>NC_082384.1:23158412-23334910 GCF_031168955.1 Gadus macrocephalus
CAGACACACACACGCACACACACACAGACACACGCACACACACACACACACACAATAGATAGATACATTTAGAGATACACACACATGTGTGTAGCTCAGGAGGCAGAGCGGGTTGGCTGGTAACCGAAGGGTTGCTAGTTCCCCGGCCCCTCCTGGCTGTGAGTGTCGAGGTGTCCCTGAGCGAGACACATAAACCTAACTGCTCCCGACGAGCTGGCCGTCTCCTCGCATGGTCGACTCCGCCGTCGGTGTGTGAATGTGTGCATGAATGGGTGAACGTCAGGCAATATTGTGAAGGGCTTTGGATAAAAGCGCTATATAAATGCCGGTCCCTTTACATGTGCACACGTAGACACAGGCATGTCGATGGACGCCCCCTCCCCCACCTCGGTACTGGTTCTCCGGGCCCAGGTGGAGGTTGGGGATGTTCTCCAGCTGCCGGGCCTGGCTGGCGTGGAGCTGTTCGATGTAGAGCTGCTGCTCCCGCACCTCCGCCTCCAACTGGACCACGCGCTGCTCGCAGGGGCCCAACGGGGCCTACTCACACACACACACACACACACACGCACAAACACACACACACAGACGCACACACACACACCATGTGCATGCATATTTTATAGACCAATAAATATTAACAAAATCGTATAGACACGTGAATAATAACATAATAATGGGATGAATCCTTGAATAATTATGTTATAATCATATAGACCTTTGAATAATAATGTTATAATATTATAAACCCTCTATTAATAATACAATAATCTTAAAGATCCTTGAGTATATACATTGGTAAACACTTTGTTCTACAAAGTGAACACTGCAGTATTTTGGGTTACTATATTCATCTTTAGAAAGCGCTGTGCTACAATACGAAAACAAACTGTTGTGGTAATGATCAATGTCTTCTTGAAATAATATAATAATAGATAATACTTAACTAAAAACATTAATACATGCATGAAAAAGTGTATGAATACATTTAGAAAAGGGGGTCTTACCGGCCAACCAAGAGCCAGCTGTAACAGACAGGCCAAATATCTCAGCAGAACTCCTACAGATTTTCCCATCGTGGCGTCTCTGTGATACTGTTTGTAACTGTAAGTAGTTACTGTAGTTACTCTGCGTGAGACTGCTCGTTGTGGTTTATATTCTGACCCACCGTCAGCCGGTCCCACGCATTCCTTCTGGCTCCCATTTCTCTTCCCCAATAACAGAGGCGCCCTCTACTGGTGGAAATAATATGTTCGTGGCTGCTCCAATTAAATCGACGCAATTTAGACAAAGCTACGACCTTCTGGGACAAGCACACCAAAATATGACGGTAGAGAAACAGCTTTTAAACTTTGTCTCTGCAGTGCAAAATATGCCAGAAACTACGTTTAAGGACGAATACTTCACTGTGAAATAGATTTTCACGGTGAAATTGAGGAATTAGCAAATAAAATCGCACGCGCACCATGCGGCTGCTAATGCTAGACGTGCTAAAATGAGGGCTAATTAAAATCGATGGCTAACTTAAGAGTATTTTATTGAACATTGCAATAGTTGTTTTTATGAAATATTCAGTGCTTATTGTGAGTTTTTTTCAATGTATCAACTGAAGCTTTCGTCGTCGAATGTTTATTTAGCTTCTAGCTACAATTAGCAAGGTCACTAATGACTACAGTTCTGCAGTTCACCATTGGGGGAGACAAACTCCGGGCTTTCTCTTAGCCTTTTTACAAATTGCTAACCAGTTGTTGTTGTTGTTTTTACCATAGACATCTTATATGATAGACGGAGCATCGAATGCTACCGCCTACTGGCGCTGACGAGACGCGGGGCCGCCATCTTGGAGTGGTCATCCGCTCCACTCAGTGTAATCCGTTTGGCTGGAGCAATGAACGGTCAGCGCATTTAATTAGGGCTGCAACAACGAATCGATAAAAATCGATTACTAAATGCGTTGGCAAAGTTACTCGTAGGCGCAGCACTGTTTACAGCCAGCCGCCGACAGGTTGGTTCATGGTGCATGCACGCCCACAGCGAGCTTTAGTGTGAGCGACCACAGCTTGTATTTTGGTCGTATCTTAACACTGGACTGTAGGCCTACATAGAAGTGTTGTACCTTCACTGTCTTTGGGTTAAAAAAACTCTTTTTTTTTTACTCCTATCCGTCTAGTCCAACCGAAAACGGTCAGCTGCTGCTGCTGCAGACGTGGTGCACCGCTCGGAGTCGGCACCGCGTGCATCAACAGTCATTCAAAGCAGCGGTAGTAATCACACAACCGGACGGTGTAGAAAGTCCCGTCAGTTAAAAATAGTAATGCAGTTTTTAAATCCATGTTAAAATCGGCAGGATGTAGAGCTAGTTAGCTTAAAAAAATAAACTGACCAATGGTCACAAACAATGTCAAATGTGATGTGTTCAGGTCGGCTCAGTAATATGATTGATGCGTTCAAATGCAACAGAAAAAAAAAATAATAATTGAGATTTTTGTGAAAACTTGTTTTCCCAGTAATATAAAATAGATAGTAAAGATAGAATTATGACCTGTTTAATGTCCTATCTTGAACTATCATCATCTTATCAGCAATTAAAGCAATATAACAAGTTCTATTTCAAGGAGTCTCGAAAATGGTATCAATAGGTTTGACCGGTTAACCATGGACATCCCTTATATACATATAAAAGTATATCATACATTGTATGTTTTTATTGTGTTATCCCAGTTATGTTTTTTTAATTGTTTTATTATTTAACATTACTTTTAATAGTTCTGGGACGTTGGAGCAATAACCTGGTGTTTCTACACTTCAGTCTGCACTGTGAATTTGAAGTAATGTTCAGTTTTTGAATAAAGATGCGGCAATTATAAATGCTTTTTTTTTTTATCGATTCATCGATTAATTGAAAAAATAATCGACAGATTAATCGATTATTCAAATAATCGTTAGTTGCAGCCCTACATTTAATTAATCATACCTCACTGAATACCACTGATTTTCATGTGTTTTTTTGTCATACGTGTAGCTATGATAAAGGCCACATGGTTTGGCGTGTTTTATTATTCAATACCAATTATACCAATGGTACGGTAATGTTAAATCTTACTTGTGAAAAGTAATCCCCCGATTCCTATTGTGGATGGTCCGCCGATTTGAGCAGGAATACGCTGAACCACAGCCCGGCATCCTGTTTCTGCTGCTGTTGCTGCTCCCGGTTGACCACTCCAAGATGGCGGCCGTATTTCTCGCGTCCCAGCATCCAATGCTCTGTCTATGCTATAAGATGTCTATGGTTTTTACCGAAATTAGCGAGATGCTAACGAGCCTCGGTCTGTTCATTAAATGCTGTTCTAATGCCCAGTATCGAAAGAAAAAGTTGCGACTCCGGTGGGACTCGAACCCACAACCTTTGAATCACATCTCAGTGTTTGACTAGAAGTCCAATGCGCTATCCATTGCGCCACGGAGCCACCTGTTGATGGTACCGGGCCGCAGGGTATCTATCTCAACAGCTCTGGGTACAAACACGCCGGCATCCAAGTCGATATTTCTCGCAGGGTTTTACTTCTGCGAGCAGAGTCCGAGACGAATCATGAATGTGAAATTTCGTTGATGATTTTCGATCTTACCAGAACATAAAACCAACTCATAGCCGTTTATAAAGTTGTATCATTGATACGGTTTATTTATATCCAAAGTAAAACAGGAAACACAGGGAAAACACCAAAACAAGACAAGGAAACAGACAGACCATGACAGTAATTATGGAAATAATAATTATATATGATAAACCACACTATCTTCATTTTGATTATATTCAAGTATGCTAAATTCAAATTTGTATTCATGATTGTAATGACATTAGGGCTGTAACGATACACAAATTCACGATTCGGTTTGTATCACGATTTTTGACCCACGGTTCGATACATCCCACGATTCTTTTAAATTTAAAAAGCATTTTATTTAAACAACACTTAAATACCAATTATCTTAATGTAACATTTAATAACAAATAATTTGGAACACTGAACAGATTTGAACCGAAAGAATACTATTAAAGTATAGCTAAATTAATAAAGAAATAACCAAAGATTGCAGTTGGAGGATGCTTTTTGCTGGTAGGCATAATAGGGCCCCTTTAACTGTTTGGTTTATTCAAATATCCTTATTAGCGCTTCTTATTAGGCGATGTAGCTTAAATAATGACATAATCAGGCCGTATAGAATGCAACATGTTTAATAGCCTAACTTTCAATAGATGAGGAAAAACATGAACGTCGCAATAACGAGGCATAGTGTTACGAGTAGCATATGTGTGTGCGGGAGAATGGCAGTGTGCGTATGCGTGTGTGAGTGACGTCAGCGAGTGAGTGGACGAGCGAGGAGAGCGAGCGGTAGCGCGTGTGTCTAGTGAAGAAGCAAACGAGTCCGTTAGAATAAAGTACCCATCCTGTCAATAATCGGTGGCCGCTTCATTCCGACCTATAAGCAGACAAACTGCCAGTCAAATCACACAAAACAATAGAGACAGGATCACACAGGCATTTTTTTTCACGCTTGGCCCACTCTGGATAAATGTCGTTCATATCGCATATGAGGACTTCGACGGCTGTGGAGAAATGCAATCCTCCGTAGCCACGGAGAGCTGTGATCACAGAGAGGGCATCTCGTCACATATTTATCACCCAAGTGGGTGCTACATATTGGTGGTGGTTAGTGAGGTCCCCCCTTCACTTTAGGCGTCTTTGAGTGTTATTAATTATTATTATTATTCATGTTTAACCTCTGTTTTCCTTTTATTCCTAGTCTGTTTTACATAGTTTTGAATGATGACTATATGCTCTGTAAGGTGACCTTGGGTGTCTTGAAAGGCGCCTCTAAATTAAATGTATTATTATTATTATTATTATTATATTTACGGCATCGATAGGAGGGGGCGCTGTCAGCAGACTATTATTTAGACAAATTATTAGCAAATTTCAATCTGACAATTTGACCGAAGAGTTAGAAAGGGCATATCGCGCTTCTGCCTTCTCACACCGCGAGACAGGTTCGTGGCTTTGAGTATCGCGATTTTCGGTTTGATACGCGTATCGTTACAGCCCTAAATGACATACATTTCTTTTTTACAGCAAGAGGAGTGAGACAGAGAGAGAGACCGAGAGAGGGACCGAGACAGAGACCGAGAGAGAGAGAGAGAGAGAGAGAGAGAGAGAGAGGGGGGCTGTGTGCATAAAATAAAAACACTTACGCGATGTGTCGGGTCAACTTCTGCGGCAGCCTGCATGACCTCGCTGTCAGTTGGTTCCGTTTTTACTGTTAATGCAGATGATGCCTCAATGGATCCAGCGCGTGGCAGGGCAGGAATAGCTAAAAAATAATGAGATCAATATGGTGTACAAGTACATTAAAAATATGAAAACATGTAAAACTCGCAAAAACACAAAAAATGTATTGTATTGTTGCATACTTACATGGCTGAAACCTTGGTGTTGTAAAGAGGCTCTTTACATTTTTGGAGATAGCCTGGGGAGACTGGTCTCTCCTTGACAACAGGCCGCGTAGGGAGGATACAGGCACTACGGATGATCGTGGAGAGAAGGCGGGTGCTACATTGACAGCAGCCTGCAAAGAGGCTGAAGGCTGTTGGGATGTGGAGGCGGCCTGTGTAGAGGCAGAAGCTGTAGTGGCAGGTTGGGAGCTCAGTACTTCCTTCTTCACCCGAATGGCATAGCGGCCGGAAGGAAACTGAGAGACGTACTTCTCCAAAAGTCTCTTATTTATCAGATTGTTGGTTGAATAAGAGCGACCTGACTCCACCGACATGGATGCCACCACATAGCCAGCATACCCCAGAGTATTCTCAGCCAGCCATTTAAATGTTTGATCCCTGAAGGCCCCAAACTGTAATTTATGCTGGCCAAGAACATGCTCCTTGTTGTTGGGGTCCCCACCTTTATGCTCAACAGCTTCCCTTGCAGACTCTTTCACCTCATCTGATGAAAGAGCTCTGGTCCATGGCTGTTTCTCCGCCTTGACCTTCTTGGCATCCTCAGAGTCAAAAAGGAAGATACAGCCATCCTTCTTCCTAAATTTAGGATCCATTTTGTATTCTGAAAGTGGAGGAAATATCAATAATAAAGTAAGAAATCTCCCATTACAGAGACACAGTCAACAATCAACATCAATCTTCTCAGTTCATAAAAGTGTTATACTTATGACATAATCCAATAATACTGTGTAAAGTTATATAGCCTACTACTTAATATCTTAAGAACAAAGAAAGAAAATTCAACAAATACTTGAACACATTACTTAAGGCAGCTGTGAATATTATATTACTAACGGTTATATTCAGTCATGATCACCTCGTAATGTTGTTTTAATATTCGGCTCTCTGTATATTTGTCACTATGGGTTAGTTAGGGTGACCACCTCATTATGGCCCTGCAGGACAGCAGACCATTATTAGGCTCTGTGAATAGTGATTTTATATTACAAGCCTATTTTGCAGTAGAGTTGGATGTTAACCTGCTTTAAATCGCGGTGGGCTTTATGAAATGATAATTTTAACGGCACTGGACCTATTCAATCTAATACATATAATGAATGAATTTAATATAATAGGCTAATGTGTTTTAAGAATAGTAAACGCGAGAAATATATCAATAATACGAGTAAAGACTAGGCAGCTCTCCATAGGCTGTGTAACATATAAGCTGTGTATCATATATAAGCTATGTAACATATATAAGCTGTAACATATATAGGCCATGTAACGGAAATATGAACTGCGTTATTACTGACGGAAGAGGCAATGAATGAAGCATTGATTACACAGCGATTTTTTTGATAGAATTAGATACCTAACAAACCGTTGGAACACGCAAGACCAGTAAACATAGCAACTCAGTAAGAACCTTAAGTCACTAACAGGTAGGGCTTTGACTCCGAACTTTGTTACTCGAATATAATTCGTCCCTTAATATTCAAACCTGTTATGGGCTGGTTCTATTCATATTGTAATGACCACGGAAGAGGCATTGAATGAAGTATTGATTACACAGCGATTTATTAGATACCTAACAAACCGTTGGAACACGCAAGACCAGTACACATAGCTACGCAGTAAACAAAATTCAAAATGGCTACGCTGGTAGTAACAGGCTTTTTTAGAATTTCGAATTTCGAATTATTTTTTTACTTCATCATAATGTGGACAATGACATCGTAATACTGGGGACGAGGAGGTCACACAGTGGAGGAGTTACTGCTTTCACTGTACTAGTTGTTGCTTGGTAGTAACAGGCTTTTTGAATTTTGTTTACTGCGTAGCTATGTTTATTGGTCTTGCGTGTTCCAACGGTAACGGGCTTTTTTGAAATTTTAAAACTAATACAACTAACGTTACCTATTCAATAAAATGCATTACTGAACATACACATTACGTTAAACGTCGAATTCATACACGTTACAATGATGAACGACGACCTATCGTCGAAGCAGACTTGGCATTTGTCGGATATGTTAACGTGATATTTGCCAATTTATTTGTATTGAAAATAGCTAGAAAGGACTGACTTACCTCGGAAATGTTGGTAAGAAGTGAAGTAAAGTGAATTAATCAAATGAAAGGTGTGAAGATTTTCGTAATTTTGTAATGTCACTCTTCAAATCAAAGTACTGAAGTGAAGTGAAGATTTTCGTAATGTCACGCTTGAAAATGCAATTTTTGGTAGCCACGAGGTCATTCTTCGTAGTAACGATCTACGATATACGATCGCTGATTGGCCAATTTTTGGTAGATGATACGAGAGCTGATTGGCCAATTTTTGGTAGATGATACGAGCGCTGATTGGCCAATTCTTGGTAGATGATACGAGCGCTGATTGGCCAATTCTTGGTAGATTCGACCTCGACTCACAGGCGACGGGGAGCGCCAGTTGATGGTACCGGGCCGCAGGATATATATCCCAACAGCTCTGGGTACGAACACGCCGGCATCCAAGTCGATATTTTTCGTAAGGCTTCTGCGAGCAGAGTCCGAGACGAATCATGAATGTGAAATTTCGGTTCATGATTTTCGATCTTACCAGAGCATAAAACCAACTCATAGCCGTTTATAAAGTTGTATCATTACGGTTTATTTATATTCAAGCGTTCCGTTTTACCTTTAAGTTTCCGCTGCTTAGCGTAATCAAATTAACGTTGACCTCATATCTTGTTTTCTGCATTTAAGTAACTAAAAGGCATGCTTGTCAGTCTCTGGAACCACGGTGGCGGTGTTGAGCAGGAGGGTAGGGCTGCTGTTGGCGTCATATCATGCTTTGTTTTGTACCGATCCGACGCGATCTAACATTATTAAACCATTAAGGCGACACCGTCTAAACGGTTATGAGAAATACGAAGGATATGAAATAGCTTTTAAAGTGGATTATGTAAGTAATCGCTGACCTAGCAATATCCATTTTTCAAATTGAATGTTGTATTCTGAGCCCTTCAGAGCCCGGATAGCTCAGTCGGTAGAGCATCAGACTTTTAATCTGAGGGTCCAGGGTTCAAGTCCCTGTTCGGGCGGTAGTTCTTTTTCGTCCTTGCCAGATTATAAAAGCTCCGCCATGACTAGGTAGACTATATATCGTATGATTTGACCTCAATTAAATGAGTGGTCTACCGTTACTCAAATCTGTAATAAAACAACAAAATCCACAACAACCTCCAGATGGGCCAGTTCAGGACCATCTGGGAGGACGTGATTGTGGAGGGAAGGATGAGAAGGAAGCTGATGCTATCCTGGAGAAGCCTCAAATGCCCCCTCTGTGAGGAGCTAGTGAAGATCAGGAGCTAGTGACGATGAGTAGCTAGTGAATATGAGGTGGTGGTCCCTCCTCCACCCCTTGGAGGAGGGCCTTTGGGTCGGTAGCCATCAGGCGCCAAGGCCCCAAGGCTTGAGCTTACAAGAGAACTCTAAGACCGGAACTGTGTTGCTACGTTGGACCGTGAACTACTGCATCCTGCTTGGATATGAATTCATATCAGTAAGTATAATGTACATTTATATCAATTGATGCACAGAGATTGATATAGTATTTACTGTACATATTTACATACATACATATTTGATGTACTGTTTATAAGGCCACTCATTCACTGGTTCAGAGATCCGATGCTGATATCTAGGAAAATCTGCAGGGCCTAAGAGTTGATCCCAGCTAGTGCGGGCCATTTGAGGAAAACAGCCAGAGAAGGGACGATTTTGAAAGTATCCAATAATAACAATCGGACCCCTCCTCTAAGGCCTCCCTCCAAAGCCACTCCCTGAAAACACGGGACTAGCTCGCTAGCTTTGGCAACAGGTCTGCCTAGCCTTGGAAGACAGGTCAGTCGCGAGGTGTGCAGGGCAGAGTGCGCACAGTTAGCTGGCTAGCTAGGTAGACGGACAGGAAGGGAGACCAATCTCATCCTTCGGAATGATGACGGGCCTGCAACAGCCACAGTTACAGGATTTACTTCTTATTTGTTGTCGGAGCATTTGGATTTATTGATTACTGACAATTTAATGACAATTTCATCCAAAATGACAAACATTGCTTCGGAAATAAATGGCCTACCCTAGTTTCAAAAGACTACAGTAACTGTGGTGAACAAATGTTTCCATATATTGACTTTGTACCGGCACTCACTTGTTTTGCTTGTGCGTGCGGTTTTAGGGACCGGGGTCGTGACCCTGTGTGTGTGTGTCCCTTTGATGAAGCAAGTCGGTTTGTTTGTACAACTGAGTTGCTCAAACCCACCCAGAAAACCACTAAACGGTAAGCCTGCGGGGTTGATGCTGCAGGCGGGGCCAAATATTGGACTTGGATCACATTCAGCGTGCGTGGCCCAGTCAGTCAGCCGTGGGCGGGGCTTTATATTCATGGACGAGTATATAAACCAAGCAGATCTTCTCGTGGGTTAGGATGTTCTGTTTGAGGCCAGCAGCCCAGAGAGGTATTGATCAGGCCTCCTGAACCGTGTAGCGCCTTGTGTGTTGACTGAGCAGGGTCCAGAGGAGAGCAGGCCAGGACACGATGTGTATTGCCCGGGCCTGGAGCCTGGCTCTGGCTCTGTTGGTTTCACCCTTGGAGACGTGGAGTACTACAGCAGAGCCTGAGCAGGTGCAAGGTGGGGCTGCTCGATTATGGAAGAAATCATAATCACGATTATTTTGGTCAATATTGAAATCACGATTATTCAAACGATTATTTTTTGAGTTCGAAAACACGGTATTTATTCAGCATGCCTCTCACAAAAAACACTTTGTAACTAAGAACTTAAATAATGTACAGATATGTTTTCAGCTGTTCTGCCCTTTCTATTAAGCATTTTATTAAAAAAAAAAGAAGTTTAAACTCGTTTCTATTAGTTTTGTGATAAAAATAAATAATAAATAAATAGAAATCGCGATCAAAATTCGATTAAACGCCCAGCCCTAGTGAAAGGTAGGACTACTACATATATACTATGGTTCCCCGTCTCATAGTTGTATTTAGTTTTTATCTGTTTGGTTTTATTTATGTGTGTTTTTAACTTCCTGCTCACCTGCCACACACACTGCTGCTGTTGTGATGTTGTGATCTTTTGTTGGAATGTTGGGATGTTGTTGAGACTGTGATGTGATGTTGGGATGTTTTGCTGTGATGGTGTATTGTCCTGATATGGTGATGTTCATGTGATTGGTTGTGATGTTGCTAATGTTCTGTTATTGTGTTTCGTGAGTGTCATTGGGCCTAAACATTTTTTTAGTCTGGTTGCGGTTTCTGACCGACCCTGTCAATTTATGTGCGACCCAAATTATTTTATGATCATGATCATTATTTTTTTTTTGATGCAAACTATAATTACGTTTTTGTACAGCACCTCTTCATTCTGTACAAGGATGAGCGCATTCTCTCGTTTTTAAATGAAAACAACCTACCTATCATTCGCTGCCGCTGGAAAAAATAAAATAAAGAAATAAAATAAATTCCCAACCTACCCATGACCTCAGGAACCAACAGGAACCAAACTTTTTTTTTTTTTTTAAGGCCTTGCCTCATTATTGTTGTTGTTGTTGTTGTTGTACAGCGGCTCAGGTATATCTCGCAACCACGCTTCCAGTTAGGTTTTACCCCTCTCTCTCTCTCCTCCTGCCCCAGAACCGCAGGGTGGCGGCCCCCCGGGGCCCGGTGGGGCGGGGCCCGTGCTGCGTCTGGCTGGCCGGGGGGCGGGCCGCTGCTCGGGGCGGGTGGAGGTCCTTGCGGGGGGGTCCTGGCGGTCGGTGGATCCGCACAGTCTGGATCAGGACGACCGGCTGGTGGTCTGTAGGGCACTGGGCTGCGGCTTCTACGCGGAGCATTTCTCCAAGCCGCGTCCGACCGCCTCTGGTCCCGTCTGGTCCGTCAAGTTCAGCTGCCACGGCAACGCCAGCAGCCACGCCGACTGTCCCGCGCCCCTGCCCAGCAACACGTCGGCCCGGGACCAGCAGGCTCTGTACCTCGGCTGCACCGGTAAGGCGCCACCGAAATGGATCCTGATCCTGGTCCACATGTCAGTCTGAAGAACGCAGGATCAAATATAACTTATCCCCCTACAGGTGAAGCGCGTGCTACGGTCCCCGCGATTGGTCGGTTTTGTTTACCGAACATGCTGGAGTGCAATGCGTTAAAATAGATCGTTCACGTGCCGCGTGTAGACGGGTCAGTCGTTACCTCCGAGTGTAGACAGCGTTCGCCTCTAGGGGCCAGTAGACGCGTCACACTGCTGCAACCCGTTCCTCATTCCTGTTGTTCCCCCCCCCCCCCCCCCCCCGTGTACCATGTGACCCATCTCCAGATCGTCTGGCGGAGCCGTTCATCAGCCTGACCTCCACCTCCACCTCCACCTCCACCTCGGAGAGCGACAGCAGCAGTGCTCCCAATGTGCTCGGAGGCCACGCCTTCCTCATCTCCTGCTTCATCAGCACTGCGTACACCGTCAAAACCTTCCGTCTGCAGGCCTGGGGCGAGCGGTTCCTGCCCGCCGTGAACCGCTCCGCCCACTTCCTGTTCCCGGCCGCGGACCAGAGCCACCGGGGGGTCTACAGATGTTCCTACAGCGTGGAGGAGGCCCCCGGCCTCTTCCACCATGCTGCGTCCCTCACCATACTCGCTGTGGAGGGTAACCTCACCCTCTCACCTTATACCCTACACACTGTGGAGGGTAACCTCACCCTCTCACCATACACACTGTGGAGGGTAACCTCACCCTCTCACCATACACACTGTGGAGGGTAACCTCACCCTCTCACCCCACACACTGTGGAGGGTAACCTCACCCTCTCACCATACACACTGTGGAGGGTAACCTCACCCTCTCACCATACACACTGTGGAGGGTAACCTCACCCTCTCACTGTGGAGGCTAACCTCACCCTCTCACCCCACACCCTATACACTGGAGGCTAACCTCACCCTCTCATCACTAAATCCCTCGTGTCATGTGTTCCAGAGCCGCGTGACGTGCGGCTGGTGGGCGGCGCCAGCGGCTGTGAGGGCGACCTGCAGGTGAGGCACCAGGGCCAGTGGCGGCCGGTCGTCCACGGGAGCGGGCGCGGGGGCTGGCGTGGGAGCGTGGGCGGCGTGGTGTGCCGGCAGCTGGGCTGCGGTGCGCTTGTGGCCGTGGAACGGGCCCCGGCGAGCCCCTGGCCGGGGCGCCCGCGGCCCGCCTGGCGCTTCCTGTCCGACTGCGGCGGGGAAGAGGCAGCGCTGACGGACTGCGGTGTCGTACGACCGCTGCACACCGCAGACCCCCCCGCCCAGGTGGTCTGCTCAGGTACCCCCGGGTCCCCATTGGCTGAGAATGGAGGTTGAATCAATAGTTTAATAAACGTTGCTCGTCGCTCGTGTGTGTGTGTGTGTGTGTGTGTGTGTGTGTGTGTGTGTTTCAAAGACATGAGGGCCCATGTGTTGGGGGTCGTGTGTGTGTGTGTGTGTGTGTGTGTGTGTGTGTGTTTCCAAAGACATGAGGGCCCTCGTGTTGGGGGGGTCTTATGTGTGAGTAGTACCCTCTCCTCTGCAGACATCCTGGTGAGCCCCAACATCTCCGTGTCCTCCATGATGGACCCCTGGCGCCAGGGCCGGGACGGGACGCCCTCGGTGCTGAAGGGCCACAGCTTCACCGTCACCTGCTCCGTCCGGCCCAGGTACCCCGGAGGGTCCCTGCGCCTGCTCTTCAGCGGCGCCAACGGCACCGCCCTCAGCGAGCCCACCGTGAACAGAACCGCCCACTTCCGGTTTCCCGCTGCCGTCTCCGCCCAGCAGGGGAACTACACCTGTGTGTACCGGGTCACGCACCGCTCCAGGCTGTTCACCTCCAGGAGCTCCGTCCTCTCCATCTCCATCTGGAAACGTGAGCGCCCCCCCTTTCCTCCAGACGAGGGGTTCTCAGACCAGCGCCGTGTTCCAGTATCCATACTGTCCGTACTTACTGGCCTAAGTTTGAGTACGTAGGGCGTTCCGATTCAGATCGGGCGAAAATAAGTGTACTGAAACGACCCGGATGGTGTGCTCAAAACGGTCAAATCGCGAAGTGTGGATCGCCGTACACTTTTCGTACTCAACGGCAGCCATCTTAGCTACGTAGCGGAAGAGGGCGGAGCCGGGCTGAGCCAACGTCGGCGCATTTTCCACATAGCCCACATTAATAGTCATTTTGTAGTTTTTTATAGCAGCTAGGGGTAAAGAGTTCACCGCTCAAAGCGGGACGTTTATTGCGGGGGAGGAGCCGCGGCCGCAGTCGTGATCGTAATTTCCGGTTAGCGCACGGGGTAATCTACCTAATTACTGTTTCCGTCGTTATCGTTACTGTACGTTAAAGGGGGTGCGTTGCTATGAATTGATTGAATAAACTGCTTAATCCTAACACTAACCCTGGCTCACGCAAATAGTTACTTTCCCGTGTAACTAGTTACTTTTATCATAGAGTAATTCAGTTACTTTTTGGAACAAGTAGTGAGTAACTATAACTAATTACTTTTTTAGTAAGTAAGTAACGTTCCCAACACCGGTTGTAAGGTTCCAGCAGCTCCCCAGGCTGAAGGTAGGCTCTGCTCCCCAGACTACGAGGAGGTGATGCTGGTGTGGGGCTCGTCTCCGTGCGACGGCCGGCTCATGGTCAACGTCCAGGACGAGTGGGAGATGCTGGCGAGTGAGTCGGCGGGCTGGGGCCTGCAGCACGCCACCGTCGTGTGCCGACAGCTCCGCTGCGGTGCGGCGGTCTCCACGCGCCGGGTGGTCGGGCGCCAGCGCACACGCTCCGTGCGCTACTTCTCAGACTGCCAGGGGTCGGAGGGCGCGCTGCTCGACTGTCGCACCGTGATCCCCTGGCCTTCCGACAGCAGCGTGGAGGTCGTCTGTGAGGGTGAGGTTCTAGACCAGTGTACCCCACATTGAGACCAGAGCACCTCACTTCTAGACCAGTGGTCCTCACCTCTAGACCAGTGTACCCCTCCTTTAGACCATAGCACCTCACTTCTAGACGAGTGGACCCCCTAATGTCACGACATTAAGCATCATTTATTGCAGGAATATGAACAGGTTAAATGATTTCAGCCTAATTAGTGCGAGATGCATCCTTAAAGGTGACATTATACCAGGTGTGAGTGATTAGCCGTTACAAGGCGTAGACAAGATAGACGAGCACCGTTGCTATAGACCAGGTTGGTAGTCTGATCTATCACGCTTACATCTAGGTCAGGGGTTCTCAAAGTTTTGACCGCTGAGGGCCAATTCAGGCCCCGTTTACACGAGGACGCTTGCGGGTGAAAACGACAAAATATTTTATCGGAAGTGCCTTTCGTTTAGACGGTGACAGAGTTTTTGGGGCATGAAAACGCATAAATGTGAAACCACCCTCCAGGGTGGAAAAGTTGAATACGCTCCACCGTAGCGTTTCCGTCTAAACTGCCAAGACGCAAAACACTGCTCAGATCTGCTCACGTCGCGTACGCATTTACATCACATACATGTGCCAGTACAAGGAAATAAACAAACATGTCAGATTATTTCCATCCGTCGGACCTTCAAGCTGCTCTGGCAGCTCTAACAAGCATACAGGAGTATTTCCACGAAATGTACAGGATATTTACAGATAGTATTACTGAACAGAGAAGGATCTTTTTGGTTTTTGCAGCACGGATAAGAGAAGGAAGATTCTACGCATGCGCTCAGACATGGCGGTGTTGTGTGATAGTCTATCATAGCACCACCTAGCAGCCTGGCATGCATACCCAATCGAATTACACACACTTTTGCGTCACCGTATGCACGCAGATTTCCTCCCGAAAACGCTTGTCTGCACGCGGAATAAAAAGTGAAGACGCAACGCCACTTTTGCGTCTTCTGTTCAGACTGTCATCGTGTAAACGTAGCCTTAGGAACCCACAATTTGTATCAGGGTCGGCAAACGTCAGCATCCCACCGGTGAAAAAAAAACATTGCACCGTGGACCTCTGGGAGTGAGGTCTAGTGAGGTCTAAATCACAAAACTGAGGTTCATCCTTTCAAAGTAATGTACAGTCGGATTGAAACTAACAGGATTTAATTGAAAGCTAGAGTCAACTTTTCTCTTTACATTTATATAATTTATGTTAAATAAATTTTGTTATTAAAAAAAGATTGAGAACCAATGATCTAGGCGGACACACCCACTTGGGATGTCAGAAGAGGCCGATTTCCAAAACGGCTTGTAGCGGCTAATCACACTCACACCTGGCGGTATGATATGGGACCTTCCAACTAAAGGTACTGTGACGGGGTTCAGGTCTGAACACGTGGTCAGGATGAATCTTGCTGTTTTTCTTTCCCAGCCCGCCAGAGGGAGAAGAGTGAGGATGACTACAGCAGTGAGGACCAGTAAGTCTCTCCTCGCTCTCCGAGGTGGAGGTCAGGCTGATGAACGGCTCCGCCAGACGATCTGGAGATGGGTCACATGGTACACGGGGGGGCGGGGACTACAGGAATGAGGAACGGGTTGCAGCAGTGTGACGCGTCTGCTGGCCCCTAGAGGCGAACGCTGTCTACACTCAGAGGTAACGACTGACCCGTCTACACGCGGCACGTGAACGATCTACAGCACATCATCTCGTTCCCTCGCTACCAGGAGCAAGTTGGCATTTGAAGAGAAACGTAGGAGACTGTATATGTACAATAGAAATACTTTTAATTGGATGTTCAGCACAGGCATCGTTGACAACAAAATTAAAAAAAGATTGAATCTTTCCCAGGGTCTCTCTCTCTGTCTCTGTACACCATGCTACACATGATGGTCCTGGAGATTTAGCTGGCTTAAAAATCAAAAGAACCAACTCTCACACACACACACACATACACATTCTCTCTCTCTCGGCCACATATAGGTGGGGGGTGGGGGCATGTCTGCAATCACTTCTAGCTGGTCAGCGTGGAGATCCTGAAAGACAAACATCACATGGCGGCGTTAGCGTGGATTTACTTTCACACACAATGTCTCAAGTCTTCACACAGGTTACTGTCCTCTACTGTTATCATGAACTAGCCAACTGAAGAACTACCAGCTGTCGTGCTGTTACCATTTCCCCACCACCGAGGAATATTAAATAAAACATGTTTTGGCGAGGAACAGAGGAACGGCCTGTCCTACTGCTGGATAAGCCCTGGCTATGTCATGGGTACAATAACTTTTGTCAGTCACTGATGACATGCATAACGTACGTCTTAGAGAGGAGCAAAATGCAGCAGAGGACAGCGTTATCGTGTTTGGGCTGTTTCAACATGGCTAGCCTCCTGTAGTCCGATTCCGTCGCTTACATTTTATGTATGAAAGTCTTGCACCCATTTCCTTTTTTTAAAATAATTGGATATTTCTTGATTTGAAAAAAGTGAGCAAAAAGTTCTGATTTGTGTTTCAAGGGTCCTGGTGTGATGCGTGAGGTGGGCGGGGCTTAGCCACAATGGGGCCACGCCTTCTTGTTGGAAGAACTTTGATTGGTTTTCAATGAATAATCGCATTTTATGTTGATGGAGTTTTGTGCAGTCGACCACTTGTTGGTCGACGGTAACCGTTTGATCAAAGCCATATGCCACTTGAGGCCGCGTTCACATCTAGCGTTTTTTTTAATCTGCCAGCGCTTGTTTTACATTATATTCCTATGGAGCAGAGCGTTTCTGGAAAAAGTCACGGCCGTTTTTTTAAACGCCTCTCCCAGCGTTTTCTTCTGCCATACGGAGCGTTGAAAAAAGTTCAACTTTCAGGAAGAAAGCGGCCGACGTCGGGCGTCTTTTGGGCAACTGACCAATCACAAGCGGAACATTGACACTTCGTCACGAAGGAAACTCTCAACTGTCAAAACAAGAAACAATGGCAGACAAATCACTCGGGGAAAGTGCCGGTGGAGCGATTAATAGTTTTAATTACAGAACATGTCGAGATCTACAACATGTCTAATGGGCTCTAGCCTGGATACGTAGTAGGCGAGTAACATCGGGTCTAGAATGGGTTCGTTGATAGGCGATAGAAAAAACGCTCTCGGCGCTTTTAGGGCCAAAAACGCTGCCAGCTATTCTTTTTGTTGAAAAAACGGTAGGCTCAACTTTTCCCTATTACAAAAAACGCTAGATGTGAACGTGGCCTGAGGCCGTAACTGCCAGGAGTTTAAGAACAGCTGAAGGGCGCGCTGGTGCCTTATTGCTCCAGTACAGACGCACACTGCCAGCTGTGTGTGACAGCGTGCGAGACTGTGTGTGATAGTTACTGTAGCTTCTCCTGCAGCTGCTCTAGACTCTGGCGGTCGACGTAGCGGGCGAAGAGTCCCAGCAGGTTGGGTGGGGTGAAGAGAGGCGGGGCCAGGGTTGAGGAGGGCGCGGCTAGCAGCTCCCGGGCCACCGAGAACACCAGCTCCGTCCTGGACACACACAACACGCACGTCACGTCACATGCGTACACACACATATACACACACACGTCACGTCACACGCGTACACACAGACACAACACACGTCACGTCACGTCACACACGTACACACAGACACATCATACACGTACACACACAACACATGTCACATCACACACGCAAATCACATCATACACCATTGGTTCTCAAACTGCGGCCCGCGGGCCAATGGCGGCCCGCAGAGACATTCCTGTTTTTTTTTATATCAATATTAATTTAAACAAATAACTATAAAGAGAAAAGTAGACTAGCTTTCAATAAAATCCTGTTACATTTGTTAGGTTTCATCCGACTGTACATTACTTTGAAAGGATGAACCTCAGTTTTGTGATTTAGACCTCACTTGACCTCACTCCCAGAGGTCCTCACAGATGGTTTTTTTCACCACTGGGATGCTGACGGCGTTTCCCGCCTAATTTCTTTTACTTTGGCGGCCCTCAGTCAAATTCTGGGTTCCTAAATTGGCCCTCAGCTGTCAAAACGTTGAGAACCACTGTCATACACGTATACACAGACAAAACAAATATCACTCAGACACACGCAGTTTAGCACTCACCAGCGGTTGTCGTCCATGAGCTGGCAGTTTGGGTCAGAGCTCTGCATCCTGTCGCCCTCACTCAGAACCAGGTACAGCAGCGTCACACCCAGCTACACACACACACACACACGCATTGGAGAGACACTAGTATACAAGTACTGATAGTATTGTTTAGAAGTACCAGTAGTTCTAGTAGAAGTACTAGTATAAAAAGTAGCAGTACCAGTCGAAGGAGCAGTACCTTGTTTTGCAGAACGGAGGCCAGGTTGCCCTCCCTGCCCTGGATTTCCTGTAGTAGATCTGTGAGGGCGGCGCTTGATAGGGACTGGATCACCACGGCAACGGGCTCCACCAACCAGCACAGCACCTGCACAGGTATAGGTCAGAGGTCAGGGTGATGCTCCCCCAGGTGGCTACACATTATGTTCTATATATATATATATATAGTGTTCATACGCCCAGGTTAGCATCCACAACAGCAGCCTGCAACCTTCCTAATATTTAGTACATGAAATCACGAGAGTGTGTGTGTGTGTGTGTGTGTGTGTGTGTGTGTCCTTCACCTGGTCCTGTTTGTCCTTCTTTGCCAGGGCCGGGAGGTTGCGGGCGATCGCCATGACAACGGCGGCGGCCTGCTGCGCGGGCAGGAAGGGGAGGAGCCTGGAGATGAGCCGTTTACCCTTCCGCACGGACATGATCGTCACACACTGCTCGTCACTCACCCTGCAGAGACACACACACACAGTCTTTGGTCTTTGTGTGTAGGGTCTTAACGAGTGTGTGTGTGCGCGCGTGTAGTGTACTCACACACATTTGAAACGGTGTGTGTGTGTGTGTGTGTGTGTGTGTGTGTGTGTGTGTGTGTGTGTGTGTGTGTGTGTGTGTGTGTGTGTGTGTGTGTGTGTGTGTGTGTGTGTGTGTGTGTGTGTGTGTGTGTGTGTGTCTGACCTGCCGGCCTGCTCCGTGTGTGTGAGCAGGGTACAGAGGGTCTCCGTGTGGGTCTTGTGTCGCTCCAGCAGAGCGCCCCTCTCCTCCTCGGCAGCGTGGACGAAGCGCTTCTCAAAGTCCTGCACCTCCAGCAGAGAGCTGTACATCTGCGCACACACACACACACACACAGGGGGTGAGGGTTGGTCGGCAGATCACCACGCAGCCCCTGGTGGGTCCTGACAGCAGAGCAGGACCAGTACAACCATCGCTCACCTTCTCCACCGTGTAGAGGATCTGCCTCCGCTTGTTCCAAACCTGCTTCTCCCTCTTCTCCTGCACACACACACACACACACACACACACACACACACACAGTCAGTTTAACTGGCCAGCGCACCCACCCATCGTCGCCTGTCATAACATTTTCCGATGAGAGAAAATGCCGATATTATTCGATGAGGAGGGTTCTAGTGGGGCTTATGGAGACGCACTGAATGGCATGACAGGAAACCAAGCATCTAAAGTAACCATCGGCAAAGAGGCCAACAGAGACCTGACACAACAGAGCCACGTGCCTGTTGCCATGGCCACAGCTGCCTCCATGCTGCCAAGCCAGCTCAGCGGTCATTTGATCTGCGTCACATGCATAGCTCTCAGTTTAAAACCCGCCACCATCACAAGAGCACAGAGAGAGGGAGATGGCAGACCTCGTCGTCGGAGCGGCTGGTCACCACGGCGTCGATCATCTTACGAGGGTTGTTGACGCTGGACACGGTCAGCTTCCCCAGCGAGCCCGCAAACTGAACTGGAACACACACACACACACGCACAGTCAATGTGTGCACTTAGCTGGTCGCTAGGTGTAGCTACCTTGTCACTAGGCATAGTCACCTGGTCGGTAGGCCAGGTGACTAGGTGTAGTCACCTGGTCGGTAGGGGTGGTCACCTGGTCGCTAGGTGTGGTCACCTGGTCGCTAGGTGAGGCTACCTGGTCGGTAGGTGTGGTCACCTGGTCGGTAGGTGTGGTCACCTGGTCGGTAGGTGTGGTCACCTGGTCGCTAGGTGTGGTCAACTGGTCGCTAGGTGTGGTCACCTGGTCGGTAGGTGTGGTTACCTGGTCGGCAGGTGTGGTTACCTGGTCACTAGGTTACCTGGTCACTAGGTGTGGTTACCTGGTCGGTAGGTGTGGTTACCTGGTCACTAGGTTACCTGGTCGGTAGGTGAGGTCACCTGGTCGGTAGGTGAGGTCACCTGGTCGGTAGGTGTGGTCACCTGGTCGCTAGGTGTGGTCACCTGGTCGCTAGGTGTGGTCACCTGGTCGCTAGGTGTGGTCACCTGGTCGCTAGGTGTGGTCACCTGGTCGCTAGGTGTGGTCACCTGGTCGCTAGGTGTGGTCACCTGGTCGCTAGGTGTGGTCACCTGGTCGCTAGGTGTGGTCACCTGGTCGCTAGGTGTGGTCACCTGGTCGCTAGGTGTGGTCACCTGGTCGCTAGGTGTGGTTACCTGGTCGCTAGGTGTGGTTACCTGGTCGCTAGGTGTAGTCACCTCTTCGCTAGGTGTGGTCACCTGGTCGGTAGGTGTGGTCACCTGGTCGCTAGGTGTAGTCACCTCTTCGCTAGGTGTGGTCACCTGGTCGGTAGGTGTGGTCACCTGGTCGGTAGGTGTGGTTACCTGGTCGCTAGGTGTGGTTACCTGGTCGCTAGGTGTAGTCACATGGTCGCTAGGTGTGGTTACCTGGTCGGTAGGTGTGCTCCACCTTGGCCACCTGTGGAGTGATCAGCCGGGTGGTGTGTTCCTTCTTGCTGCTGTCCCGCTCTCTCTCCTGCCGCTTCTCCAGCTTCTCATAGTAGTTCTACACACACACACACACACACACACACACACACAATATTAATCATACTTCATAACTCATAACTCATAAGCAACGGAAAACCACTTCAGAAATAAGAGAAGGAAGTTACCGCCTAAGAAACTAACCTGGTAGCAGTATTAGTACTAACCTGGCAGTGATATCAGTTTAAGTACTAACCTGGTAGCAGTATTAGTACTAACCTGGCAGTGATATCAGTTTAAGTACTAACCTGGTAGCAGTATTAGTACTAACCTGGCAGTGATATCAGTATAAGTACTAACCTGGTAGTAGTAGTAGTAGGACTAACCTGGTAGTATTAGTACTAACCTGGCAGTAGTAGTACTAACCTGGTAGTAGTATTAGTACTAACCTGGTAGTAGCAGTAGTAGTATTAGTACTAACCTGGTAGTAGTAGTCATCCAGGTAGGGGTCGGTACTCTGCAGCTGCATCATCTGGATCTTTGCGACCCACTCCTTCTCCCTCTGGGTCATCAGGTTACTGTAGGGGTCCCTGCTCCGCCGGTCCAGCCCCACTCTGTTACACACAGGTTACACACAGGTTACTGTAGGGGTCCCTGCTGAGGACACACGGGTTACACACAGGTTACTGTAGGGGTCCCTGCTGAGGACACACAGGTTACACACAGGTTACACCCTGCACTGGGACTATAAAATAGTCAATTGATAAGTGGTGGTCCTCTTAGTGATTAGTAGTAACTCACTTAATGAGTAGTAGTAGTCCACCAAGTGCTTATGAGAAGTCCACTTAGTGATACGTAGTAGGACACCATGCTATTAGTAGTCTTCCACCAAGTGGTTAGTGGTCGTCCACCGAGTGGTTAGTGGTCGTGCACCGAGTGGTTAGTGGTCGTGCACCGAGTGGTTAGTGGTCGTGCACCGAGTGGTTAGTGGTCGTGCACCGAGTGGTTAGTGGTCGTCCACCGAGTGGTTAGTGGTCGTCCACCGAGTGGTTAGTGGTCGTCCACCGAGTGGTTAGTGGTCGTCCACCGAGTGGTTAGTGGTCGTCCACCGAGTGGTTAGTGGTCGTCCACCGAGTGGTTAGTGGTCGTCCACCGAGTGGTTAGTGGTCGTCCACCGAGTGGTTAGTGGTCGTGCACCGAGTGGTTAGTGGTCGTCCACCGAGTGGTTAGTGGTCGTCCACCGAGTGGTTAGTGGTCGTCCACCGAGTGGTTAGTGGTCGTCCACCGAGTGGTTAGTGGTCGTGCACCGAGTGGTTAGTGGTCGTCCACCGAGTGGTTAGTGGTCGTCCACCGAGTGGTTAGTGGTCGTGCACCGAGTGGTTAGTGGTCGTCCACCGAGTGGTTAGTGGTCGTGCACCGAGTGGTTAGTGGTCGTCCACCGAGTGGTTAGTGGTCGTCCACCGAGTGGTTAGTGGTCGTCCACCGAGTGGTTAGTGGTCGTCCACC
Source organism: Gadus macrocephalus (assembly GCF_031168955.1). Lineage (NCBI taxonomy): Eukaryota > Metazoa > Chordata > Actinopteri > Gadiformes > Gadidae > Gadus > Gadus macrocephalus. Next base: position 23,181,143 of record NC_082384.1, read on the forward strand.
GAGTGGTTAGTGGTCGTCCACCGAGTGGTTAGTGGTCGTGCACCGAGTGGTTAGTGGTCGTCCACCGAGTGGTTAGTGGTCGTCCACCGAGTGGTTAGTGGTCGTCCACCGAGTGGTTAGTGGTCGTCCACCGAGTGGTTAGTGGTCGTCCACCGAGTGGTTAGTGGTCGTCCACCGAGTGGTTAGTGGTCGTCCACCGAGTGGTTAGTGGTCGTGCACCGAGTGGTTAGTGGTCGTGCACCGAGTGGTTAGTGGTCGTCCACCGAGTGGTTAGTGGTAGTCCCAGTGCTCAGGGGGAGCGACTCTACGGTGGTTGGGGGGGGGTGAGGCTTCGGTCGGAGGCCCTGCGTACCCCATTGGTCTGCTCTGCATCCTCTGGGTGAGCATGCGGCGGTGCTGGGGGTGGAGGTGGGTGGTGTGGTAGATGGGCGGTCCGTGGAGCGGCGGGGGGGGCATCCGGTGGTGAGGCGGGGGAGGGGGGCCCCCGAAGAAGGGCCTAAAACCACCGCCGCCCGGCAGCATGGGAGGGGGCCCGACGCCGCGAGGGAACCCTGCCACCTGGAGAGGGGTGGGGGGGGGAGGGGGGGGGGAGAGAGAGAGGGGAGACGAAGGGAGACAGAGACAGAGACATTATGGCCTTTCGATCCACAGCGAACAGGCTCATCCCTCTTGATACTTGACACGCCCTTCTCTGATTGGTCTAATGTACGTTTTGTGTCACGCTCGGAAGAACTCACCTGAGAGTTCAGCATCTGAGCTCGTTGCAGCTGGGAAAGAACGGGACCGACGCCAGGAGGGAACGGACCACGACACATTGGGTTGTTCTGCACGCACACCAAAGGGAATAAGGTGAAAGGGAACAGAGTGATGGCTATAGTGAACAGAGTGAGAGCTATCGTGACCAGAGTGAGAGCTATAGTGAACAGAGTGATGGCTATAGTGAACAGAGTGAGAGCTATAGCTACCAGAGTGATAGCTACAGTGAACAGAGTGAGAGCTATAGTGAACACAGTGAGAGCTATAGTGACCAGAGTGAGAGCTATAGTGACCAGAGTGAGAGCTATAGTGACCAGAGTGAGAGCTATAGTGACCAGAGTGAGAGCTATAGTGACCAGAGTGAGAGCTATAGCTACCAGAGTGAGAGCTATAGTGACCAGAGTGATGAGCTACAGTGACCAGAGTGATAGCTACAGTGACCAGAGTGAGAGCTATAGTGACCAGAGTGAGAGCTACAGTGAACAGAGTGATGAGCTCCACGGTGAGCAGATACTGAGACTCACAGCGAGGTTGAGCAGGGTGTTGGGGGAGAGGCGGTCGGGGAACGGCGGAGGGTATCTGTGCTGGAGAGGAGCTCTCACGTGGACCGCCGTCGGGTGGTGGATCTACACACACAGTTTACACCATCACTACTTACAGCTCCGTGTACACTGAAATCACAAAAGGTTCATCCCCATCCACCCGCCCCATCATACATAGCGATGCATCGCAATGAAATGTCCCAATGTTGAGAATATGGAGTCTCGCCTGGAACAGGCTACCCTTGGGATGAAACTAGTGCTGTCAAGCGATTAAAATATTTAATATTGATGTCAGAGTTAACTCACGATTTTTTTTCTATGCTAAATATCCCTTGATTTCTTCGTCCCATTAATTGTTCTCATTTTAATGCTCTTATCAACATGGAGACGTGCATCGGCTTGCCTTGTGCAAATGTTTTTTTTATTGATAACAACATTGGCATATACTGATCAAAACAGGACGATACAAAAAAAAAGAGCCTATAGTGCAATTAAACAATGAACATACAAACATACTGCCTTGAACATAGCAGTCAGGCTACTGCTTTTTTGTTTTGAGCCAAAGAAAAAAGAAAAAAAGTTTTTTTTTATATATATAAATAATCGTGCGATAAAAAGATTAACGCCGTTAAAATTGGTTTGCGATAACGCCGTTAATAACGCGTTTAACTGACGGCACTAGATGAAACATCACAGCCAGGTGACTCGGACGCCTACCTGGTGGTTGAGGCTCATCGGCTGCTTGGGCGGTGTTCCGATGGGCACCGCCCTCACGGGAGGGGAACCAATCACAGGGGAGGAGGAACGAGGAGGCAGGACCCTCTCCGACAGGTCGCGTGGGTCCTCTCCCCTGAGTGGATGAGGCTGCTTCGGTAGACCCACCTCCTTAATGATTGACATGAGTGGGCTATCCTGCAGGAGACAGAGAAAACAGGTGAGGACAAAGCGAGGGCTGTGATGAACACAGGAACAGCTTTAGTTACCAAAGTGATAGTGAAGAGAATGGAAGATATAGTAAAGTGACAGCTATAGTAAACAGATTGGCGGCCAGTTAACAGATTGACAGCTATAGTGAAAATAGGAATAGCAATAGTTACCGAAGTGATAGTGAAGAGAGTGAAGGCTATAGTAAACACAGCGACAGCTGTAGTGAACAGAGTGATAGCTAGCACAGTGTTAGCTTAAGTAAATAGTGATAGCTAGAGCGAACAGAGTAAAAGCTATAGTGAACAGAGTGACAGTAAACAGTGATTGAACAGGGTGATATTGATTAGTGATAGGGGGCCGAGTGTTAGCTATAGTGAACAGAGTGACGATGATAGTAGTGACAGGACTGTCCTGTAGTACGGACACACACACACCCACACACACAGGGAGTAACCCTTCTTCCCTTTTAAAGGGAATAAATCACACTAACAATTTCATTTTCTGATATCCGAATAAACGTACCCTACTAGTATAATAACATTTAACAATCGTTGAATATTTGACAAAGATCTGTACGCCCTCATATTCAGACTTCCATTTCTATGCAACTCTAATCCCAAACGGCCTGGCATGGATCAGTCCGATACAAGGCTGTCTCCTGCACCAGCTGCGGTCAATAGTTATTTCACAGGCCATCTTTGATATTGATAGCGCGATAAAGATAATTTGCAGTGATTTACAGCACAGGTGCTTTCGTTTTAGTTCCAAAATCCAACACCTGGAAGTATAGCGCTTTAACCATGTTTCAACCCATAACAGATAAAAAATTCACTAAAGCAAAGTATTCCTTTAAGTAATTCAAATGTTGACCTACTGCCACCTGCTGGGAAGAGTTGGTAACATTTCGGTGAACATGCACCAAAACACTAGCCAGCCCTGGCTATTGCCAGACCAAGCTCAATCGTAGATTGCACGTTGGTCGGGGGAAGCTGCCGTCCTTTTCTCAGCACAAGAGGCGTGATCAGTGGGCCTAGTTCAAATTACTCTCTACACAATTGGCTGCTTGCCGTTGCTTCCCTGTCGTCATTTTGTTAAACCAGCCAATAGCGCACCAGGGGAAAAGCAAGCTTGGTGATTGGCTCCCGCAAAAATGTATCGAAAGCAGGAAGAAATGTCTTGCTCTTCTCCAGACCCTACCAGTCTACCGAAACTCCCGATTGATTTTACTAGCAGATCCATGTAAACAACAGACCCAGCACTGTGGTAAACAACAGACCCAGCACTGCGGTAAACAACAGACCCAGCACTGCGGTAAACAACAGACCCAGCACTGCGGTAAACAACAGACCCAGCACTGTGGCTAACAACAGACCCAGCACTGTTGTAAACAATAGACCCAGCACTGTTGTAAACAATAGACCCAGCACTGTTGTAAACAATAGACCCATCACTGTTGTAAACAATAGACCCAGCACTGTGGCTAACAACAGACCCAGCACTGTTGTAAACAATAGACCCAGCACTGTTGTAAACAATAGACCCATCACTGTTGTAAACAATAGACCCAGCACTGTTGTAAACAATAGACCCAGCACTGTTGTAAACAACAGACCCAGCACTGTGGCAAACAACAGACCCAGCACTGTTGTAAACAACAGACCCAGCACTGTTGTAAACAACAGACCCAGCACTGTGGCAAACAACAGACCCAGCACTGTTGTAAACAACAGACCCAGCACTGTTGTAAACAATAGACCCAGCACTGTTGTAAACAACAGACCCAGCACTGTTGTAAACAATAGACCCAGCACTGTTGTAAACAACAGACCCAGCACTGTTGTAAACAATAGACCCAGCACTGTTGTAAACAATAGACCCAGCACTGTTGTAAACAATAGACCCAGCATTACCTCCATGTGGGGGATGAGCCCAGGAGAGCGGCTGACTGGACCAAAGCCCATACTGTTCTCCCAGATACTGGGAGAGGCCATCTGAGAAAGAGAGAGAGAGAGAGAGAGAGAGAGAGAGTAAAAAGAGAGAAAAGAAAAATACACAGATGGAGTGTTGTAGATAGGACCTCTTGGTGGATGCATTGCAGTTTAGAGGCTTCATACTAGATCTGGTTCCACAGGTAATACAAGATAGTCCTGGACCGTGTTATGATTCTGACCTGGCCCATGGGCCCGGAGCCACGGCAGAGCATCTGCTGCTGCTGCTGGTAGCTCATCATGGAGGAGGGGTGCATGCCTGCAGGGGGGAGAGGAGAGCACAGTGTCACCATGACAACCCCCAGTATTCTGGCCTCTCCCTCTCACCATGACAACCATTACAACCCTTTCCAAAACGTCCAAGCCCAGACCTCACCATCACAAGCTCTGTACCAAAAAAAATCGCAGCGCACATTGCCATGGCGACCGCATCCTACCTGAGGAAGAGGAGTTTCCGCCGGGCAATTGATGGGGAGGGTGATGGAGGTGGGGGCGTAGCGACGGGGGGGGCAGCAACCGGGAGAAGTCCAGGGCGGAGCCAGGGGGCCCGGGCAGGGGGTGGGAGGGGCTCTGGGCCGCACCCAGCCCAGCGATGGCCGGGTCGGCCCCCAGGATGAACCGAGCCAGGGACTCTGCGAGGCCCCCTCCTCCTCGCCCGTCCTCTAGACCTGGGCACACACATGCACGGAGGAGGAGAATGGCGGCGTGTGAGTTGGAGAGGGGTGGGGGTGTGCGTGTGAGTTGGAGGAGTGTGTGTGTGTGTGTGGCTGAGTTGGAGGAGTGTGTGTGTGTGTGTGTGTGTGTGAGTTGGAGGAGTGTGTGTGTGTGTGTGTGAGTTGGAGGAGTGTGTGTGTGTGTGTGTGAGTTGGAGGAGTGTGTGTGTGTGTGTGAGTTGGAGGAGTGTGTGTGTGTGTGTGAGTTGGAGTGTGTGCGTGTGTGTGTGTGTGTGTGTGTGTGTGTGAGTTGGAGTGTGTGTGTGAGTTGGAGTGTGTGCGTGTGTGTGTGCGCTCGCTCACCAGGTGGGGGTAACCCTGAGGGGGCGTGGGGAAGGTGGAGGGGAGGAAGGGAGGAGGGGAGAGGTAGGTGGGAAGCAGGTGGGGGGTCAACTGCTCCACCCATCTCCGTTGCTCTTCCCCCGGCCACGCCCCCGGCCACGCCCCTGGCCACGCCCCCGGCCACGCCCCCGCCCCCGGCACGCCCTTCCATCCCCGCCAGGCGCTGGTGTTCCTCCTGCCAATCATCATCTGGAGGGGGTGGGGGTCAAACAAACAGGGCTATCAGGCATCACGTCAACATGACCCCAACTACCATTCACCGCGCTGGCCATCAGCTGGAGCCGGTTTGGAGGATTTCAAAATGCTTGACTTGAAAACGTAGAACAGAAGCAAGACGGACTCTGGTTCATGTTGGGCGGTTATGGAAGAAGTTAAAACCGAAGGTTTGAATCTGTTTCATCTGGCATCTGCAGAAGACTTAAGCTTAGACCGACGGCTCGAAGCCGCCTTACATTAGTTAGCTGAACAGACCAACAACACTGGCAGGTCACAGTGGTTAGACAACCTTACCAGCATTAGCATGTAGCTACAATAATGTTAAAACACCAGTAAAATGAGAAAGTAACAACCAGGAAATAATACACAAAACCATGTCAAAACGTTATCTAAGATGGCATTATGAAGGGTTGCGGAAGAACTGTTGGTGTCGAGACTTAGACACAAATATAGGCACTCATCTTCTGCAGTTGGACACCACTTGGTTACAATATAAGCTATACATTTTGGGCAGTATCCTGTGTATCTTTGTGACTTGCACAAATATGCTAAATTGGGGTAAATGGGGACTAGATAGCACTGGCTATTCGGTCGTTAGAATCTTTAGGCAGGGGAGTTTTCCAGGGATGAAAAACAGACACAAGCAGAAACAACCCACTTACCAATGGCCCCTGCGCCAAAAGTGTCATCATTGAACTGATCAATATCATCTTCCTCCTCTACCGGGGCCTCCTCTTCCTCCTCCAGTGTGCAGTCTTCATCAGGGGTCTGGGAGGAGTCCGACAGGATGACGACATAACGAGCGGGAACAGAGGGGCCAAATACGGTTCCCGAAGGTAAGGGTTATGCGGCACAACACTGCATACAGGCATGCATAACAAACCAGTTTACAGCTAAACAAGACGATGAGACGAGCGTGGGGTCTACCCCTTCTTAAGACATAATGATCACAGGGGTGGCGGCTACAGATGGGTTGTGCGACGTAAACACCGCAACCATAAACTGATTTTTAAATTACAGTAGAAAAAACAGTCAGTGTGTTTCGGAGGTCTAAATGATTAAAAATACAGTTAAATTACTTACAGCTTCAATCATTTAGATGAATGCAAAAAACGACAACTTTAAACCTGCTAACATTGACACTCAAACAAGAAACCCTGCGTGTAGCCTTCTAGATAAAGTGAGGATGAACCGGCACCGATTTCTAATGCTAATCGTTAGCACAGATGCTAACCACAGGTGACGTAACAACACAACGGGAAATAATCATCCAAACATGCATCTCTACATCTGACCAGCCAACCTCTGGCGACCACAATAACCCAACACGGGACGACTGCCACCACGGGGTCTAGGCAAACCATGGGGCACGACCGCCCGTGAGTCGCCTCACCCCGCTCCATGTGACTAGGACAGCCCGGTGCTTGGCAGGCCGCGGGCCGAAACCATTTCTTTTTTCATAGATCATGTAAACAATGGGGCACAACCTGCCGATATAATCACACGAATGGCCCGCGTTCCACTGGCTACTATCATGCACTGCTCAGAAACACTCCAGAGAGAGAGTTGGGGTGGGCTTTAATAGGTTACACTCACCTGAAATCGGAACATCTATCTTCAGGCTTTTCGCTACTATCTGTAGCGAGGACGCGCGCAAATGACGCAGCAGCGGTGCTCACGTGGACGCGGAGGAGGGTAACGTGAACGAGCACGCAGTTTCTTCTTCTTCGTCTTCTTGCAGGCGTGCGTGGAATATCAGAAGTCAGAGGGATGAATCGGGATCGGACCTGATTGAGATGAAGCTTGATAAGTTTAGCATTGGTATAATAGCGTCCCAGAGTGTGAGATTGGATATAAACGAAGGAACGAAATAAACCAAGTAATTAATAAAATAATGATCTAAATATCATATTCGGAAAAATAAATAACATACAGCTGAAGATATCTTTCACTCTACTACCCTACTCTTCCTGTAACTCCCTCAAGTTATTGGTTAAATCAATATTTCATCGAATGTACCTTTTTCTTCAATATCTATGCAGTCATGCATCTGTGTTTATTTGTAGGCCATTTTCTGCGATATAAGCTGATTTGAAAGTATAGTGAGCATAGTTTAGCTATAGAGTAAATTACTGCCAAATCTATATATAGAAAGTGATATAGCCTAACAGCTATATAGAAAGAGTATATATATATATATATATATATATATATATATATATATATATATATATATATATATATATATATATATATATATATATATATACTCTGTACTTTTCTATGTAAGCTTCACATCACTCACACCCGTGGTCCCTTGTCGTGTGCACACACTTGCTCGAAAATGTAGACATGGGAAAGAAAACACCGCGTTTCTCTTTGAGCAACCACATAGCCATTATTTCTTTTCATACCATGCTCGGGAGAAAGTTATGTTTCAAGATTTCCCCCTATCCTTCGTTTGTTGGATAATGTTTATGTCCGGTCTGTCTGGGCCAAGTTGTTTGAATTCTAACTTCTCTTCCAATTTTAGCCTCTCAAATGTTTGAACAGAAACTCAAAACTGTTAACCACATGTGCATCACCACTTGCCATATCTGCATCTGATATAGAAACGACGAAAGATACGCGAGTAATATGAGTTAAAACAACAACAGTTCTAGCATATGACCATGGGGCAGACTACTTTACGACCGCGTCTTTTAGTGCGGATTGCCATTCTTATTGCAACCTGCAGGTTATGTATGAAGGTATTATTGTAGCAAAAGTCTTTAGCACCTGTAACTGCAGAATTTGAATGCGTACACTAAAGTCACAGTAAATTTGAAGTCGTATATATTTATTTTGCATGTGTACTCTAAAGTCACAAATGTGTAACAGTACATTTGTAGTCGTAAAAAATATATAAATATTTTTTATACCATTGTAAACACAAAATAGGGTCTACGAGTACGCTAATCTGTGTTACAGGTGCACAAATCCTTTTGCTACAATTATTGCAGCGCAGTTGGTGCAAAACACATTCGCACACCCGTGTTTCATAATCTGAGAACATGCCCAAAAGGTGTGCATTCGTAAACCCAAATTTGAACAAATGCATCAGAAGTTGCACATCTGTGAACGCTATGTTAATTCAGCATTTTAATGAGCGAGCACAAAACCATTTTACAACTGCTCGAATCTGCTCCTGCAAGTCTCAGCTGTGGGTTTTTTTGCAGGTTGTTTTGCAACACCCCTAGGTGGTAAATGTGTAGCAAAAGTATTCGTATCCGTAGATGACAGAGCGTCCGTGAGCGGGACAAAATAGTCCCGCCCATAATTTCCTAATCCAATGAAAATCGCCGGCAGGGATGCATTTCTCAAATTACACTGGGACCCACCCCGTGCCAGCCATGGAGCTATAAAGATCGCAGCATACTCAGCACGGGATACGTTTCTTTCTGGAGAAGTGAAGAGGGCGTCCTACTGAACGGAGATGGGTATCCTACATTATGTTAAATGAAATGACTTAGTTCAAGTGAATTCCCCCCAAAGTATTTCATTAACATGCCGCAAATGTCCTTGAATGTATTTTAATGGTCGCCATAACATAAATTCAGAAATGTTAATGCAATACTTTGGGGAGAATTCCCTTGAACTAAGTCATTTCATTTTACATAGCCTAATGTAGGATACCCACCTCCGTTCAGTAGGACGCCCTCTTCACTTCTCCAGAAAGAAACGTACCCGCGCTAAGAATGCTGCGATCTTTATAGCTCCATGGCTGGCACGCGATGGGTCCCAGTCAGGGACGGCTGGTATAAATGGGCTAACAGGGCTAAGCCCTCTTACAGTGAAAATAAAAAAAATATTATTAAAAACTTAGAACATATTGTTTTAAATTTTGGTAGAACCTAAAGGAGCAACAGCACCAAAAAGTGACAGAAAAACCCAGGATATATATATCTTCGTTTTTTTCCTGTGAATGGGCTAAATGTATTCAGCCCAAGCGCAGTAGCGTAAGCTTCCATTGACGTTTGATTGACAGGTGCCCTGACACGCCCCCTTCATATGCTTCCCATTTGGGCTAAATTAGTTTAGCCCAAAGGCTGACCTAGCACAGTAGCTACAGTACAGTGTCCTTCGACTAATCACAGCACAGTAGCGCAAGTGCAGTATGGCGGGCGTTAGCATGAAAATGAATGAAGTGGATTATTTACTTTCTAATCGGTTTTCTTTAATGTCTTTGGAGGAAAAATTGGAAGTGAAAAGATTGGGGACACATCAACCAAACGATGTACAGATTTACTGTCAGGAGTGCGGTCAGAATATGGCCGGTAATAGTGCATTTGTAAGCGGGTCAACTACGTTTCGTATCGAAACATTAAAAAAGCTGTCTAAATAACCCAACATGACGTGACAAGTGTGTAGAGATAGTGGCCCCTCTCCAAACTGCATTTCAGCGACAGGCAGTAACAATAAAGTTCTCTAAGGAATCGAAAATGATCTCATTTAATGTTGCATACAACATTGCCAAAGAGGAGTTGCCATTCTCAATTTAAATCCGAAATTATTCTCATGAAGAGAAATGGATTAAACATCAACCCGACGTAGGCCTATAGCAATGAGATGGCATGTGCACAATTCATTGCAGTAGGCCTAATGGGCGACACCTTAAAGCAAAAGACAGCTGCGGACGTCGGATACGCCACATAGGCCTACATGTCCTTCATGATTGACGGCGACACAGACGTCTCTACCAAAGAGTGTGTGATCGTCTACAGCCGCATTTTGCGCAAAGGGAGACCAGTCAACATTTTAATTGTGTCATACTTTAAGCACAAAAAAAGTTTTATTTTGCTTAATGGTTTAGTTCGAAATGTTCAATTTCAGCTCAGTGAAGCACTTTAAACACCTTATTTTTCTTTTTATTTATAATTGTGCTTCAAATAAAGAAATGCCTTTCTCTACACCTTAATCTTGTTTAAAAATCATTCACATTATATGAAAGTTATGAACAGAGATATAAAGGTGACCTCATGGCGTCTGGAGCCCTGTGAAGTATTGATAAATGTAATGCATTCTTTAGCCCACCCACCCAAAATCACTACCAGCCGTCACTGTAATTTGAGAAATGCATCCCTGCCCGCGATTTTCATTGGATTAGGAAATTATGGGCGGGACTATTTTGTCCCGCTCACGGACGCTCTGTCATCTACGGATACGAATACTTTTGCTACACATTTACCACCTAGGGGTGTTGCAAAACAACCTGCAAAAAAACCCACAGCTGAGACTTGCAGGAGCAGATTCGAGCAGTTGTAAAATGGTTTTGTGCTCGCTCATTAAAATGCTGAATTAACATAGCGTTCACAGATGTGCAACTTCTGATGCATTTGTTCAAATTTGGGTTTACGAATGCACACCTTTTGGGCATGTTCTCAGATTATGAAACACGGGTGTGCGAATGTGTTTTGCACCAACTGCGCTGCAATAATTGTAGCAAAAGGATTTGTGCACCTGTAACACAGATTAGCGTACTCGTAGACCCTATTTTGTGTTTACAATGGTATAAAAAATATTTATATTTTTTTTACGACTACAAATGTACTGTTACACATTTGTGACTTTAGAGTACACATGCAAAATAAATATATACGACTTCAAATTTACTGTGACTTTAGTGTACGCATTCAAATTCTGCAGTTACAGGTGCTAAAGACTTTTGCTACAATAATACCTTCATAGTTATGCGACAAACAGAAACGCGGTCGGTGAGCTGTCCTGCCCCATTGCATGACCCGTTAAACTCAACTAGAATCGCCATTATCATTAAAAATTTTATGTCAACAGACCAAAATAGTCGGACAGCCTACAGAAACTAGATAGTTAATGTGAAATTCACATTATTAAAAATAGACTTGGAGCCACGCATGCTAGAGAAAAAGGTACAGAACATGTTCTGCAAACTTTGAATTTATTCAGTTTTATCCATTCTTTGGCATGACGGAGTTTGCAAGAAGGGTTTGTTAGTTGCAATGTGTTTACCGATCTTATTTCGAAAAAATAAAGACTTTACTAGTCTGCAAAGCCAAGATAAATACAAAGCAACACGGAGATTGACTGCTGAAGGAATGCGTTCTCTTGCCACCAGGTGGCACAGTCGGCCTATCCTTGAAAGAAGAAAGCCTTGGCCCAGAAGCCTACCCTCACATAATTACAGGCTAATGTCATGACTACAGACCTTAGGGTGGGGTAGGCCTATGAAGCAGTAGGCCTATACTCTTATTATAGAATGAGCAGAGAGACAGTCTTTCTTCAGGCTCCTGGATGCGCCAAGAAGTTGTTCAACAAGTTCAGAATGTAAAATATCATATTCCAAAATTAAATAATACGGTTAATAGTTACCGAATCCATTTGATTGCCAACATTTAATGGTAATGCATTAGTGTGGCCTGTCAGGCCACACTAATGCATTTTTCATAACTGATTGTTATGAGGTAGCTGGTGCGACAACAGCTACACATCTGACAGGAAACATTAATCTCTGACAGGAAACATCTAGCCAAAATGATATGTTAAGCCTCCAGACCATTGTCTATAACCAACAGATTTTTTTTTAAGAAAGAACGCCTTGCCTTTGAGATGTCTGTAAACATAGAATATGATTACAGAAACGAATAGGATGATTGTAACACGACAGACGATCGGAATCACAATCGGGAACAGCCTTATGGAATCTTCATCACCTGTACAGAAGAGTCACACTCACCTCACTAAAAGCTCCACAACATGAGCAGCGCCTTTGAGCTTTCTTTTTCTTAATGTTATGTGTATTTCGTTTTTAAGATAAAACAAGAGAAACCTAAACATATCTTATGGTCTCGTATATGTAAATGTTTCATGTATTTATGTGTTTTGTTCATGTTGTGACTGAGTTTGTGATGCGAGTCTTTGTTCTATGTTCCCACTCTTGGCCTGCACCTTGATGTGGTGAGTGGGCTTTAAACTAAGACTTAGTTTTATTTTTTTGTTTGTTATTGATTGTCAGTCTAGCTTATTAATTATACAAGGCCTTAACTAAAACCCCTTCTCTTCTGTTTGCAGAAACTGGAAACTTCTGAGTATATTTTATCTTAAGTTAGAAAATCTTTGTTTCCTCATCAGATCCCAGTCCATCATGCTCCCCTACTTGTCTGCCGTGCCACCATCATGCCTCATGCATCACTTTTCAGCGCCCTGCCCAGCTGCATCTTATTCCGTTACTCCAGCTCTTTCCCATAAGTGACAAACACGCCTCACCCAAGTGTTTATAATATTTTATTAATTATGCATGTAAGGTGTGCTTAAGTGGCCTGAAAGGTGCCCATCAATAAAATGCTTATTAATATAACATTATGGCTCCATCAAAAGCAAAGTACACCTGCCATTTACAGTTATCATTTATACTATCCTAGACATCTTTAATCTTATTTACATAGGCCTACAGTAGGCCTGATTTCCTCTGAATGTTTCAATAAAAAGATTCCCTGTCCATGTCAGATCCCTGTCCATCATACTCCTGTTGTTGTCTTCCTGCACACCTGACTGCCTCCTCCATCGATTGCGGCCACAGCCCTCTCCCTGTACAATATTTCATGTTAAATACATTCCAGGATCAAGTTTGAGATTCAGTTTCAGTATTACTTGTTTTTGAAACCTGACGTGGGGCTGGCACCGCCACCATCATATCTGTCTTATTTATTGCACCCACACATAATGGGTCCATGATACCATGTGGGGTCATTTCAGACTCCTTTGCTTCCTAACACCTTGTGAGTTCCCTGGGTGCACCAGCTGATGGGTCTGTGTATATATTGGGCATTTGATTCTCGTTTCAGAAACCGAAATATATTAAAAAACGAGTGGTAATTATTTCTGTTTTAACATTCAAAAAGGTATATACAAGGTGCTTTTCTTATAAAGTCAAAAAGTGGCAAACTAATCTAAAATAATAATTGTTAAACATATAGAGAATCATCGGGGGATTACTTCCATGGTCGGTAAACAATGCGACTGCTATCGCTCCCCTCTTACGCTGACGCTTCCTATTTACTTCTATGCAAAAATCGTCATGTTGCGTCATCTTAAACAGGAAGTGTTGGAGATCGATACGGTTCTCTCCAGTCTCCAGAAAGTAAGGTAATGATGCACGACCATTCAAAAATATGAGTGGGTTTCTAACGATACAAAGCTTAATGGAAATGGGTGAAGTTTCCCTTTAAGTGCTTTATTGCCATCATTCGCTGCAGACTGAAGTCCACTAAATGCTCTTCGGCACAAGGAGCGTGATGTTAATGTAGAATGATGTTGGTAACGATGTTTCAGTGATCCAGGAGAAACAGTTACCATGGTTTGATCTCAGAGTGGTATTGTCTTTTAAATACGCGTTCAGCTATTTTACTGCTTCCCCTATTTTTTCCTATTAATTTGCAGAAATTATCCTGCATAATCTCAATAGCTTCTATTCCATGTGACCAAGTGACTCCAAACCAGTATAGCACTTCTTTCCTTCTGTTTGGGTTCGAGTTGGAGGGCTCAGGCCAAGAATGTCAAGCATCTCCACCGCCGGATTTGTAGCAACGTTAAAGACAATTGCTACCAGCCCACTCCAGCACCGAGTTTCGGTTTTGCCCAGTGTACCCAGGTGTTGGCGGAGTGTCAGGGAAGCTGTTGAGGAACACATCGAGTGCAGGCTTGAAGGTAGTCAAGGTTGTGAGGGACTTGATGTTAGGAGGGACCACGTTGTACAGAGCTGATGCACGAGAGGCGAAGGAGTTGAACCTCAGGGTGTTGATGCTGCTGTGCTTAGAGTTGCCCAGTGGTCTAATACAGGTAGTACCGTGTCTGGAGGTTTCCCGAAAGATGAGATTGAAGTTATTTGGGAGGATGTCATGTTCAATCTTCCAGACAAGGATGATGGTGTACCTTTCCCTCCGTCGCTGCAGGGAGTACAGCGAGAGGCGTCGGAGGCGATCCCAGTAGCTGAGATCACGAAGGCCCTGTATCTTGGCAGTGAAAGATCTTTGGACTGCTTCGATTTGAAGGATGTCGCGCTGCAGGTGGGGCGACCAGAGCGGACAGCAGTATTCGAGATGCGAGCGGACAAAGGATTTGTAGAGGAGCATCATCGTGCTAACATCCCTGGTGATAAAGGTCCGCAAGATCCAGCCAGCCATGCTGTTGGCCTTAGTTGCTTTCGTGGCGATGTGAGTTCGCCAGGTGAGGTTGGTGTCGACGTAGACACCCAGGTCTTTGACGTCGTCAGACCCTTGGAGTGGCTGGCCTGATGGTAGGGTATACGGCAGTTTCAGGTCAACGATTTTGCCGTGATGGAGAAGCTGGAACTTTTCTTGATTTAGTTCCATGTTGTTGATATCGGCCCACTTGACAACTGAAAGGAGGTCCTCTTGGAGAAGAAGTCTGTCGACATGAGAGGATATATCTTTGTGGAGCTTTGAGTCGTCTGCAAACACTTTGATTTTACTGTGTTTGACAGCGCCAAAGATATCGTTGATGTATATGAGGAATAGTAAGGGACCAAGAACTGTACCCTGAGGAACTCCGCTGACGACGTCAATGATGGATGACATGACTCCGTCAACTGTGACGTACTGTTTCCTGCCCGTCAGGAAGCTAGCAATCCAGTTGTAGAGCTTACCCTGGATACCGAAAGATTTAAGCTTTTTCAGCAGGATTTTGTGGTCCACTTTGTCAAAAGCCTTGCTGAAGTCGAGGTACATCACGTCTGCGTTTTTATCAGCGCAAAGATCGCACATGATATCTTCTATGTGGTGGAGTAGTTGCGTGAGGCAGTTCTTACCCTTCTGGAACCCGTGCTGATTAGGGTTAATGAGGTTGTTCGTCTCAATGAAGCTGACCATCTTTTTGCGGGCGATGCGCTCAAAAAGTTTGATCAGGTGTGAGGTAAGAGAGACCGGTCTATAGTTTGCTGCTATAGCCTTACTACCTTTTTTGAATATAGGCGCAATACTCTGTGTCCGGAACACGCCTGCAACATCTGCAGTGTTGAGGGATCGTCTCCAGAGGTGGAGGATGGGGAGGGATAGTGCATCTTTGCACTCGTGGAGAAGTACAGCAGGGAACTTGTCCGGACCCGGGGCTGAGTGGATCCCGATATCTTTGATTGCCTCCAGAACATCATCTTGAGTTAGAGTAATGTCTGTCAAAGACTCGGCCGTCTGCTGATGTTGTTAGCTTCCACATTGTTTGGGTTGCTAAAAGCTCGTTTGTACTGTTGTTGGAGGATGTCGCCCATTCGGGCTGGATCGGATTCAAGCTTGTTGTCGCCATCAACGAGGGGACCAACAGAAGATCTGAACTTAGCCGATTTCTTAGCAAAGGTAAAGAAGGCTTTAGGGTTCTTTTTTATCTTGCTAATAGCTGCTACTTCCTGAAGAAGGCGCTCCCTCTTGATGTTATCCTTCAGAAGAAGTTCGATGGTTGCGCGTTCTTTGTTGAGCTGCTCGAGCTTAGTGTTGTTCCTTGGAGTTCTAGAACAATACTTTATGGCGTTGATGTGGCCATTTAGGCAGCGTTTTTTACGGAGGAGTTCCCTTCTAGGTCTTGGGATGGAGGATTTCGCAGAAGCTTCCATACCCCGCGTATGGGAGGGGGCATGTTTGCAGCAGATGTTAGCTACTGTGTCTTCAAAGAGTTTCCAGGCGGTGTCCTGGTCGTTTCTTGTATCAGTGACGTTAGACCAGTCCATGCTCTGGAATTCGGAGTTGATGGCTCCCCAGTCTGCCGAATTGAAGTTAATGTCGTCCAGGGGGCATGAGGGAGTGACGACGGGTCTTTCAGGAGTCTGCGATGGAGGGAGGAGGTCAGGATGGAGGAGGACACAGTTGACGAAGTCGTGATCGGACAGTTCTGTCTTCGCTACGGTTGTGCTGTGGACAGAATCACTGTTGTTGGAGAAAACGAGGTGTTCTTCCATGAAGGCGATGAGGGAGAGTGCAGTCTGCCTGTCTGACAGCAGGATGCTGCACCAACCGATCAACCAAGGAAGTTCTCCAGTTGACAAAAGGGAGGTTGAAATCACCCGCTATGTGGAGTTCAGGGGTAGATCCCACTTCATCAATGAAGCGATGGAGGATAACCAGACATTCATCGAATTTGTCGAAAGGTGACAGGGGTGGACGATAAATCCCAGCGATGATCATGTCGAGTTCCTTACTGTAAACGCAAGCAATTTCACAATAGGAGTTTGAGAAAACCCTACTTTTCTCAACCGTGATCGAATTGTGTAGGTAGATGGCAGCCCCACCTCTCACACGGTTTACTCTATCTGCCCGGTAGCAAGAGTAGCCAGAGATGTGCACTTCTGCATCCAGATGGTAGGACTTGAGGTGGGTTTATGTCAGTATGAAGAACGGAGTGTGGATGGGGTTGGAGTCGATCGACTCCTGAAGGGCTTTGATCTTCCAACGCTGGTTACGAATTCCAGGGTCCATTCCCTGGATGTTGAGGAGGAAGGTGTTGGTGATCGGAAGAGGTTTCTTCACATTTGAGGACGAGGCAGTTGTTGAGTTGGAGGACAGTACTGCCTGTGCTGGAATTGTAGCTGAGGGAACATCTGGGGAGAGGGGTGATATTGGGAAGCTGCTAGCTGTTGATGGAAGAGTTGGAGGCTCTGTAGAGAAGACTGCATCATCGAGGAGAGCTCCCTGGAGAAATCGGATTTCATCTGAGAAAGATGCTTCAGAAAATCCTCTTTATCTTGCTCTTTTTCAGACTTGGAGAAGCTGACTGATCGTTGGCGGTTGGATCCACTGCCTGGAGGAACATCCATAGATGCACATCAGCTCGGCTTCTAGGCGCACTGTTGTCAGCACGAGGGTTGCTGTTTCTGGAGCTAGGGGTGGATGGTTTCCTGGATTGCGAGTCCCTTCCAGCCTGTTGTTGTTGGTGTGTTAGTTTGCTGTTGTTGTGGGCGGGCTTCTTCTGGGAGTTCTTGGATTTCTTAAGGGTTTCTTCACTTGTAATAGTCCCCTTGATGTGAACTTCTTTGCAAACCTTGCTGACGCAAACACCAGTTGCAAGGCCGTTTTGACAGAGTTTCGGGTGGAAGTACCGGCATTTACTCTTGTCTTTGTTACAGCCCCGTTTCCCCCCGGGGCCGTTGCTCTGGTAGCTGGAGCACCAGGGAGGGTGGTAGGACTGGCACTGTTTGCCGGAGATACCATGCGGGCACTCGTTCTTGAGAAGGAGAGGACATACTTCTTTGGAACGATCGTAGTAGTTCTTCTTGGTGAGGGGTTGCTGCTGAGGACGGGGAGTATTGGCGTCAGAGGCGCTAGGGTCCGTCATGGCATCCTTTACCTCAATGGATGGGTTGGAAGAAGACACATCCACAGCAGGAGTTGGAGGGGGGGGGGGGGAGGGAGGTGTTCAGGAGGGATGGGAGAGCCGAGGCAGGAGGGGCATACGAACACAACACCTGCTTCGGTATCCAGCACTGCATCGTTGTAGCAGCCAAGATGGGCTGGTTGGTGGCAGAAGAAGCAGCTTATATTACTTCCTGCGTTGGCAGAGTGGAAAGGAGAGTAATCGTCGCTGCACTTCCCCTCACGGCATCGGTGGATGAATGTAACGATATCGATAGCGATTGCCTCCTTCACAGTAGACTTGGAGGTGGAGAGGTATAGTGTGGGGGCAGGGAAGTCCTTGGAGAGGGAGTACAGGAGTTGTGCAGCAGACTTCAGGTGAGGGAGCTTGATACTCCCGGAGGCACCGAGAAGTTTGACGTTCGTCTCAAACGGCTCGGTGGGCACGTAGGTGTCGAAAAGTGCCTTGGTGTCCGAGTCTGTGGTCAGAGTCTTGATCTTGCCGATGAAAAGCTCCTCGCTAGTGAAATTCACCATGGTGCAGGGACAGCTAGCCTTTTGCAAAAGGACTATACTATCACTGGGATTAATTAACTGGGATTAATTAGGGATTAATTAACTCAGCTACACGTCGGAGCTTCGCGCGACCAGGACACGTCAACGCGGAAGTCGGTGACCACTGTAATACCAAACCCTTTCTAAACAGGCATCTGTTACCCGAGTGGTGCTTTTGAGTCCTATTTCCCCTGCAAGTCACCCAGCCGTTACACCAGTACTAGCATGTAATCTTAACGTTCATATCTAATAAAATATTTTCGGTTTCATCTAGTCTTTGGTGTGAGTTTGCGAAACGGTTGTTATTTGTAATGTGTTAACTGATCTAATATAGTAAAAAATAGAAGTCCTCTTTATTTTATATAGTATTTCCTCTTCTGCAAAGCCAAGTGAAAACTAATGCTGTATTATTGCTTTTTTGCCACCTGGTGGCACAGTCGCCCTATCCTTAAAATAAGAAAGGATTGGACCAGCCTAACCCTCAGATAATTATTAGCCTGGAGCCTTGCATGATCACGTTACCAGGATGTTATGCAGGATACCAACTTAAAGGTTACCAAAACTGTACGCTGCTTGTTTCTGCAGGTCCACTCGGTGTCTGAATCGTTCAGCTTTTGTGCTCCTCAGTCGTGGAATGAACTACAAAACACTAACATGAACTATGTGAACTGTACATTGTGGGTGTACATTGCACATGTCGTGGAATGAACTACAAAACACTAACATGAACTATGTGAACTGTACATTGTGGTTGTACATTGCACATGTCGTGGAATGAACTACAAAACACTAACATGAACTATGTGAACTGTACATTGTGGGTGTACATTGCTTATGTGTCATGTGTATTATATAATTTTCGACTTATAATTCGTCTTATAATGTCAATATTTCTGTTGGTCCTCTCGTCCCCATTGCACAAGTACAGTTAAATGCTAAAGTTTTTAAATGTTTTTTCACAATTGTTATTTTGTTATAAGTTTATTCTTGCTGTTTTGCCTTGTTTATGTAATCCTGTTCTTTGCTTGTGCTTGTTGTATGTCTACATAGCTGTATGTTAACCCTGCAAGTCCCTGTTGCTGCATTGTTGTACATCTGTACAGCTGTGTTTGTGTGCATTTGCCTCTCTAACCCAATCTATCTCACTTCCCCTTTTCCCTTCCCCCCCCCCCCAATAAGCTTGTGTTTGTTGTCAGGCCATCACTGGAAATAAGAACTTGTTCTTAATGATCTGCCTGGTTAATTAAAGGTAAAATATAATGAAAAGAGAGTCCCTTAATGTCTCCCAGACGGAAAATAACGGTTGGGTGATATAGGTCATTGATGTGATTGGTAATTTACCTTCCAACCAAGATTATTGGAGGATGTTTATTACTAAAAGGCCCAAACTCACAAGATGTTAATGGTGGTGTTAATGACACAGCTCTTCCCAGACGTTCTCTTTGTTCCTTAATCCGTTTGTTTCGTCAAATTAACACAGCATTATAAGGTTATAAACTCAGCGATAGGACAATCCTTTGTGTGGCAGCGCAAACAATGGCGTTAACGGATGAGAACCTTCCAACCGTGGGAGACCCCCTTTATGGAGGAAATACAGTATGACCTAAATGACCTCCTTTCTTCCAAAGAACTCTGACTCTATGACACTCTATGAACTCTGACACTATGACTCTGACACAAATACATTTCTTTAACAAAGCGCAGAATAAAAAATGACTAATAAAAATAATAATAATAATAATAAAAAATTTCTATAAAAAAACAACATAAATTAAGATACAACATGAGCCGTTTAAGTATGGCGACACATTAGTGCCATAATTCACTAATGTGATAAAAGATGCATTCGGGCGTATTATATTATTCCACACGCGTAGATATTAACTGCGAGCGCGCAAATGATCTCTGCGCGCGCGCAAATTACCTCAGCGCGCGCAAAACAGCCTCTCGCGCACAGCCTCTTGCGAAAGATGTTTTTACGCTCGCTCGAATTTAATTTTGGCACTATGGGGGAGGGAACCAAGGCAGGGTGGGCTTTCCTATGATTGGCCGTTTCTGAAGCGCGATATTTGATTGACAGCCCTCCTCAGCCTTCCTCTCATTAAATTCTGAATTGTACAGTAAATGGCTGAAACGATAGTTACGTATTGTAACTCTAGATTCTATGAGTATAGGCGCAGCCTTTTAAGGCTATCGCTATTGGGTTATCCCTAGGCGTGAGCCGTAGCACTGAAAAATGTGTAATCCCCGACCACCAACAGCGTGGGCCTCAATTACGTCCGCGTGCGGCGTGCCTCAACGACGTCCGCATTTCGCAGATATAGTCGGGCGCCGGCGGACGTTCTGCTCCCAATAAACAGCTTTTCTTCAGCTATTTAAAGGACAATGAGGCCGACACTTAAAAGGCTGCGCCTATACTCATAGAATCTAGAGTTACAATACGTAACTATCGTTTCAGCCATTTACTGTACAATTCAGAATTGAATGAGAGGAGGGCTGAGGAGGGCTGTCAATCAAATATCGCGCTTCAGAAACGGCCAATCATAGGAAAGCCCGCCCTGCCTTGGTTCCCTCCCCCATAGTGCCAAAATTAAATTCGAGCGAGCGTAAAAACATCTTTCGCGAGAGGCTGTTACGCGCGAGAGGCTGTTTTGCGCGCGCTGAGGTAATTTGCGCGCGCGAGAGGCTGTTTTGCGCGCGCAGAGGTTATTTGCGCGCGCGCAGAGATCATTTTCGCGCTCGCAGTTAATATCTACGCGTGGGGAATAATATAATACGCCCGAATGCATCTTTTATCACATTAGTGAATTATGGCACTAATGTGTCGCCATATTTAAGTCCTTTTGGTTCTTGTTTGCTTCAAGCGCGCTCTGTGGCGGTCGGGGCAGCGATGCGATGAACCTGCAGCGGGTTGCATCTGAGGGGCGTGTTGTAGCGGCCTTGTTAAGCTCCTTCTATAGTGAACGGAAAAACACACATAGACACAAATATCAACACATACAAGCACATAAGATTATGGTTTGGAGGCGTGGTGTAATAATGACGGGCAGTAGTGATATTGACTAGAGTGTTCATATGCGCCCACAGAGTAACTACATGAGCTGTAACGCCACGCTCCCGCTGGATTGAAGCTACAAACAAGACAGCACAACATGAGTGAATAAAACGTCTTGAGTCAAGGCTAACGGCTACAGAAACCTTGAAGAGCTGCTGAATTGGGAAGCTTGACTTTCAGTGATACAGTGAAAGGGTCGACTGTAGTCGAGGGGATTTCCACATTCCTTTCTTTGATAACTATAGTCAGCGGCGTGGGCGGTAATTGGCCTTGGCGCCTCTGGCCCCCAACACATCACTGACTCACCCTGACAAAAGATATAAAAATTACACTGATTCACTCTACTTGTAGGGTGATTAATTGTACTTGTAGGGGGATTCACTTTACTTGTAGCGTGATTCCTGGTACTGGTAGGGTGATTCCGTGTACTTGTAGGGTGATTCGCTGTACTTGTAGGGTGAATAACTCTACTGGTAGCGTGAATCACTACTTGTAGGGTGAATCATTATACTTGTAGCGTAATTCACTGTACTTAAAGGGGGATTCCATGTACTGGTAGGGTGAATAACTCTACTTGCAGGGGGATTCCCTGTACTTGTAGGGTGATTCTCTGTCCTTGTATGGGTCCATATGGGCTGAAGCACATTGATTCCAAAAGACAAGAGCGCTGTATGCGCCGCACACCTCGTGAGCTTCAGGTGCGCTCTGCAGCGGTCCGATTAACGATGCGGGGAGCCTGCAGCAGATCGTACAACGTGTTTTCCTGAACAGCCTCCTCCTGTGGTGAACAGAAACACACGTACACGCACACATACGACCACACACACACATACGAACCCACCCACAAACGTGCACACAAACACGCACTTATACATTTGCTTAATGCTCAGGAATCGTGTGATGCAAACATCACATCTCTAATATGTATGGACGTATTTAATGAACTTCATTATTTATAACTCGCAAAGACATTTCGCATTGTGTTTACGTCGATCCACAAATCTTGGTACTTGCGCTTTGTAAAAGGGTGGATATCTTAACCTATATTTTAATAAATCCATACCATGCAGCACCTCTATCTAGAGTCTAATTCTATGTATGCAGCCACATTTTAGGTTTGACCAAACTCTACGAGATCCCCAAATCATTTGAATAGTTCCTGTGTACAATTCGGTTCTGCAAGTGAGTGAGGGTATTTAAATACAAATAAAAAGTAAAATGTATGAATTGTAGATAGCATTTTTAAAAAGATCACGCAACAAATATTTGTGTTGTACATGCATTGTTGTACACACAATGTGAATGGTCGATTACAACTCACTAGCTTTTATATGCATATCGCCATATACAGGTTAGTATGCAAGCATCCACATTTTACAGATCTTTTTACCTACGGATCCCCTGTGGTATGGTAACTCTGCGAGATCAACAAAAGCATACTGACTAGTTTGTGTGTAAAGAATTATCTGAAAGTGAGTAAAGATGTAATTGTGTAAAACACAATTTGAAAATGTCTTTTTGTGGATTTGTGAGATATAATTTGAGGGTATCTTTTGGTCTATGAAGGCCTTTGGGAATGGAACTGTGATTAAGGACTGTAGTAAGGTGGACTAGACTGTATATAGGCACCCACAGAGCACCTACCTTTGGTGTTACGTCTTGGGCCGATAGGATTGAAGCTACAAACAGAAGAAGTAACAAAATGAGTGAATGAATAAAACGGGTTCACACAAAGCTAATGGGCTACATAAACCTAAAAGAGCTGACTTCACTTTTCTTTGCTTAAAGGGGACCTATTATGCTTTTCGACTTTTATGACCTATAAACGTTGTTATAATGATTGATAGTCATGTTTAACCATACACAAAAAACCATGTAGATTTTCGGGAAACTCTTCCTCTCATCTGGGCGCTTTCAGCCTTCTCTGTCAACGCTCGGTTTCGTTCTTCTCCGCCCCCTCGCCCCCCTCCTGCCAACCCTCCGTTGTGATTGGTTACCTTCCTTGGAGCGCGCGCGGGCAGATTTGACCAGGCATATGGGGGCGTGGCAGGAGTACGTCTACGTAGATGTTTCCCGGAAATGTTTAGCGCTCTGCACAGCCACCCCAGACTGTCACCAGGGAATACGTCGAAATGCATGTACGTCATTATTTGACACTTTAGTATGGTTAAACATGACTATCAATCATTATAACAACGTTTATAGGTCATAAAAGTCAAAAAAGCATAATAGGTCCCCTTTAATTCAGAAACTCGATTATCAGTTGTGGACTGAAAGGGTCTACTGTAGTAAAGAGAGGGGATTTCAACATCCTTTCTTTGTATGCCAACTATAGACAGCGGCGTAGGCAGAAATGGGCCACCCACATCACTCACAGCCCCAAGCAGCCAAGGTTGTTCAAAATACATTTTGTTACAAAGAATAGAAAGATTTATGTGAGAAAATAATTATATACTTTTTTTTTCAGAACTGGAACAAAGTTGAAGTCTTCGGAACGTAATTGGTTGCTATTGTTCGAACCGCCAAGTTCAGTATATCTAGCTGGGTTTAAAGAGCCGGTGAACCTGCGGTTTCGGCTAGAATTCGCACGTTTAAAGCCAAAAATAAAGGATGCGTTCACTGGCTCTTTAACGTTACCGCCACAATAGCTAAACAGTTATGTAATGCATTATTTTAACAAAGCACGTTGTGAGGGGGGGGACCAGCCTCCATGGGTCCACGAGTCTCCCCCGCCCGGTTCAGAGTCCGACTCATCCCTAGCGCTCCCTGGCATCAGGCTCTCTCGCGGTCAGCCGTCGATGCCGGTTCACCCGCCGATTCATCTGTGATTGATGAACCACCTTCACGGCCATAGTCTGCACGCCACAGTACGTCATGCAGTATGTGTATACCTGATCTGCTGTTGGGTCGATGTTAGGTTGTCACTTTCAGTTAAAGTGGTAACATGTTTGTACCCAGGAGAAGTCTCTATTTGATCTGCAAATATGCATTTAGATACAAATATACAGTGGAAGAGCCGCCGTTGGCTATTTTGTAATACAACAGAGGACTGCTGCATATGTGCGTTGGGGAAAACACTCAGTTTCTTTTGAGAGGATTGCACACCATCTGTATACCTAGATCAAACAAAAGGGAACTAAAACTTTTACGCCACCTTTATGTGGAAACAGGATGTTTCAATTTCTTTAGTACTTAACGTATTTAACGGTAGACTCTTATTTTGGAATGAGTTGCAACAGTTCCCCTAAAGGCTGCAGGAAGCTTAAAGAACTTGTTCAACAAGTTCATTAATGTTAAATGTACAATTCCCCCACATAGCCTCTAGGAAGCAGATTCAAACACGCAAGCTGTATTACCCTCACATAGCCACTAGGAAGCAGGACCGAAGCCGTAAATGTAATAATACAATATTACCGTGCTGAGTTTCAGTTTCTACTAAATAAAATTAAATAGCCCATATAAATGTTCTTTAACGCTTAACTACATTTTATAGTGGTTTTCCCCCCTCATACTGAGAACAGAAAACCACCTGTCATATACCGAGAACAGGAAACCACCGTCCTAAAATGAGAACAGCTATTCAGCTCGGCTCGGCAACAGACAAGAATCTTAAACCTCCAGACCATAAGATACCATTTTTCTTTTTTCGCAGCATGAAACTAGAACATGCATTTCCTGCAGAGTGCTGTAGTTAAAAGTTTCACTCATTTCAATCAACTTTGTGCATGTGATTCAAGGCACCTACTCACTAGTAGCAATAGCTGGATGGAAAGTTACTTCTTGGTATGATGAACATGGTGGCGAAAAAGTCATTGTGAAACGTGAGAATGGAATATCTCTGCACTGGTGAATGAAACTCCCTCAGAAGACAATCAGAGAGTCAGTCTTTACGTTAACATATAGTATGTTTGAAAAAACAAGAGAAAAGACTTGCCTTGGAGATGTGTGCCTGCCTTCCTCCTCTTCACAACAAATATTACGATGACACAAATGGATAGGAGGACCATAACAGAGACGATGGGAATCACAATCTGGTTCAGCCTGTTATGCTTCCCTTCAACTTCGTCACCTGTACAGAAGAGTCACAACACTCACGTCACTAAAAGCTCCACAACATGAGCAGCGTCTTTGAGCTTTCTGTGTAGTCCAAGTGGAGGCTGGGTGTGTGAGGACTTCTTACCAGTGAGTTGTTCTACTGGGCAGGACGTCTTAGCGTCGACTGACCGGGTGAGGTTACCAGCAGGGTTGGCAGACACACAGCGGTAGGAGGACCGGAGACCCAGCCTGTCCACGGTCAGAGGGAGAAAGCGCTGGGTGCTGCTCTGGTTCACCAGCTTCTCTCCTTGATACCAGGAGAGAGTCCCTCCACTCAGTTGGTCCACAGCACACAGCAGGTCGCAGCCCTCGCTGCTCACAGACGTTACGGTGACACCGGGCTCCAGGACGGCATCTGGGGACAGAAGACCACAAGGTCAGCTTGACCCCTCCTAGACATGACCTCTACCTTCTAGTATACAGCTTGACCCCTCCTAGACATGACCTCTACCTTCTAGTATACAGCTTGACCACTCCTAGACATGACCTCTAGCTTCTAGTATACAGCTTGACCACTCCTAGACATGTCCACTACCTTCTAGTATACAGCTTGATCATACACATGTCCACTACCTTCTTGTATACAGCTTCACCATTTGCCCCTCTAAACGTGTACAACTCACATAGTCTGGATACAGTAGATGAGGTCTTGATCACAATGAGAAGAAGTCAATGTTACCTACCATAAACACTCAGCTTGAATGATACAAAAGTCACAATAACATTAACAGCATAATCCCCTGAATCCTTGCTCTGCAGTCTTCTTAGAGTGAACAGGCCAGTGGCTCGGTCCCAGGAAGTTCGGTTCAGGAAATCATCATTTTCTAACTCCAACACACTATCTTTCACTTCAGCGATAAGAACTTCTTTTTTCAAAAGAAATCCACGACTCTTGACAGGCACAGGTATGGTGACCTCTCCCCCCACAGTGGAGATCAGGTTCTGCTTGACTTCCTGGTCAGCAGATGACGTCATCACTGTAACAGATCAGAAGACATCGCTCAGTCAAACAGCCCTGTAACCGTACTGTAGTATCCAAATGAAATACTCTAGTAACCTACTGTAGTACTGTAGTTAACTTCTGTAATAATAAAGTACCCTACTCTGTAGTATTATAGTACCCTACTGTAGTATTGTTGTACCCTACTATACTATTGTAGTACCATACTATACAATTGAAGTCTCCTACTGTATTATTGTTGTACCATACTTTAGTATCCTACTGGTAGTCTTGTCTCTGTTAGCACCCGCAGGGTGTTAGCTGGTAAGATGTGGGCATTTCTATGGGGATTCTAGCAATTTAAGGGATGTTTTTTCAAGCCTCCCCTGTTAAATGGTGGATTTCTGGGTTATCCATTTAGAAACTGCAACATTTTCTAAAGAGATTGTTTTTCAGAAATCTTTATTTAGCCAAATAAATTATTAGCCTATTCCACGAGCCTCGTACATAGCCTGTAGTGAAGGCGGACTGCACTGATCAGAATCAACCAATGAACAGCATCACCAGGCTCACCAGGGTCCCAGGAAGTTTCTGGATATTTAATGGAGGTTTATATTTTAAATTAATGTAAGTCTTTTTTAAGACCTTTTAAGTCTCATAAAAGGACCTATATGGAGGTTGATGTTTATTTTCGTGTCATGGCACACAAGTGGTAGCCTGGCTCCGCCCGCCTAAGTACTTCCGCTCAATTTGAATTTCCCTTCAGTACTAGGTCTGGACCTGCTGTATGTAATTTGGTTTTCTGGTGCCGCCACAGCGGCCGCCAATCAGCGAACAGAGGGCGTGTCTGAGAACAATGACGATAAAGTCGTACGCCAGTTTGAGTTGTTGTTGTAGGTCGGTAGTTGATTTACAATGTGCAATTTTTCCCTGATAAATTAAATTCGACGAACAAAACCTGCAGCTGTCGTTGACGGACATTTTCGTGCAGACGCGCAAGGTGTTTGGTTTGTGTACAACCTGGCAGATCCAATCATTTTAAACTTCAACAGACACCCGCCTTCAAGTGAGTTAACGTTTGTCAATTGATTAGGTCCAGACTCTCTGTACAAATGAAATGAAATGAAGTGAAGTACGAGAGTCTGGTAGAACCAGGCTAAGTGGCCCATCCCACACAGGATTACAAGACACCAATATAACTACAAGAAGAGTGCAGTACATACACAATAACAATACACTATACAATACAGTACATCCAGCACCGGATAAACACACTAAATATAAATGGACATATTCCCCTAGCCCACGGCTTTGTCCAAAAGGTTACAGATGTTTATCACACCTTGCTCAGCCGTCATGTTCAGTCACAGCTGCACAATAGGCTTCAGCAGTTATGGTGGAGGTTAGAAGTGTTCAGACAGGTTGAAGATGGGGCTTGGGGCTTCACACTGTGTAAAGTGTCCTCTACACGGCAGTGTCACACACTGTGACTCTATCAGACAATGTAGAGGACAATTTACAGTGTTCTCTATCTGATAGCTCCCAATTTTTCTGTTCCAAAAACCCCCCTGACAACCTTTCGACTGGAATGTTTCTATGTGAATGTCAATGGCCCAGGGTCGACTACACACAGTGGCGGTCTTAACATAGAGGCATAGGTAGGCGGCCGCTTGGGGCCCCCAACCAAGCTCTAAAACCTTTTTTTCTTTTTTTTTGTACGCAAAGACGAAGCAAGTAGGGATGGGCACGAGTAGTAAATTTCAAACTCGAGTGATCGAATGAATTCCTCAAGGATCAATCGAGTACTCGTTTAAAACTAATCTATTTTTAGAATGCAACGCATCTGTAGCAGGAATTGGCCTAATGATGAACGGCAATATTACCAACCAAACATGTAATGCTTATTCTCAATCAAAACAGTCAAGAGTTATCAGAGTATTCATTATTTATTTTGGCAAACGTTCAAAACACATTTTCCTTGCAAAAATAAATATGCCTCTCACAATTTAAATCACGTCGAACAAAGGCCTGTAACATAAAAAAAACAAAAACGAAACAAGTAGCCTAACCATTGCAAATAATTTAAAGCTACAAATAAAACGGCAGCAAATGAACTAAAAAAATACTCAGCGTTGTGATCTTCTATACACGGGTTAGTGAAAATAACCGACACACTTGGTTGCTGCGGGTCTGCTTTCCCGAACTCACCGTTGTGTTTCAGGAGCATATGTTGCCGCATGGTACTTGTAGTACTCTGGTAGCTCAATTTCGCTTGGCATATTTGACATTTCACCTTATGATCTCCTATTTCTGTAAAGTATTTCAATAATTCGCTGCGCTTTGCTTTAACCGCCATCTCTTAAATTTTTTAATTCTGGCGTTGTGCACACACGGCACGGCACGCGCCGCACAGAAATTTGATCCATTTCATTTGCTTTGTGCACGGCACGCGCCAGTGGTGCCACACGGAAAATGTATACATTTGCTTCAGAAAATTTGTCTGTGTGTGTATATGCAAACTCGAGTTTGCCTATCCACCAACCGAGTTCATTTGTAACGAGGAGTACTTGAGTAATCGATTCCTCACGCCCATCCCTAGAAGCAAGACAAGTCTAAACGCGAAAATAACATTAAGGGTTAGGAAAAGGGTTAGGAAATAAAGTTACCTAAGCGGCTCAAAAAAAATAAAAAAGCGAATAGACGCCGTTAAGTATTTGGCAACGCTGCCAAAGATGACATACATTTCTACGGCTACTTTTGGGGATACAGACAGGAACAACAATTTCCAAAGCGTTAAACATGCTGCAGTGGCGTCAATAGGCTGTTTTTATTCTGTGCTAAAGCCCCGGATATTATTAAATTAGCCCCGAATTTAATTTCTGGGTAAAATAAATTACATATATATTGGTATATTTACTGGTAACTATGGCATGCATTCATTCAATTCAGTCTAGAAGTGATGAAATGATTCTAGTCAATATTGGTAGTTGGTTATTTAGAAAGAAACATGGGGATTCCAGGGACATCTAAAAATAAAGAAGCGTATCCTTCTAGATCAGTGGTCATCAACCTTTTTAAGCCCAAGATCTCTGACCTCGACCTGTGTGAAAGCCAAGAGCTACCCTTTGAAGACTTGAGAAAAAACTGACAGCGCAGAATGTATTTCCAATTAAAGGCCTTTTATTGAGTCTAATTGTATGAATTACATGTAATTCTTTGCTCTGCTTTTTTTTTTTTAATGCAATCAATCAAATCGAACTGAAAACCAAAAATAAAGCCATGTGCCCTTTTTCCCATTTATAAAATTGTACAACTGTACAACAACACACACACAACACAGCAAACACAACACAACAAAGAGGAAAAAATCTACACACTTGCAGTGGACAGATATTGAAGTGCAATTAGCTGTTTTGCTTACCCAATAACCACATGTAAGTTAACAAATGTATGATTCAAATTTTAGAAAGTGGAACTGTAATGTGTGTTAATAAAATTCTCAGTGCAATTAAGTAAGCGCCCTGTCCCATCTAAAGCAGCATCCCCTCACAACGCCATCTAAAGGCAAAACTCTTGCAGTCATGTTACTCAAATTAGTGTGATGGCTGTGACTGAATACTGTCAGTGAGTGCCTTGAAGTCTGGCTCATAGCTACAGACAGCCAGCCTGAGACAGTCAGTGAGGTGTCGGTCTGTAAGGCGGCTCCTGTACTTTGATTTGATTATTTTCATTTGTGAAAACGCCATTTCACAAAGATAAGTAGATCCAAAGTAGGCACTCACTATTAGTGCACATGCAGTGAGGAGAGGATACTTCTCTTTGCTGACCAGTCCCCAAAAGTCACTGTCTCTTGATCTGGTTTTCAGCTCTATGTAATTTTGCAAATCAACCATCTCCATTTCAACTCCACTTGGCAATGCTGGAATCTGTCTGCTACCTGGTCTATATCAATGGGCAGAAATGGGTTTGAGAGGAATGCAACAATATCGTCCATGACGTCTAACTCAACAAAACGCAGATTGAACTCAGTTTTCACTTTGTCCAGCTGGGCCCAGTACTGCTCAGGGTTAAAAATATAAATAAATTGTAATGGCGTGGGTCATTTTCTCCAAGTTGGGGAAGTGGGTCAGCCTCTCGTTCTTCAGGTGTGTGGTCCAAACACCCAGCTTGGCCTTGAACCCATTCACTGCGCTACTCATGTGGGGCAGGTGTCTGTCTTTTCCCTGCAGCTCGTTGTTGAGTGTGTTAAGTTTTGCCGTTAGGTCTGTCAAAACCCCCAGATCCAGTAGCCACGCATCATCGGACAGTTCTTCGTGCTCCTCGTTCCTTGTTGACAAAAAAGTCTAAGTCTAAGTTTTATCTCAGGCAGCAAGTCAACAAATCGCTGCAACACTTTGCCGCGACTCAACCACCGGACTTCAGCGTGGAGGAGCAGGTCTCCGTGTGCGGCATCGAGCTCATCCAATAACGCCTTGAATAAGCGGTGCTGAAGCGCTTTTGCTCTGATCGAGTTTAACAGTTTGACCACCAGTGACATGACATGGGAAAAGTCCAAGACTTTCCCAACCAAGGCCTGTTGATGGATAACAGTGATAATCCATGAATGCAGGAAGTTTGGGGTCATTACGGCACAGCTTTGAAACCTGCCCGCATTGCCGGGGCCCCATCAGTAGTAATGGCTAGGGCTGGCCCGAATTATTCGAATACTCGTTCGGAAAATTTGTATTCAAAGCTTAAATCAGTATTCGGAGCTTCGTTTTTTTTTTTTTTCCACGTACGTGACTTTACCAGAGCGAGGGAGCCAAACTATAAGCGTCAGCGACACCAAGCAGAGAAGCGAGAGAGGTGGGGGAAGAATAGATATCTTGTTTCCCTTTACTTTATAACACAACATTAGCGGGATCTCTGGAGGAAAAGTAATACTTAAAACCTTAGCTTAGTTGTTTGTTTACGTTCGCTGTACAGCGCCGCGCCAATCAACTGTGACTGGCTTGCTGCAGAGCATGAGCGTCTTGAGAATACCCGGTCAATATAATGGATATAATATGGACACATAAGACAATCAATATTCGGTATTTGTTATGGATTTATTGTACAAATTCCCTGAAAAGATGCACGTTCCAGGATGAATTGAAAAGCTCCCGTAAGGGCTGAGATGGCAGAGAACAGCTGATTTGGAACGGAGCAACAGCTGTTCGCTTTCACAGGGAAAAACTAAGGAACTTCAACTTACTTAGGCCTACTAATTAACGTTCAAAAGCTATTAAATCTTCAACAAAATATGCAGATACTGTCAAAATCGGTTCCAGGGAGTATATAGGGATTATTAATGATGTTTTTGATGGTGTTTTTTTCTGGAACGAGTATTCGAATATTCGCTCGGAAAAACCAACGAGTATTCGAAGCCTGAAAAATGGCATTCGGGCCGGCCCTAGTAAAGGCAACTAGTTAATGGGGATGCCGTTTGCGTCAATATACCTTTTGAACTCCTGGTAAATGGCCTCCAGAGAGTGAGAAAGATGTGTTTGCAAAACTTATTATGAAAATGTATCATGC
The DNA here is from genome assembly GCF_031168955.1 of Gadus macrocephalus. Lineage (NCBI taxonomy): Eukaryota > Metazoa > Chordata > Actinopteri > Gadiformes > Gadidae > Gadus > Gadus macrocephalus. Next base: position 23,213,196 of record NC_082384.1, read on the forward strand.
ATAATATAGGATATTGTGTATTTTATTTTATTTTTTATTATTTTCGGGATCTACATGGAAAGCCTCAAAGATTGACCAGTCGATCGCGATCGACGGGTTGGTGACCAATGTTCTAGATCGTCCTTTTGGCAAGAGAATAAACAGTTCAAAAACATAACCAGACTGTTTACCACCTCAAGTGAATTAACCTATCCTATTTCCAGTCAGATCCATATATATATATATATATATATATATATATATATAAGGTCTGTCTCATTTGTATTCATTTTACTCTGAAATAACTTGAATGGAACTTTAGATGTTTGGGGATGAGCAGCACCGCGGTCAGGTAGCTATTTAAAGCTATAATAAACTGCCAATTTGTTTATTTAGGTAAAGCATTATGAAATTTGCATGCACAAAGCATACAAAGCATACAATTTTATTTAGTGTTTTCATTTTCCCTCTGGGCTAAGCCCCGGATGTTTATGAAATGTAAAAAACGCCCCTGACATGCTGTACAGCAGCAGCAGCAGCTAGCTGTGAAGTGGCGCTAGGTGAATTGGGGGCACAAGGCGAAGATATGTTTTGAGCCCACCTCATCCAGTCTTTAAAATCCAAAAAAATGACAACCTCTGAGAAGACGTCAATAAGTAGGACTACTGTGTCAGAAGCGTGTGATGTGGAGAACAATTCATCTTTTCTCTCCCATAGACTCTCTCTCTCTCGTTCATAGGTTTGTTTGTAGAATGTTTGAAATGTTCAATCTCAACTGTAATGTCAATTCACTTACAATATCCTGTATCGTGTACATGGGTTTGTTTGTAGAAGGATTGAAATGTCAATCTCAAATGCAATGGCAAATTGCAACCTCACGCACACATACAAAGTCAATTATTCATCTAGGCAATTTCTGCATATGTATATGGCATATGTATATGGCTGTTTGTGATGTTTTGCCAAGTATATGACTTTTTGTGGGGGTTTACCCTAACTACTTGTCTTGCTGGTTATATTGATATTGATTTGATCTTAAAAAATAATAAAGAGTGCTTGTTGCATTTTGGCAAAGACAGGTGTTATCTGAAACCTTATTCTCTTTTGGGTTCCATCGTGACTTAATTTGTGTAGTGCTACACTTTGTGTGTTCTCTGCTTTCCATCTTCATTTTGGAGTATAGAAATGTATGCAGAGTTTAAAGGGGAGGTTTTTTTTCTCATCTCCAACCTTAACTTCCACTTAGATTATATTTACTTGCCTATCCACCATTCAGTCTGTATTTTTTTGTATTTTAAAGACTTGATGAGGTGGGCCCCAAACATATCTTCGCCTTGTGCCCCCAATTTGCTAAATCCGCCACTGACTACACACAGACATATTTAAAAAAATCAGATTCTAATATTTTGATCATATTAGTGTGAGCATATAGCCGGATATTATCAATTCCTAAATAATTTCAAAATACATATACCTTCCCATAAGCTGTGCGCAGCCGTTACGCTGTAGGCTATAAATAACGGTGAAGGAAAACACAGGCTTTGAGTAAAGATACACACATCAGTGTTTCCATTACATAGGATTTATGGGAGGAATTTGGATAGATTGGTCCCCACTCAAGTTGATTTTTTCTATTTATTTTTTATTTTAAAAGTTTGTCAAAGTGACATTAAGGCCAGGAGGTTCTGAGCCCCTCTCCTCTCGTAACAGTGCATGAATACAGCAGGTCAGTGCTACAGACTGCATTTCCACCAGTGCCAGGTAACTTCAATGACAATTTGCGGGGCTTTTTGCAATGTAAAAGCAGTCACCACATTGCTGTTATTCCGGCATTTCAAATAAGAAGAAAAAAATGGCCTTGTTATCGGCAACGTGAGATGATATATGATGCATTCCATTTATGGCTGACAGTCGATAGAATTTACAATCACCCCATCCCTAGCGGGCAGTTGCTGTAGGAAAAGCTCCTTGAGTGCCAACATGTGGTCTGTTAATTCCGATGGCTTCGACTCACTGAGTCCTGGCAGTGGCGACACATTTGGATTCAGCCAATCGAAAAATTTTGATCTGAACCATGGTGGGACTGCCCAGGGCAGCGAGGAGGTAGTAGTATTTTGTGTCATCTTTGATTCTTCGTAGTGCAAACTGGGCCTTCGCATACCGAGTTACGGAATGCTTCTCCAACCTCAAAAAATATATGCAAAATTTTCTAAACTATGTAAGGGTCTGGTAGCGTCAAGGTCACCAGTTAAGTATGCGTATATAAACAAAGTGAATGCCAAAGAACCGGGTTACAGCTGCAGCCAAAGCAGTTTTACCATGTTTACATACAAACAAAACAGCATCAACCAAACGGCTGTTTATGCTATGATTTGTTAATAATAACATTTATTATTAACCATATATAGTTAACTGTTACCGATAGATTTTGAATATACAGGACCTTGAACACATGTAGGACCCCGAACAGAAAGCTGTGTGCTGTCGACCGCCCCCTGGTGGCCATGTCAGCGGCTGAGCTGCCAAAGTTCTCTGGGGCAACGCCGCTGGGGCCATACCTGGATAACGGCTTGGGTGCCTGGGGCGTAGTCCACCTTGCTCTGGCGCTTGAGGGGACGGCAGTACGGGTCCTGCTCGACCTGTCCCCCGCTGAGCAGCGAGACCTTCAGGCCCTTATCAGGGCCCTGGAGAGGCGGTTCGGGCAGCAGACCTTCAGTGACCAGAGACGGGAGCAGCTGGCTGGTCACCGCCACCAGGAGGTGGAGAGCCTGGGGGCTTACGCTGCTGATGTCAAGCTCTGCCATCAAGCGGGTTCCCAGACTTCCCCGTCGTGTCATTCCCGTACTGCTCGCCAGTGGCGCAAAAAGGGGGTATGCACTATATGCGGCGCATAGGGGCACCGCACTAGGGGACGCCAAAGCGATGGTATTATAAATAATATGTCTAATAATATGCATTGTGGCATCCCGCCCCGTAAGCCTCGGCCCGGACCAGCCCGAGGGTTGGTCCTGGACGGCGTGTACCGCCGGCCCGTCACCCACCAGACGGCGACCGAGATCAGCCCTTTCGCCTCCCCAATCAGGGTGATTGGGGGACACCTGGCCGAAAGCCGAGGAGGCGATATAAAAGGACTGACATTTGGACAGCACGGGACGGGAGAGCAAGGAAGAAGGTAGCGCTCTGGTGCGAGAGAGCCTAGAGGCCCACGGAGGCCCTAGGGACCGCGTCTCCTTCGTTGTATTTAAGTTGATTGTTAAATAAATGCCTGTAATGGCTTATCCCGCACACAAACGTGTCGTTTATCCGTGGAACCCGGCCCAATCGAGTACCGGGTTGCCACAGTATGTATATATAATATATCTAAAAATCGTAAGTAAAGTGTGACATCTGTGCTTGGAGGCTTGCAAACATTCATGTTAACAGACTTTTCTCAGACTAGCTAGTGTTTTCTGACAGTGGGTACATAGCAGCTAAGGGTTTAAGGCTAGCCTAATGCAAAACAAATGTTGCTGATAGCTAAATTTAGATTTTGGTTATACCCAACGGTACCAATCCCATGCATGACACATCTCAATTGTATTAAGGGAAAATAACTGTTAAATAAGGTAGCATGCAAAATAAATGACAAGAAGCTTGAAGACGTAACTGATGCAACAACTCTGGATTAACATGGAATCCTTAATAGATGTTGTGCTCCCATTAGCTGTTCATGTTAGCTGGGCTATCAGACATACAGGCTACAGTTACATCACTTGGGAGACATGGAAGCTGTAATTACAGGGTCACATCACTCTCTCATCAAAGGTCTGTGCTAAGTGGCTCTCCACTTTACAAAATCCAAAATGTGAATGTAATTTCAACAGCAGCACAACCATACTGTATGATGGTGTTGTTTTTTAAGTTGTCTTAACTGATGCAACCACTAGGTTGAATAAAAAATTGAATTAAGGCTGCTATAATTAACCGTGAGTTCATTCAAGAGTAAAAGGTGTTTTTACAAAGCATAATGTTTTCGTCAATGTTCGTTATTGAACTAAATCTCAACTCGCCAGGCATTTGACGTACAGGCTTTATTGGTCACAACCGCAGCCAGCCCAAATATTTCTGCCTCCAACTCATCCTCCCTCCTTTCATTAAAACAAGATCTGTTTGTTCCCACGCTGCTCTGTTCCAGAGCCTGGGGAGAGTGGGAAGGTTGATGGGCTTGCCAGGATTTTTATTAGAAAGAAGTACACATAGGCCTACATATTCATATTTTCATTTATAATTTACTCAAATGCCATGTACTCTATTTTTATTATATATTATATTACACAGATATCGATCTGACTGGTGCCAGCAGCACTTTATTTATTTAAGAAAGAAAGAAGAATGCATAAGGGGGTAAGGGATATCTAGCACCTTCTAGCTGAAATAAACACATCTATAAAGGGATGGGCCATTCTTCCTGTACAGTACCCCTGGAAAGAGCAGCTGAGGCTAGCCTTAGTTTGGTGTTTGATTTCTTTACAAAAAGAGATTCCAGTCACCTGGTGTAGAGGGCGCGGATCCAGGGCGCGGAAATTTTAATTTTGGTTAAACCCAACGGTACCAATCCCATGCATGACACATCTGAATTGTATTAAGGTAAAACCACAACTGTTAATTAAGGTAGCATGCAAAATAAATTACAAGAAGCTGGAAGACATAACTTATGCAATAACTCTTGATCACCATGGAATCCTTAATAGATGTTGTGCTACCGTTAGCTGTTCATGTTAGCTGGGCCATCAGACATACAGGCTACAGTTACTGTACGTTCACACCAAAGCTATAAAGAGTTTTGGTCCCCCCTAGTTAAAAAATCCCATCTGCGCCCCTGGACTCAAGTCCACATCTCTGGTAGTAGTATTTGTGTCATCTACGATGATTCTTTGTAGTGCAAACTGGGCCTCGGCCTGCGCAAACCGAGTTACAGAATGCTGCTCCAACCTAAAAAAAAACTAAACTGTGTAAGCATCTGAGAGGTCACCCGTGAACCATGTGTATACAAACAAAGTGAATGCCAAAGGAATTAGGATACAGCTGCAGCCAAAGCAGTTTTACCGTGTTTGTATACAACCTCAAAGCATCAACACTAACGGCTGTACCGCATCATCGCCTTGAGTCAGCCCACATTTAGGTGGTGGAAACGCGATCCGTGTGACTGAGGAGGAGCAGCTGGCTGGTCACCGCCGCCAGGAGGTAGAGAGCCTGGGGGCTTACGCTTCTGATGTCGAGCTTTACAATCAAGCGGACCCGGAAAAGTGGGCCGTACCCGTTTTTGCCTCGTTTTCAGGACTCCTCCGTTGGGGTACTGAAAACGAGACGAGACGCCTGAAAGGGTCCCGGGAAATTCTAGCTACACCCCCCCTCCGTTGATTGGTCGACAGAATCATCACTTTCGGGCGACGTGGGGATAAAAACAAACAAACAGTAGCCTCGAGGTATTATTCTTTACAATTAACATGTCGCGTAAAACGCTTGCTTGGGCGAACAAGGAGGTGGAGAAGTTCGTCTGCATTCTTGGGGAGGAAGACGTTGTTTACGATGTTTACGTAGCTGCCGCGGCGATCGACATCCGGCCTACCTTAAAGGGTACTGTCGGCGGTGGAAACGCAACCTTGGAACTGAGCTGGGCTATACCGCCCCCTCCCTACCGCACCTTTGCGATCCGATCCGTTCCGTACCCTGCAGTGGAAACGCGGCATTAGTCTAGCCGGAGATCGGCTACTTAAATCGGCGTGCGCAGCTTCCTAGCCTCTCCTCTGACAATGGCGTCACCATTTATGGGTGTTCCCGTGGACCTCGGCGCACTTCTCGTACAGGCGTCTCTCCGGAGACAGAGGGTTTTACGGGACAGAACCGATCCCTTGGCATTGTCTGACGATATTCAGATTTCAGACTTTATTGTCATTGTGCAAACAACGAAATTGGGGTTCTTCATGAGAGATACAGATTCTCATCAGAGGGTGTTCGTTATTTGATCGTCCTTGTTGGACCTTATGTAGACAATGCTTACTGTTGCGCATTGTGTCTCCGTGACAGAGTGCTAGAGTGGAGGTAGCGCGTCAGTCTTGAATTTATGTGCGGGGGGTTCGACTCCCATGTGACGCAAATCAATGTGAAGCTTAAAAAGTCCCAATTCTCATGCGGAATACTTATTCACTAAAGCTTATGGAATTATATTTTTGTGCTTATTTCGAACTTGAGCCCATATTTTCAAGGCCGTGCTGGCACCACATCTATGGGGGTAAAATGCAAGATGATAGACCGGCGAATTTGAACCCCGGTCGCTGGCGTTCGGGTCTTACACTAATCCACTACGCTACAGCCGCTACCTCGCAGCGGTTGAAAACATGCTATACATGTCTTAGGGTGTATTTAAAGTGAATTCCCTAAATGATAGAATAAGGCAGGATGGACGTTGCTTATGCATTTTTAAATCATCATCATTCTATTTGGATCAATGGCGAACAATTCTGCATTTGGCATAGTTATTTTAAAGACAATATGCAGAATCTTTTCACTTGCGCATATAGACTGCTTGATCTATCGTAAAGGTGAGAAAAATGACGCAAAAAACGCCCCTTTCACTGAACCTAAAGCGGAAAACCTGGTTCGACTAATTTAATCTAAAGTGAGCGTCGTGGTACCGTTTAACTCTAATTGCGAGTTGCGGCTCTGTCGAGACAGGTTTTCCCAAGAAAGCCTGGGTATGTTCAGCGAGGTTCGTGGTATACCCCCCAGGTGCGCCTGTAGCCATAGGGGCGCCAATATTTCAATACCCCACATAATGTTATGATATCATACATCAAAGAAAAACACTTTTTTTTAACGGATGAACCGCCCTACTTCAGATCATTAATAATAAATATTGAGAATATACACATGTTTCCTCTTTCCTAGCCAAAGTAATAGGGAAAGACACATTTCATGTAAATGTATAATAATGAGTTGTTGCAGCGCTCTCCACCCAGAGAGGACCACACATCCCTGCCAGTTCTATAACAGTTTATTCACCTATTAATATCAGTGCTATTGTGGTCTTCCGCCCGCTTTTTAAACGCGGAAATAGTTAGTTTTTTCAACCGATCTAAACCCGCTTTTATTGCTTGATTAATAGCCAACTATTACAAAATTATTACACAATGATAATACATTCCAACTATAGACGACATAGCCATTACCAAGCATAACGTAGAGTTGGCCAACTTATACACACACAGACAACAAACCAACACACAAAGCGCCGTTATATTGCTGAATACTCAAGTACATTTAAGAAAATAAATACCAGACCTGTTGTGCAGAAGCCGAACAATGAAATATACAAATAATCTATAAAAGGGGAAAAGTTTACCGAAAATCAGGAGAAGTCCTCCGGAGAACATTTCCATCAAACGATCGAACAAAGGAGGGTGGTGCTTTCTCTGAGCATCATGTCCGCTATGGTGATGAACAGTGGCGTGGGGGTTATTTTTGAGGAAGCCAAATGAGACAAACTCATTGGTTTGGGCGGGGGACAGAAAATAGTACATCGCAGATTGTATGCATTAAATATAACTACAAGAGTAAATCCTGGTAATTTTACCAGGATTTACACACGCCTGTAATCTGAACTTTCGCGCTCTCTCTCTCATTCTCACTCTAACAAACACACACACACACACACACACACACACACACACACACACACACACACACACACACACACACACACACACACACACACACACACACACACACAGTCCTCCTAAACAATGTTCCTTACAACACTACTTAAAAGACAACACAAGACTACCCAGAACAAGCGGCTATAAACTACCACAGCCGCTTCTGTTCAGGTGAGCCTAGGGGGTATACCACGAACCTCGCTGAACATACCAAGGCTTTCTTGGGAAAACCTGGCTCGACAGAGACGCAACTCGCAACCAGAGTTAAATGGTACCACGACGCTCACTTTAGATTAAATTAGTTGAACCAGGTTTTCCGCTTTTGGTTCAATGCGCGTTCACGAAAAAGGGGCGTTTGTCGCGTCATTTGACTCACCCTTACTGTGTGTTCAGGGGCGTTGCTAGACCTAGAGTTTTACTGGGGCACAGGCCCCCAACTGCCAATACTTATTTTATTTTATTTTCTTACGTGGGCACAATATGAAATAGATGGATACAGAAGGGTATGTACGAGCTTCAAAATCATTGTCAGTGTCATACTGTAGGCTATATTAAAGCACTGGTAAAGGTAAAGATTCAAAGATAGATTCATGAGTACCGTACAATGATATGTATTTAAACACATACACATCTCAAAGATTTACAAATAAGGTAACTGACAAATAAACAAAAAGTCTCTTTATGGCCTTCACCTCTTTATCAGGAGAAGTCTACACATCTATATTTATTTAGAAGCTGTGTGGAAACAGCATAATTTTGCCAGAACGACATGGACTATAAAGGCCAGAAACAAGGTTTAAAATATAATTTCTGACTTAAGGTGAGGTGGCTCATTGTCACCAATCAACCTGGAAAATGTTATAGAACATCAAAGCTCTTAAATTTAACTAAATAAGGCCATACACTACTGCATAGAGCCTTTTTAAATTATTATTTTTTCACTATTAAGCTGTATCGCCACGCCTTCATGGTGGCAAAGCGGTCAATAATTTGGCTTAGACTCACTTTGCATAGTTGCTCCCTTTCAATGGACAAAAGAGAAAGTTGGTGAAGCCTTCCTTGCCCCATGGTTGACCTAAGCCAGGTGTGGAGCCTTCTCAACACACTGAAAGATTGCTCACAACTACAACTGTTTACAGGAATTGTGAGTGCAATCTGAATTATCTGTTTCAGTGTTGGGAACATTGTTGGATCCAGTATGTTAAAAACACCCTGTCTATCCATAATTTCCTTTTTAGTGTTAAGGAAGTTTTTGGCCACTAAAACTTCCTCAAATTTGGAAGATTATTCATTTTCCCCGTGTGTGTGTGTGTGTGTGTGTGTGTGTGTGTGTGTGTGTGTGTGTGCGCGTGTGTGCGTGCGTGCGTGCGTGTGTGTTATAGAACGACAGGCTACAGACGCTCAGTATTGAAAAACTGGTGCTATTTATGTGGGCAACATTCTCTAACAGCAATCAAGTTGTCATTGTTTGTGTCAAACAAGTTGTGCATTTGTTGTAACGTTAAAACAGGAGATGACTATACTCTGCGCTGTTTCCAGCTCCCGTGGTTTCCAACGAAACATTCAGAAGAGTCACGTGGACGAATCCGGAAATAACTGATTTTTTTCATTGGTTGTTGCGTTAAATCTTACCCAGATACAGTAGTGCTATTTTCTGATTGGCTTTTATGTGGCCCCTTTCGTTTTTTGATTGGCTGGTAAGTGGCAGGCTCGACTGAAGACTCCCGAGGCAGCAGGAGATGCACTTGATGAATCCTGCCGATTCCATAGCGAGAGCGGCGCTTCTGCAGATTAATTTAATGATGATCAATGGAATTTTACTGGGGCACTGGAGACTTTTACTGGGGCACGTGCCCCAGTAAAAAGGGCCTGACGACGCCTCTGGTTCACACCTACCTAATAAACCGTTGGAACACACAAGACCGGAAACATAGCCCACTGCACCGTCCGTCAAAGGACGTCGGAAGGCGTGGCTGACGGATGGGGGTAGTGTCACACTACCCCCAAGAGTAGTGTCACAGTGCTTAAATTTGCATACGGGATCTGATTGGATGACGGATCCGTCGCTGCCGAAAAAGTTGAACATTTCTCAACTTTTTGACGGCGTCAACGGAACCAACGGATCCACAATGCATTGCGCTTCCGTCCCCATTAAAAATCAATGGGGATCAGTCAACGGACGGATGCAGTGGGCACGAGGTAGGCCTACCTCGTTCGTGCCAGGCCCCCAGGACAGGCATATACTTCCGCAATCCACCCGTGCTCAGAGGCCAAGCCTGGTATTGCAGCTGTTTAGCTGGGAGTGGACGGGGGTCCGTCATTTCATGCGGCCCAGAAGTAGATATCGCCGTCCACTCCAATACAAGTGGGGAACAGGATTGTGTCTCCGCAAGAAATGTCTGGATATCAATCAAAGGCTCATAATTATATTTCTACCCTGTTCTAAAAAAATGTAAGTTTTTTCTTTTCTAAACGCCTCCCCAAGCGTTTTATTAGCAGTTTACGTTGGGTACGCAGCTGAAAGGAGCCGTACTGAAACAAACGGCTCCTTGCTATGATCCTATTTTGAAGTGCACGGCTCCATTAACTTCCGAATTAAATTAAATTCTGAATTAACTTCCATTAACTCCATTAACTTCCAAAGTCTGAGATTTGTCCTTTACTTGACATGAATGGCGTTGAACACGGATATATAACACACAGATCATTGAAATAGCTGGAACAGGCACGCACATATTGATTACCTGAATGATTATGGGAGACCTACGTAATTTTCATAATATTGTAAATTGTCTGATATTAACATTTCAGTTGCGTTGGTAGGTAGGCTATTTCATTTTCATTTGCTTGTTTAGCTATGTATGACAGGGTTATGGTTAGCTATGTATGACAGTTGACAATGTTGGTGTATTACAATTCAATATTTGGGTAGGCTACTCCAACTTCGTTGCTGGTCGATATGTAAACATTTACTTTTATATAAATTGATTGCATTCTTCGTAAAATAGTTAGTTGGAAGGAATCTGTTTCTTAAGCAATAACATTGAACTGAATTAGGCCTACATACGTTTACTATGTTACTATGGTATTATATGGAGCAATCTTACATATTTATGAAGTTTCCAGATCAATAAAGTTCTATCTCTTTTTATTTGAACTGCCTGTATGTCCTCTTTATTATAGTATTACAGTGTGTACCTTGGTTATCAGCTATCATAGAATGGTGTCCAAATGTCTGCATGTGTAAGAAATAGGATTTGAACCAAGTGTTACAATAAAAAAAAGCTTTTATTAAAAGACCCCCCACCCCAAATTTGAACAAAACACATTTTTTGGCTGTTTGGCCGGGGCAGAAGAGTGGAAGGGGAAACAAAGACAGGTAGCCTAAGAAGTAAGGAAAGGAATGAGAGGAAGAACAGTGAAATGAATGAACAGTGTGATAAACGCAAATAATTACCAAATGATTACCAAAAAGGTTAGAATTACTGATTTATCAAATACGCAGAGAAGAGCATCATCGAATAAAGATTAAGGACCTGGATTATATCTTACAGTATTGAAAACTGTTGAAATTACAATTCAGAGTGGAGAAGGCTGAAGGCATTGGCCCTAAAAGTGTCAGTTTCACCCACTCTGGATTATCGCTTCAAGAGACTGAAATGCTTTTTAAAAAAATGTAATTTCCCCTATTGGTGAAATGAACCTTGTCTTTTAGGTATAAACCACAGCAGTTAAACCTTATTCCAGGATGCTCTACGCTGTTGCCTCCTAGCTCTACACTAACAAATGCGTTCATCACACTGTTCACCCATTTCCTAGCGTGATTTAGCTTCCCCGGATGGTCAGCCCTCCACCAGCGTCTCTCTAAGTTTTATAACAAATAATTCAATACGTGAAGATTTGGTGATAGAGGTAAAGCATCTTCTTTTAAATATTATAAGCCTTGGTTTAGTTATTCAGTTCTGTAGCCCACCATGGAATATATGGCAATGAAATTGCTGATAAATTAGCTAAAAGATACTAACCTAATTAGAAGAATTTAACCTTAAGTATATATATTTTTTATTTGTATTTATTCATTTCTTTTGTTAGTTTGTTTTATTTTGTTTATTTTGTTTCGTTAGTTTGGTTTTTTCTTTGAATTTATTTGTATGATTTAAAGTATGATTTGCCAACGTCCTTGTCCTTGTCAACGTCCTTGTCACAAACTCCTGTGTAGTAGTCCAGTAGGTCGCGGTATATGGGGAAAAACTATGATCCGCCACTAAACTAGAAGAAGAAGAAGATCTCTGCATCCGGTACGTCACGGACTAGGTCACGTGTCCTGGCCACATACCGCGGAAGCAAATCGCTCCTGTATGTTACCATGCGCCACTGAGCAGTTTGCATAGGAATGAATGGGCGGCCATTTTCCAGTCCGTGGTCCATCCTTTATTATGTCCATGGTTCGTGCCCACTGCATCCATCAGAAATTACAATTTAAACTAGCATGTCTTCCATCACTCTCATTGCTGCAACTAAACACGTAATTTACTCAAATGCCATCATTTCTACTTATATTATATTTCATGGATGATATCGATCTGACTGGGGCCAGCAGCATATTCTTTATTTAAAGATTTATTTTGCAATATTCATGCAGAAACACTGAGAGACATGAAGGTATGAGAGAAAGGGAGACATAAGGACACGCAGACAATGACCAAGGGCAGGAGTCGAACCCGGGTCGCTGCCGTAAAGACTGACCCAGGCTCACCCATGCGCCCAAGCAGCAATTTATAAGGGTTATAACGAACACAAGTAAAAAAGCACATCTATAAAGGTAAGGGGCGGAATGCTCGCTTGGGCCATTCTTCCTGTACCCCCGGAGAGAGCAGCTGAGGCTAGCCTTAGTTTGGTGTTTGATTTCTTTAATAAAAGAGATTCAGGCACCTGCAGTCACCGACTTTAACTGTTGGATGGGCAGGTGTTCCAGTTCAGCAAGTTTTTAGACAAAGACAAGAGGAGCCAACAACTGCTTGTCCCGGATATCTTAGATTTCAATAGGCCTTTCATGAATCAATTATTTGTTTTCTTGTGGGGCTTTCTGCTGGAGGCTATAAGAAGAGGCAGAGTCTAGAGTAGGCATCTTGTATGGGTGTTTTAATGAATGGTTTGAGTCTTGCCTTGAGTAGTTGCATTATGGTTCTGTAGAACCGTTTTCATTTGGTTTGTGTGGAGTGGTGTTTTATTTATTCATAATTTGCGAGATAATAGAGACTAACCTTCCTGAAGACAGTCTAGCCCCACCTTTACTTTTCTAGAAGCTGCACGGTTGGCCTGAATGAATCATTACTCGCTGCCACTCTTCATCGTGGTTTGGGTAACCGATCAGATCCATAAGACATTTCTCAAGTAACAAACTACAAATTAACCCTGAAAGTATGATGTTAAGAGTTATTTAGCATAACAGATGCAGCTCTGGTGTTTGGTGTTTATGATCCAGACATATACTACAAAGATATTTTAAATGTCAGAATTTACGTTATCGTGAGCATTATAAGCCTCATATTGTTTAAATAATAGCACATGACAACAACATACTTTGAGATAGAGACACGGGCGTGAGGTGACGATTTTTCTCCTTTACGGAATTCAACTCACCATAGCTTTCTCACACACACACACACACAGAGCCAGACACAGAGCCAGACACACACACACACACACACGCACACACACACACACACACACACACACACACACACACACACACACACACACACACAGAGCCAGACACAGAGCCAGACACACACACACACACACGCGCACACGCACACACACACACACACACACACACACACACACACACACACACACACACACACACACACACACACACACACACACACAGAGTGACTATGTAGTTCCTTTAATGGCCTGTTTAACTGGTCGGACTTAAAAATAGAAATAAAAGAAGCTCCATTTCATTCTCAGAATTGAAGGCGGATATGGTTATTTGTACAGTTAAGAACTCAGCGACTTTTTGATCTACTCACTATGTGGTTGAAACGTCTAATTTGTTTTAGGTTATTAAAAAATTAATTAAAAGGGGTGGTGAACCCAAAATGTTTTTTTTCTTATATGGCCTTTTAACATAGTCGTCTATGCCATTCTCACACTGATAATAAGCCTCATTTAGAGAATTGGTCTAGAATCCTATGTTACTGACAGTTCTTTACGTGACGTCAAAGCAAATTTCGAATAAGGAGCATAAGGATGATCGAGGACGAGAGGGCTGGCTAGTGGTGCATCTCAGACACCACGGTGTGTCGTGTGAATTTCATAGACAACATAAAATGTCTTGGTCAGCCTTGCTAAAAGCATTGTGATAGCATTTGTGACAAATACCTGTTGCAGCACTGGCTGCCGCCTTACACAAAATGGGTTCCTGATTTCATGGGCTCCTCCAGCAACAGGGTCCGGTTGGCATTGCTCTCGAGGGTGTAGAGAAAAAGTTTATTGCAGTGTTGGCAGGTTTGTTGCATGCAGAGCCGGAGATGAATACTGACATGTCGGAGCTCTGTGTGTGTGTGTGTGTGTGTGTGTGTGTGTGTGTGTGTGTGTGTGTGTGTGTGTGGTGATGGCTGGTTTAACCTGTGCACCTTAATTACTGGCTGCACAGGTGTGCAGCCAGTAATTAACTCCCCTAACGGCCTGACTCCCCTGAGTCAGGCCGACTCAGGTCAGGTGAGGCTGATTTAACCAGGCATCAACCGTTCCTCTGTACTATTGGATGCTGGATTTTATAACAGTAAGGAGGATGGAGGAGAGATCAACCTGTTATGTAATGGTAGAAAACAATAGTTTAGCACCATAAGCCTACTGTGGGAGTGTGTGTGGATGATGGCTGGTTTAGAAACCTCACTTGGCCGAGTCTGATTGGAGCCTGGAGCTGGCTGAGGCTGCACACCTGTTGCCATTGAGTATACGTTTACATGCACAACTTAATCCGATTAAAACCATAGTTCGACTATGCTCCTCAATTGGACAACTGCAATTGTCCGATTATACATGGCGGTGAGAAAATCGATTCATTGGCTGAAGCACTTCATACCCCGGTACGATAGGTGGCACTGTACCCATTTCAACTAGTGGTAATAGAGCCACCGGCTGACCTCTTTACGTCACCAGCAACAACAAACGCGGCTTTCGAGAAAGATGTTTCAGTAGACAGCTGTCACTCGCTGTCACTTTGGGTCCATGTCATTTCTCCGACCTCGGAACAACGTATGCGGACTCCTCCGGGGGCGGCGGAGCAGCTTCTCCGGGAGTCCGCATACGGCAACAATATTTCTCTTTCTTCTCCACCATGGAGAATTCCGGCATGCAGCCAATTGCGTACCGAGTCAGTTGAACTAGGCCCGTTGATCACGCCTCTTGTGCTGAAGAAAATGGCAGCAGCTTCCCCAGACCAAGCTCAGGCCCCGTCCACACGAAGCCGATTTCATGGCAAAACCGCAAAGGTCTTGTACGGTTCGGCCTTCCGTCCACACGAAGCCGGCGAATCCGCTGACCGAAACCGCAAACTTCTGAAACCACCCTCTGAGGTGGTTTCAAATCTATCCGGTTTCGTTTTGGTTTCGTGTGGACGCCTGAAACCGACTGAAACCGCAAACCATGACATCATCGCCCCACCCCTCGACCTCCTAGCCAATGGCTCTTAAGGCCGCGGAGTCTCAGAAATCACAACAAAAAAGATGATGGCGGACTACAAGCTTGTAATCGTTCTGCAGCATATCATGTCCCTTGTTGGGTTGCTAAGCCGATATTTATTGAGAATCTAGTTCGCCATCGTAGAAGAGCTGTTTGTTTGTGTTGTTAGTGGTTCGGGGGGCAGCCTTTATGCGCATGCTCGCCTCTTCTTCTTCTGGATTTGTGTACCAGAAGCAGCGCCCCTTATGGGCCTGGAATGTTTACTACAGCGTTTCTACAGATCTATCCGGTTTCGCTTGGCTTCGTCTTTATGGAGACACTTCGAAACCGGATAGATCGAAACCGTAACGGTTTCGCCCGTTTCGGCTTCGTGTGGACGGGGCCTCAATCTCTGGCAATAGCCAGACTACTAAACGCACTGTGGGCACGGGTTAAACAAGCCATCTGCACACACACTCAGGAGTGTTCTCCTACATATATATTCACTTTACTTGTTTGGTGATTCAAGGCAAGGCGAGGCAACTTTATTTATAAAGCACTTTCCATACACAAGGCAGACTCAAAGCGCTTCACATGTAAACATTGTCATACAATAAAATGTAATAATAAAATAAAACATATGCAAATAATTAGTAAGATAGATAAAGAAAATAAAGGCAAAGTTAAAAAAGCATTTTAGAAAGTGCAATGTGTTTAAGATCTGATCAACATTCTCTCTGGTACTCCGACCCGACCTAAAGGAACTTGGTCCTTTCTCTGGGTCTTTCTCTGGGTTTCCAACCCAGATTCTGGGACTCCAACCCGGATTCTAGGACTCTAACCCAGACAAAACTCGGGTCTCAAACCCTTAACCTTTCTCAGATCATGTATCTCTCTGGTAAAAATAGAAAATAAATGTAAAGCTAAAAAGGCCTTTTTATTTTTATTTTGAAAGTGCAATGTATTTAAGCTGAGCAGAAAGCTAAAGCAAACATTAAAGTCTTCATTCTTGTTTTAAAAGTGGTCAGAGTCGGGGCAAGTCTTAAATCCTCAGGGAGTTTATTCCAGCTATTTGTTGCATAACTAAATCCTGCTTTCCTATGTTTTTTGTATACTCTGGGGATAATTAACAGAATGGTCTCAGAAGATCTTAGTGGTCTAGAATGCTTATGTTGTGGAATCATATCAGTTAAATATTTTGGCCCCAAAACATGTAGGGATCCATAGGTGACCAACATGATTTTAAAATCAATTCTCTGACCAACAGGAAGCCAATGTTCAAATGTACCCTACTCTACTGGTAGGGTGATTCACTGAACTTGCAGGGAGATCACTGTAATTGTAGGGTGATTCATTATATGGGTCCATATGGGCTGAAGCACATTGATCACTTGGTTCCAAAAGACTCAAGTGCTATATTGCTAAATTTGTGCTGTTGTTATATTCGTGCCGGGGGGTGCACACTAAATGCAAACAGAGTCATCCTGCCAAATGTTTCTGACCCCAGGAGAGGCGGCTACGATGGTTTGATCCAAGAGCGTTTATTCCTTCAGTTCTCTTTGGCTTGTATCTCGTTGTATCTGACGTGCGTGTTGCAGCGGCCGTGTTCAGGCTCCTCCTATAGGGAATAGAACACACACACACACACACACACACACACACACACACACACACACACACACACACACACACACACACACACACACACACACACACACACACACACACACACACACACACACACACACACACACACACACACTTATGGTTGGAGGGCTGGTGTAATAATGACGGGCTGTAGTGATATTGACTAGACTGTACATATGCACCCACAGAGCACCTACCTGCTGTGTGAAGCCACCCTTCTGTTGGATTGAAGCTACAAACAGAAGAAGGCCAAAATTAATGAATAAAACAGCACCACTATAAGTCATGCAGTAGAAGGGTCTGCTGCACAGAGAGGATTTCCACGTTCATTTATCTTCCTGCTGCCTACACCGCCATGGGAAGCATGTGGACACTCAATCTATTGAATATCCATAAGGGGAAGCTCAGACACCATGGCTGTTTCTACCATGAGAGACTGCTGCTTCATGTGTGCGTTGGGGAAAAAACACAGTCAGTGTGAAAAGATTGCGGACAATTAACGTCATTTTTCCACATCAAACCACTGGGGACAGAAACGTTTCTGCCACCTTTACAGGGACAGAGAGTGGGAGTTCCCGATCACTATGTTTTCACACGCATCAAGCAGTATACTCGGATTTTAGAATCTGAGTATATTTTTATAAATCTTTTTAATGCTTATTTTGATTACTTACATATCTATAGAGATCTAGAGATCTAGATATAGAGATATATTGACAGATAGTGATAGAAGTAAAGAGTGATAGATAATAAATAATATTATATAAATTGATAAAATAAAAAACAATATTCACTCTATAAAGTAGACACACAACAACTGTAGAAGGAGTAAGGAAGAAAATACGACGGAAGAAACTAAACAGCCAGAAATCAGTATAACAATGAGTGTGGCTTGTAATGCCAGACTAATGCATTATTGATAAATGATTGTTATGAGGTAGCTGGTGCAACCTGCAGCACAGCAGGGAGAACGATAACAGGAGACCACCCCCGTACCGAGGACAGCTGGTCCGCTCGGCTGCGGCTAACCCTGGGGACAAGCTGCTATTCAACATCGGATTCATCTCTCGCAGGAAACAACTAGCCTCAATGATATGTTAAGCCTCGAGACCATTGTCATTATCCAACAAAAACAATTGTAAGAAAAAATGCCTTGCCTTGGAGATGTCTTTCAACATAGAATATGATGACAGATAAGAATAGGATGAATGTAATACCACAGATGATCGGAATCAGAATCCAGACCAGCCTGTCAGACTTTGCTTCAACTTCATCACCTGTACAGAAGAGTCACACTCACGTCACCAAAAGCTCCACAACATGAGCAGCGTCTTTGAGCTTTCTGTGCAGTCCAAGTGGAGGCTGGGTGTGTGAGGACTTCTTACCAGTGCGCTGTTCTACTGGGCAGGACGTATTAGCGTTGACTGACCGGGTGAGGTTACCAGCAGGGTTGGCAGACACACAGCGGTAGGAGGACCGGAGAGCCAGCCTGTCCACGGTCAGAGGGAGAGAGCGCTGGGTGCTGCTCTGGTCCACCAGGTCCTCTCCTTGATACCAGGAGAGAGTCCCTCCACTCAGTTGGTCCACAGCACACAGCAGGGTGCAGCCCTCGCTGCTCACAGACGTTACGGTGACACCGGGCTCCAGGACGGCGTCTGGGGACAGAAGACCACAAGGTCAGCCTGACCCCTCCTAGACATGACCTCTAGCTTCTAGTATACAGCTTGACCCCTCCTAGACATGACCTCTACCTTCTAGTATACAGCTTGACCCCTCCTAGACATGACCTCTAGCTTCTAGTATACAGCTTGACCCCTCCTAGACATGACCTCTACCTTCAAGTATACAGCTTGACCACTCCTAGACATGACCTCTACCTTCTAGTATACAGCTTGACCACTCCTAGACATGACCTCTACCTTCTAGTTTACAGCTTGACCCCTCCTAGACATGACCTCTAGCTTCTAGTATACAGCTTGACCCCTCCTAGACATGACCTCTACCTTCTAGTATACAGCTTGACCACTCCTAGACATGACCTCTACCTTCTAGTTTACAGCTTGACCCCTCCTAGACATGACCTCTACCTTCTAGTATACAGCTGGACCCCTCCTAGACATGACCTCTACCTTCTAGTATACAGCTTGACCACTCCTAGACATGACCTCTAGCTTCTAGTATACAGCTTGACCCCTCCTAGACATGACCTCTACCTTCTAGTATACAGCTGGACCCCTCCTAGACATGACCTCTACCTTCTAGTATACAGCTTGACCACTCCTAGACATGACCTCTAGCTTCTAGTATACAGCTTGACCCCTCCTAGACATGACCTCTACCTTCTAGTATACAGCTGGACCCCTCCTAGACATGACCTCTAGCTTCTAGTATACAGCTTGACCACTCCTAGACATGTCCACTACCTTCTAGTATACAGCTTCACCATTTGCCCCTCTAAACGTGTACAACTCACATAGTCTGGATACAGTAGATGAGGTCTTGATCACAATGAGAAGAAGTCAATGTTACCTACCATAAACACTCAGCTTGAATGATACAAGAGTCACGATAACATCAACAGAATAATCCCCTGAATCCTCGCTCTGCAGTCTTCTTAAAGTGAACAGGCCAGTGGCTCGGTCCCAGGAAATTCGGTTCAGGAAATCACCATCTTCTATCTCAAACACACTATCTTTCACTCTAGCGATAACACGTCCTTTTTTCAAAAGAAATCCACGACTCTTGACAGGCTCAGGTATGGTGACCTCTCCCCCCACAGTGGAGATCAGGTTCTGCGTGACTTCCTGGTCAGCAGATGACGTCATTACTGTAACAGATCAGGAGACATCACTCAGTCAAACAGCCCTGTAACTGTACTGTAGTATCCTAATGAAATACTCTAGTAACCTACTGTAGTACTGTAGTTACCTTCTGTAATACTGAAGTACCCTACTATGTAGTATTATAGTACCCTACTGTAGTATTGTTGTACCCTACTATACTATTGTAGTACTATACTATACAATTGAAGTCTCCTACTGTATTATTGTTGTACCATACTTTAGTATCCTACTGGTACACTTGTCTCTTTCTATGGGCATTCTAGCAATTTAAGGGATGTTTTTTCAAGCCTCCCCTGTTAAATGGTTGGTTTCTGGGTTATCCATATAGAAACTGCAACATTTTATAAAGAGAATGTTTTTCAGAAATCTTTATTTAGCCAAATAAATTATTAGCCTATTCCACGAGCCTCGTACATAGCCTGTAGTGAAGGCGGACTGCACTGATCAGAATCAACCAATGAACAGCATCACCAGGCTCAGAGGAAGTTTCTGGATATTTAATGGAGGTTTATATTTTAAAGAAATGTAAGTATTTTTTTAAGACCTTTTAAGTCTCATAAAAGGTCCTATATGATGATTTGGTCGATGTTTATTTTCGTGTCATGGCACACAAGTGGCCCATCCCACACAGCATTACAAGACACCAATATAACTACAAAAAGAGTGCAGTACATACACAATAACAATACACTATACAATACAGTACATCCAGCACCGGATAAACACACTAAATATAAATTGACAAATTGACTTTGTCCAAAAGGTTACAGATGTTTATCACACTTTGCTCAGCTGCCATGTTCAGTCACAGCTGCACAATAGGCTTCAGCAGTTATGGTGGAGGTTAGAAGTGTTCAGACAGGTTGAAGATGGTCTGGGAAGCCCTTTGGGGCTTCACACTGTGTAAAGTGTCCTTTACACGGCAGTGTCACACAGTGTGACTCTATCAGACAATGTAGAGGACAATTTACAGTGTTCTCTGTCCGATAGCTCCCAATGTTTCTGTTCCAAAACCCCCCCGACAACCTTTTGACTGGGATGTTTCAATGTGAATGTCGACTACACACAGTGGCGGTCTTAAAGGCACCCAGTGCAACTTTCGAGGCTTAAAAAATTATAAACATTCAATTTCTAGTCTTTTTTACACGTAGTAAGTTTCAATAACTCCATACCATTACATACCGACATTTAAGCAGCAAAGATGAGACGTCGTTGTGTGGTGAGAACTGATACAAAATCGATAACAACAACAATGCCGCCATTTTCTTTATTTTTTGTAACCTACAATAAATAAAGCAGGCTTCCAGTCAATGGAAAAATGGCTTCTCCCCACTGGCGATTGTTGTTGTTTACGATTTTCTATCAGTTCTCACCACACAACGACGTCTCATCTTTGCTCCTTGAATGTCGATATGTAATGGTATGGAGTTATTGAAACTTACTACGTGTAAAAAAGACTAGAAATGGAATGTTTATTTTTCATTGAATGTTTACATAAAGTTGCACTGGGTGCCTTTAACATAGAGGCATAGGTAGGCGGCCGCATGGGGCCCCCATAGTAGGGGGGCCCCCAACCAGGCTCAAAAAACGTTTTTCTTTTTTTCAGTACGCAAAGACGAAGCAAGACAAGCCTAATGCAAAAATAACATTAAGGGTTAGAAAATAAAGTTACCCAAGCGGCTCAAATATAAAATAAAAAGTGAATAGACGCCGTTAAGTATTTGGCAACGCTGCCAAAGATGACATACATTTTTACGGCTACTTTTGGCTACTTCTAGAATACAGCTTGACCCCTCCTAGACATGACCTTTAGCTTCTAGTATACAGCTTGACCCCTCCTAGACTTGTCCTCTACCTTCTAGTATACAGCTTGACTACTCTAAGACATGTCCTTACCTTCCACACATATACAATTTGCATTTTCTGGAGTCAGTAGAAGAGCAAGGTCATCACAATGAGAGAGTTAAAGAGACCTACCATAAACACTCAGCTTGAATGATTCAGATTTTCCTCCTTGATTAACAGAATTTAATCCCTGAATTGTTGCTCTGCAGTCTTCTTATGGTGAACCGCCCAGTGTCTCCGTCCCAGGACACTCTGTCCAGGAAACCTTCATCATCTATTTCCAACACCCTATCTCTCACTAGAGCGATCACAAGACTATCTTTCACAAGAAATCCACAACTCAGGTATGGTGACCTCTCCTCCCACAGTGGAGATCAGGTTCTGCTTGACTTCCTGGGCAGCAGACGACGTCAATATACCAATACCCCCGCCCACATAATGTTATGATATTGTGCATCATAGAAAACCGCTTTGCGGCACAGATGATTTTTATTTTTTGGACTTCTCGTGGCACCACGTTTCATGAAAGAATGCCGCCCGTTCACCCGTGACTAAAACCGCCACTGTAGGCTATTAATCACTGAAGAACCCATTCTTATTAGTAGGGCCTTATGGACGGTGCCTTGAGGAATGAGGAATAAGGAAGAATATACATGATTCTTCTTCTCTAGACAATGTTATAGGGGGACACATATTTTGTCAGATTGTATAATTTCGACCTGCCAAAATATGTATCCCCTACTTAAAATGAACACTCTGTCCTACAAGTGCTTTTTTTATACTCATCGCTTACTTCAGATCAGAATATAAACATGATTCCTCTTTCCTATAGCCGAAGTAATAGGGAAAGACACATTTCGTATCATAATGAGTTGTTACTCTTTGCCAACCATTCGTTCACCAATAGTTCAGCTTTTTGAGTGAATAGTTAACCATTCCTTCAGTAGGCAAGTTAAGCTTTTTGTTAAGCTTTTTTCAGAGCTCTCCATCCAGAGAGGACCACACATCCCTGCCAGTTCTATAACAGTTTATTCACCCATTAATATTAGTGGGTATTGTGGTATCTTGCGCCCGCTTATTAAACGCGGAAATAGTTTGTTTTTCAAACCGTTCTAAACCCGCTTTTATTGCTTTTATTGCTTCAAGCAATAAAAGCGGGTTTAGAACGGTTTGAAAAACAAACTATTTCCGCGTTTAAAAAGCGGGCGCAAGATACCACAATAGCCAACTATTACAAAATTATTACGCAATAATAATACATTCCAACTATAAACGACATATATTACCAAGCATAACGTAGAGTTGGCCTACTTACACACACAGACACAAACCAACACACACAGCGCCGTTCTATTGCTGAATACTCAAGTACATTTAAGAAAATAAATACCAGACCTGTTGTGGAGAAGCCGAACAATGAAATATACAAATAATCTATAAAAGGGGAAAAAGTTTACCTAAAATGAGGAGAAGTCCTCCGGAGAACATTTCCTTCAAACAGAACAGGGTTTTCTCTGAGCCAAATTCTCTTAGCCAAATGTCCGCTATTATATGTAGGCCTATATGGTGATTTCCTTATGATGAACAGTGGCGTGGCGTGGGGATTATTTTTGAGGAAGCCATGATACAAAACCTCTACATGCTTTTAGGTGGGGGACAGAAAATAGTACGTCGTAGCTTGTATGCATTACATATTACTAAAAGAGCTATTGCTACTGGTAAATTTACCAGGATTTACACACGCCTGTAATCAGACCGACACGACACACGCGCTCGCTCTCTCTCTCTCTGACCATTCTCACACACACACACACACACACACACACACACACACACACACACACACACACACACACACACACACACACACACACACACACACACACACACACACACACACACACACACACACACACACACACCCCTCCTAATTGTTTTCCCTTTTATATCACTACTTAAAAGACAGCACAAGACAACCCAGAGCAAGCGGCTATAAACAACCACAGCCGCATCTGTTCAGGGCCCTGTACCACGAAGCTCGCTTAGAGGGTTAGCGAGGTATGTTGAGCTCCAAGCCTGGGTTAGTTGTACCACGAAAGTCGATCTCTTTTAGCGTCGCTGTATCACCATGGTGACTTATGCTCGCAACCAAACCTGGTCGGGAGCAGTTTTTCGGCTTGTCTAGCCGGAGATCGGCTACTTAAATCGGCGTGCGCAGCTTCCTAGCCCCTCCTCTGACAATGGCGTCACCATTTGTGGGTGTTCCCGTGGACCCCGGCGCACTTCTCGTACAGGCGTCTCTCCGGAGACAGAGGGTTTTACAGGACAGAACCGATCCCTTGGCATTGTCTGACGATATTCAGATTTCAGACTTTATTGTCATTGTGCAAACAACGAAATTGGGGTTCTTCATGAGAGATACAGATTCTCATCAGAGGGTGTTCGTTATTTGATCGTCCTTTAGGACCTTATGTAGACAATGATTACTGTTGCGCATTGTGTCTCCGTGACAGTGAGCTAGAGTGGAGGTAGCGCGTCAGTCTTGAATTTCTGCGCGGGGGGTTCGACTCCCAAGTGATGCAAATTTATGTGAAGCATTAAAAGTTCTAATTCTCATGCATATGGAATACTTATTCACTAAAGCTTATGGAATTATGTTTTTGTGCTTATTTCGAACTTGAACCCATATTTTCAAGGCCGTGATGGCACCACATCTATGGGGGTAAAATGCATGATGATAGACCGGCAAATTTGAACCCCGGTCGCTGGCGTTCGGGTCTTATACTAATCCACTACGCTACAGTCGCTACCTCTCAGCGGTCGAAAACATGCGATACATTTCTTAAATAGGGTGTATTTAAAGTGAATTCCCTAAATGATAGAATAAGGCAGGATGGACGTTGCTTATGCATTTTTAAATCATCATCATTCTATTTGGATTAATGGCGAACAATTCTGCATTTGGCATAGTTATTTTACAGACAATATGCAGAATCTTTTCACTTATACTCGTATAGACTGCTTGATCTATCGTAAAGGTGAGAAAAATGACGCAAAAAACGCCCCTTTCACGTGAACGCGCACTGAACCTAAAGCGGAAAACCTGGTTCTACTAATTGAATCTAAAGTGAGCTTCGTGGTACCATTTAACTCTGATTGCGAGTTGCGGGTCTGTCGAGCCAGGTTTTCCGAAGAAAGCCTGGGTATGTTCAGCGAGCTTCGTGGTATAGGGCACAGGTGAGCCCTTCTGTCCCTGGTGCTGATTCTCAGCGTTGACAACCGCGATAAAACAACACCTTCATTTGATTGACCAATGCAACTTATTCCAGACAATCAAGGCACAATTAGAAATATAATAACACAAAAAAAATAAACGGACAGCTCAGGGAACAGTGATGCCGCACCGAGAGGTGCTTATTTTACTCACCCTATTGTAGAGGAAGGCCTTTCTCCTGTCTTTCATGGTGGCGAAGAGGTCAATAAGATCCCTGTCACCCAGGGATTGTTCAGGGAGCATGAATCTTTGTAAAAAAGAAGGCATGGCCAGCAAAATAGCTGAAGTTTAGCGCTACCAGCTAGCAACTCGGTGCGGACATAATTATCCTCATTGAAAGTGCGATAACCACTCTTCTTTCTTTCCACAAGCAGCTGAAGCTTGGCCTGCCGTCAGATTTATTTTTTTGTTGCTGCCCATGTGGCAGTTTGGTTAAATGTTACCAAATAGTCCTCTCCATCCTCCAAAACTGTACTTGCTTAATATGGTAAAAATCTTATCTCCCGCTATTTGTTTACGTTGACGTTGATGCTTTGATTTGATTGGTCTGGCTTCTCTTGGCACCCTGCTGACTAATCACTGGAGGGCAGTGTCATGACGGTAGCCTCACCTGATTGGTTAATCCTTCTCTCTTTTTTCTCACCAAGGGATACCATCTACGGCTGGCTTGCTCGTGGACGTACTGTGTGCAATGTCGTGTTTTACCGCGTATTTAGTATTTAGAGGGGCGTTGTTTGGTGCATTTTAAAATGCTCAATGAGACATGTGGAAGAAATGACACCAACACAGCACCAAAGAATAACCGAAACTGTTAATATAAATATTTTTATTGGATGTCTAAAAAACAGTGAAGCCAATGGCCTCCGGGAGAAAACGCCACTGATGATGAAAGGATCTTTTTAATTATTTTTTTAATCAGAAATTTACTCAAATGCCATCTACTCTATTTATATTATGTTTCAAAGATGATATCGATCTGACTGGGGCCAGCAGCATATTCTTTATTTAAAGATTTATTTCGCAATATTCATGTAGAAACACTGAGTTAGACTTGAAGGTATGAGAGAAAGGGAGACATAAGGACATGCAGACAATGACCAAGGGCAGGAGTCGAACCCGGGTCGCTGCCGTAAAGACTGAGCCAGGCTCACCCATGCGCCCAAGCAGCAATTTATAAGGGTTATAACGAACACAAGTAAAAAAGCACATCTATAAAGGGGCAGAACGCTCGCTTGGGCCATTCTTCCTGTACCCCCGGAGAGAGCAGCTGAGGCTAGCCTTAGTTTGGTGTTTGATTTCTTTACAAAAAGAGATTCAGGCACCTGCAGTCACCGACTTTAACTGTTGGATAGGGCAGGTGTTCCAGTTCAGCAAGTTTTTTGACAAAGACATGAGGAGCCAACAACTGCTTGTCCCAGATATCTTAGATTTCAATGGGCCTTTCATGAATCAATTGAACAGGCCTTGTTTTCTTGTGGGGCTTTCTGCTGGAGTCTATAAAATGAGGCAGAGTCTAGAGTAGGCATCTTGTATGGGTGTTTTAATGAATGGTTTGAGTCACCCGTGCTTGCACGGGTGATAGTTTCATTATGGTTCCGTAGAACCGTTTTCATTTGGTTTGTGTGTAGTGGTGATTTATTTATTCATAATTTGCATAAATATTTGGTGACCGTATCTGGTCTTCTGGAGGCTAACCTTCCTGAAGACAGTCTAGCCCCACATTTACTTTTCTGAAAGCTGCACGGTTGGCCTGAATGAATCATTACTCGCTGCCACTCTTCATCGTGGTTTGGGTAACCGATCAGATCCATAAGACATTTCTCAAGTAACAAACTAGAAATTAACCCTGAAAGTATGATGTTAAGAGTTATTTAGCATAACAGATGCAGCTCTGGTGTTTGGTGTTTATGATCCAGACATATACTACAAAGATATTTTAAATGTCAGAATTTACGTTATCGTGAGCATTATAAGCCTCATATTGTTTAAATAATAGCACATGACAACAACATACTTTGAGATAGAGACACGGGCGTGAGGTGACGATTTTTCACCTTTACCGAATTCAACTCACCATAGCTTTATCACACACACACACAGAGCCAGACACAGAGCCAGACACAGAGCCAGACACACACACGCACACACACACACACACACACACACACACACACACACACACACACACACACACACACACACACACACACACACACACACACACACACACACACACACACACACACACACAGAGTGACTATGTAGTTCCTTTAATGGCCTGTTTAACTGGTCGGACTTAAAAATAGAAATAAAAGAAGCTCCATTTCATTCTCAGAATTGAAGGCGGATATGGTTATTTGTACAGTTAAGAACTTTTTGATCTACTCACTATGTGGTTGAAACGTCTCATTTGTTTTAGGTTATTAAAAAATTAATTAAAAGGGGTGGTGAACCCAAAATGTTTTTTTCTTATATGGCCTTTTAACATAGTCGTCTATGCCATTCTCACACTGATAATAAGCCTCATTTAGAGAATTGGTCTAGAATCCTATGTTACTGACAGTTCTTTACGTGACGTCAAAGCAAATTTCGAATAAGGAGCATGAGGATGATCGAGGACGAGAGGGCTGGCTAGCGGTGCATCTCAGACACCACGGTGTGTCGTGTGAATTTCATAGACAACATAAAATGTCTTGGTCAGCCTTGCTAAAAGCATTGTGATAGCATTTGTGACAAATACCTGTTGCAGCACTGGCTGCCGCCTTACACAAACTGGGTTCCTGATTTCATGGGCTCCTCCGGCAACAGGGTCCGGTTGGCACTGCTCTCGAGGGTGTAGAGAAAAAGTTTATTGCAGTGTTGGCAGGTTTGTTGCATGCAGAGCCGGAGATGAATACTGACATGTCGGAGCTCTGTGTGTGTGTGTGTGTGTGTGTGTGTGTGTGTGTGTGTGTGTGTGTGTGTGTGTGTGTGTGTGTGTGTGTGTGTGTGCGTGTGTGTGGTGATGGCTGGTTTAACCTGTGCGCCTTAATTACTGGCTGCACAGGTGTGCAGCCAGTAATTACCTCCCCTAGCCCGAGTCTAGTCAGGCCGACTCAGGTCAGGTGAGGCTGATTTAACCAGGCATCAACCGTTCCTCTGTACTATTGGATGCTGGATTTTATAACAGTAAGGAGGATGGAGGAGAGATCAACCTGTTATGTAATGGTAGAAAACAATAGTTTAGCACCATAAGCCTACTGTGGGAGTGTGTGTGGATGATGGCTGGTTTAGAAACCTCACTTGGCCAAATCTGATTGGAGCCTGGAGCTGGCTGAGGCTGCACACCTGTTGCCATTGAGTATACGTTTACATGCACAACTTAATCCGATTAAAACCATAGTTCGATTATGCTCCTCAATTGGACAAATGCAATTGTCCGATGATACATGGCGGTGAGAAAATCGATTCATTAGCTGAAGCACTTCATACCCCGGTACGATAGGTGGCACTGTATCCAGCCACTGGCTGACCTCTTTACGTCACCAGCAACAACAAACGCTGCTTTCGAGAAAGATGTTTTCAGTAGACAGCTGTCACTCGCTGTCACTTTGGGTCCATGTCATTTCTCCGACCTCTCGGAACAACGTATGCGGACTCCTCCGGCGGCGGCGGAGCTTCTCCACCAGCGGCGGCGGAGCAGCTTCTCCGGGGGTCCGCATACGGCAACAATCCCTTTCTCTTTCTTCTCCACCATGGAGAATTCCGGCATGCAGCCAATTGCGTACCGAGTCAGTTGAACTAGGCCCGTTGATCACGCCTCTTGTGCTGAAGAAAATGGCAGCAGCTTCCCCAGACCAAGCTCAATCTCTGGCAATAGCCAGACTAGTAAACGCACTGTGGGCACAGGTTAAACAAGCCATCTGCACACACACTCAAAGTTAAAAAAGCATTTTAGAAAGTGCAATGTGTTTAAGATCAGATCAACATTCTGTCTGGTACTCCGACCCGACCTAAAGGAACTTGGTCCTTTCTCTGGGTCTTTCTCTGGGTTTCCAACCCAGATTCTGGGACTCCAACCCGGATTCTAGGACTCTAACCCAGACAAAACTCGGGTCTCAAACCCTTATCCTTTCTCAGATCATGTATCTCTCTGGTAAAAATAGAAAATAAATGTAAAGCTAAAAAGGCCTTTTTATTTTTATTTTGAAAGTGCAATGTATTTAAGATGAGCAGAAAGCTAAAGCAAACATTAAAGTCTTCAGTCTTGTTTTAAAAGTGGTCAGAGTCGGGGCAAGTCTTAAATCCTCAGGGAGTTTATTCCAGCTATTTGTTGCATAACTAAATCCTGCTTTCCTATGTTTTTTGTATACTCTGGGGATAATTAACAGAATGGTCTCAGAAGATCTTAGTGGTCTAGAATGCTTATGTTGTGGAATCATATCAGTTAAATACTTTGGCCCCAAAACATGTAGGGATCCATAGGTGACCAACATGATTTTAAAATCAATTCTCTGACCAACAGGAAGCCAATGTTCAAATGTACCCTACTCTACTGGTAGGGTGATTCACTGAACTTGCAGGGAGATCACTGTCATTGTAGGGTGATTCATTATATGGGTCCATATGGGCTGAAGCACATTGATCACTTGGTTCCAAAAGACTCAAGTGCTATATTGCTAAATTTGTGCTGTTGTTATATTCGTGCCGGGGGGTGCACACTAAATGCAAACAGAGTCATCCTGCCAAATGTTTCTGACCCCAGGAGAGGCGGCTACGATGGTTTGATCCAAGAGCGTTTATTCCTTCAGTTCTCTTTGGCTTGTATCTCGTTGTATCTGACGTGCGTGTTGCAGCGGCCGTGTTCAGGCTCCTCCTATAGGGAATAGAAACACACACACACACACACACACACACACACACACACACACACACACACACACACACACACACACACACACACACACACACACACAGGCTTATGGTTGGAGGGCTGGTGTAATAATGACGGGCTGTAGTGATATTGACTAGACTGTACATATGCACCCACAGAGCACCTACCTGCTGTGTGAAGCCACCCTTCTGTTGGATTGAAGCTACAAACAGAAGGCCAACATTAATGAATAAAACAGCACCACTATAAGTCATGCAGTAGAAGGGTCTGCTGTACAGAGAGGATTTCCACATTCATTTATCTTCCTGCTGCCTACACCGCCATGGGAAGCATGTGGACACTCAATCTATTGAATATCCATAAGGGGAAGCTCAGACACCATGGCTGTTTCTACCATGAGAGACTGCTGCTTCATGTGTGCGTTGGGGAAAAAACACAGTCAGTGTGAAAAGATTGCGGACAATTAACGTCATTTTTCCACATCAAACCACTGGGGACAGAAACGTTTCTGCCACCTTTACAGGGACAGAGAGTGGGAGTTCCCGATCACTATGTTTTCACACGCATCAAGCAGTAAACTCAGATTTTAGAATGAGGTGAGAGACAGTTTCCCTTCAGGCTGCTGGAAGTGCCAAGAACTTGGTTCTATGATATGCAATCTTCTTCATCTTTTTAATGCTTATTTTGATTACTTACATATCTATAGAGATCTAGATATAGAGATATATTGGCAGATAGTGATAGAAGTAAAGAGTGATAGATAATAAATAATATTATATAAATTGATAAAATAAAAAACAATATTCACTCTATAAAGTAGACACACAACAACTGTAGAAGGAGTAAGGAAGAAAATACGACGGAAGAAACTAAACAGACAGAAATCAGTATAACAATGAGTGTGGCTTGTAATGCCAGACTAATGCATTATTGATAAATGATTGCTATGAGGTAGCTGGTGCAACCTGCAGCACAGCAGGGAGAACGATAACAGGAGACCGCCCCCGTACCGAGGACAGCTGGTCCGCTCGGCTGCGGCTAACCCTGGGGACAAGCTGCTATTCAACATCGGATTCATCTCTCACAGGAAACATCTAGCCTCAATGATATGTTAAGCCTCCAGACCATTGTCATTATCCAACAAAAACAATTGTAAGAAAAAATGCCTTGCCTTGGAGATGTCTTTCCACATAGAATATGATGACAGATAAGAATAGGATGAATGTAATACCACAGATGATCGGAATCACAATCCAGACCAGCCTGTTAGACTTTGCTTCAACTTCGTCACCTGTACAGAAGAGTCACACTCACGTCACCAAAAGCTCCACAACATGAGCAGCGTCTTTGAGCTTTCTGTGCAGTCCAAGTGGAGGCTGGGTGTGTGAGGACTTCTTACCAGTGAGTTGTTCTACTGGGCAGGACGTCTTAGCGTCGACTGACCGGGTGAGGTTACCAGCAGGGTT
Source organism: Gadus macrocephalus (assembly GCF_031168955.1). Taxonomy (NCBI): domain Eukaryota; kingdom Metazoa; phylum Chordata; class Actinopteri; order Gadiformes; family Gadidae; genus Gadus; species Gadus macrocephalus. The sequence continues at coordinate 23,244,491 of NC_082384.1, forward strand.
GGCAGACACACAGCGGTAGGAGGACCGGAGACCCAGCCTGTCCACGGTCAGAGGGAGAGAGCGCTGGGTGCTGCTCTGGTCCACCAGGTCCTCTCCTTGATACCAGGAGAGAGTCCCTCCGCTCAGTTGGTCCACAGCACACAGCAGGGTGCAGCCCTCGCTGCTCACAGACGTTACGGTGACACCGGGCTCCAGGACGGCGTCTGGGGACAGAAGACCACAAGGTCAGCTTGACCCCTCCTAGACATGACCTCTACCTTCTAGTATACAGCTTGACCCCTCCTAGACATGACCTCTACCTTCTAGTATACAGCTGGACCCCTCCTAGACATGACCTCTACCTTCTAGTATACAGCTTGACCCCTCCTAGACATGACCTCTACCTTCTAGTATACAGCTTGATTCCTCCTAGACATGACCTCTACCTTCTAGTATACAGCTTGACCCCTCCTAGACATGACCTCTACCTTCTAGTATACAGCTTGATCATACACATGTCCACTACCTTCTTGTATACAGCTTCACCATTTGCCCCTCTAAACGTGTACAACTCACGTTGTCTGGATACAGTAGATGAGGTCTTGATCGTAATGAGAAGAAGTCAATGTTACCTACCATAAACATTCAGCTTGAATGATACAAGAATTTTGTTAGCATTAACAGAATAATCCCCTGAATCCTTGCTCTGCAGTCTTCTTATAGTGAACAGCCCAGTGGCTCGGTCCCAGGAAGTTCTGTTCAGGAAATCCTCATTTTCTGTCTCCAACACACTATCTTTCACTCTAGCGATTACGCCTTCTTGATTCAGAAGATATCCAAGACTCTTGACAGGCCCAGGTATGGTGACCTCTCCTCCCACAGTGGAGGTCAGGTTCTGCTTGACTTTCTGGGCAGCAGATGACGTCATCACTGTAACAGATCAGGAGACATCGCTCAGTCAAACAGCCCTGTAACCGTACTGTAGTACCCTAATGAAATACTACTGTAACCTACTGTAGTACTGTAGTTAACTTCTGTAATAACAAAGTACCCTACTGTAGTATAATAGTGCAACCTTTTCTAAAGAGAATGTTTTTCTGAAATCTTTGGTTTTATTCAAAATGTTGATGATTAGCCTATTCCATAAGCCTTATCCATAGCCTGTAGTGAAGAGGTCTCAGGAGATTTCGGGATATTTAATGGACCGTTTTAATAAAATGTAAAAGGACTGGAAAGTCTCATAAAATATATATATATTTTTTAATTTTTTTAATAGTTTAAATTCTGCTTAGTGCCTCAGCAGTAATAAACACTAACCAAATATCTGCCAGGTGATGCCAGCATGGAAAGTGTTTGTAATATAAGTGCATAGTCCCTGCTTAAATGTACTGTTTCTCTGTGACCTATCGAAAGGCTTGCAGCATGACATGTTAAATGTCCCATTGCATGAAAATCTCACTTTATGGAGTTTTCTAACATTAATATGAGTTCCCCTAGCCTGCCTATGGTCCCCCAGTGGCTAAAACTTGCGTTTGTCGTAAAACGAGCAGTAGGTATCCTACTCGCCTTTGAAAAAATGGAAGCTCAGGCGCGCTGATTTGGAATGTGGCCCCATATGTCGTCATAAGGGGCCAAGTGACCTTCCCTTTCTATGCTTTGCCCGCCTAGAGAATTTGGCCCGCCAATGAGACAATGAGCTACGACCGTGCGAGCGCCACGTGTGTGTGTGTGTGTGTGTGTGTGTCATTACACACATTGCAAGTGTTGTACGCTTCTTTGTTAATTGGATAACCGTTGTGCTGTTGGTGTTATGGCGCTTAACATGTCGGTTCTCTGACGTCTTTGGTATTTCCCCAACGAGACTGTATTTGGGGTTATCTCAGCCATGTTTGAGAAGGAATTGCGGGGCGGTGGTGCCTCGGCGCTGCCCGCTGCCGAGGCGGTGGTGCCTCGACAGCTGGGCTCCGGCGAGAGACAATCGCGGGCAACAATCCCTTCCTCCTCCATGTAGCGGTTCAGTCTACTTCAGATTGATGTGGAAGTGGAAGAACCAGAGATGTCAGAGAACCCGATGCAGTCGTTTGAGATTCATAATATCGTCTTGAGGCTTTTGGCCATGATAATATATATTATATGATATAGATATCTATGTATAGTATGATATTAAGATACAGAGCTCCAGGACTGCCGCCGGAGCACCCGGAACGTTCTAGAATATTTACAGAACACGGTCAAAGGCTGTGTGGTCCTCGCCATTGTGATACATCCACTGTAAACAAAGCGTATGGTACCGTGGTCGCAAGCTGCTCAGGGCCACACCCCCACCCTCCTCCTTGACCCGCCTCTCTCCTCCTCATTTTTATTAAAACTACCCGGGTGAAAAAGTAGTATACTTTAGTGTATTACAAGTATAATTCAATTATACAAAAGTTAGTACAAGTATACTTTTACTTTTTGTGCTTAATTTAAAGTATACTTAACATATACTTTTAAAAAGTGTACTTCACAATAGATGTCATTAAATTCAACTTTAACGTACTTAAAAATAAGTATACTAATTCTGCAATACTTAAAGTGGTATTGCTTTGTACTTTTAAAAAGTATACTTTATTTTAAGTTTATTTAAATTGTACCTAAGTGTACTTAGAAAAAGTATACTAAATTGCAAATACTTAGAGTGGTAATTTAGTGTACTTATAAAAAGTGTACTTTATTGTAAGTGTATTGTAATTTGTACCTAAGTGTACTTCTGAAAAGTACACTCATTTTCAAGTATTTTGGAATTCACTATTAAAATACTTTTTTAAAGTGTAATTTAATTTCACTTCATTAGAATTGTATTGAAGTATACTTCCGTAAAGTTCACTTTAATTTAAGTTAATTCTAAGCTGTATTTCAGTATACTTAGCAAAAGTATACTAAGTTGCACACACTTAAAGTGGTATTTTAGTGTACTTCTGAAAAGTACACTTTGTTTCAAGTCCTTTGTAATACACTATTAAAATGCTTTATTAAAGTATACTTAAATTTCCCTTTATTAGTAGTGAATTTAAGTATACTTCCTTACAGTTCACTTTAATGCAAGTTAATTTTAAGCTGTATTTCAGTGTACTTAGAAAAAGTATACTAAATTGCAAAAACTTGTAGTTGTCATTCAGTGTGATTCTGAAAAGTACACTTAGTAATACACTATTAAAATGCTTTATTTTTTTGTATACTTTAATTTCACTTCATTAGAAGTTTATTTAAGTATATTTCCATAAATTCCACTCGTAAATTGATGGAATGGGTTATTTCATACATCATCACAACCAAAGTGTTGAATTAATCCAAAAATTACAGATAAATAATACTGAAATGGCTACTTTTACTAGCTCCAACGACTTAAGAAAATCCAAGGCTAGAACCAAAATTTGAAATTAGCAAGTTTATAACGGCCATCCAATCAGTGTGCGGCTGCAAATCGACGTCCAATGAGAATGTAGTATTTAGGGCGCCAATTGGTGGTGTAGTCAAATACACTTGGCGCGGACGGTTAGTGTTCTATTTGAAATTGCGCAGTGAGCACCTAATATCTCCGGGTCTAACAATGACAATGTTTGGTTTGTTTTATTTCCAAGACGGCTCCGTTAGAGCAGAAAATACATCCGTCATACGTGATGTATACAGAAATAAAAAGACCTCGAGTCGGAGCAGGGCTGGATAGAGGTAATTTGGCCTACACAACGGCGACAACAAGAGGCGAAGCCTATTGCAGCCAAATTGCTTTTCGTTGGAGGTAAGTCAGTTCCAAAACGGTAGTGAAATGATTCCGAAATACTCTTTGTAACGTCAGCTAACTTTGGCTATAGTCTGTTGGAATGTTACGGTAATGATGATAGCCTAATAGAAAGAGTTGCTTTTATCGAAGTATAATGCTTGAATTTAGTAATCGAAGTAAAGTTACTGGATCAACTGGTGTAGCGGGGGCCTGTGGCGTAGCGGGGGCTACGTTTGCACCTGAGAGCGTCTTTATGTCGTATTTGTATTGTAAAATGTAGGAATGTTACGGTAATGATGATAGCCTAATAGAAAGAGTTGGTTTTATAGCGGGGGCCTGTGGCGTAGCGGGGGCCTGTGGCGTAGCGGGGGCCTGTGGCGTAGCGGGGGCCTGTGGCGTAGCGGGGGCACGTTGCGTAGCGGGGGCCTGTGGCGTAGCGGGGGCCTGTGGCGTAGCGGGGGCACGTTGCGTAGCGGGGGCACGTGGCGTAGCGGGGGCCTGTGGCGTAGCGGGGGCCTGTGGCGTAGCGGGGGCACGTTGCGTAGCGGGGGCCTGTGGCGTAGCGGGGGCCTGTGGCGTAGCGGGGGCACGTTGCGTAGCGGGGGCACGTGGCGTAGCGGGACCACGTTGCGTAGCGGGGGCACGTGGCGTAGCGGGGGCACGTGGCTTAGCGGGGGCCTGTGGCGTAGCGGGACCACGTGGCGCGTACCGGGGGCACGTGGCGTACCGGGGGCTGCGTTTTTTTACGTTTTGCACGCTCCGATTGGGCACGCGCTCCGAACGGGCACGCCCCCAATGGGCACAAGCACTAGTCTGTGTCAATGTAATATATTGTTTATCTTAAGTCTTAAATCACATGCGTCCTTCCTGTTTTCACAGACACGGTGAGGGAGAAATTCCCCAACAGCATGGTTAGTGAGATCCGGGCCCTGCTGCGGAGGAAATGCAATAATGAGGGCTACACCAAGGTTGCTCCTCAGTAGCTTTATTATATATGTTATATATGTCAGACGTTTTAAAGTTAGGTGTTGTTGAATGTATGTTTGTATTAATATTTAAATTAAAGTTTTGGTTTGTACAATTTAAGTGTTTTTTGTCATGGAACAAATTAGCACCCATGGAGTGTACTAAAATGGTACCAGAAAGAAGTGCATGTGAAGTATAATAGTGATGTATTGTAAGTATATTTCTGTAGTATTTATAAAGTACTTAGCAGTATAACAGTATTGTACTTAAAATACCCTTAATATACGCGTCCACTTTAAATTATAGTATAATAACTATACTTTAAGTACATGCCTTTGATGCTAAAATGGTGATAAAAATGTACTATAAATCAATATTAAATACTTGTATTAACATAATGGCACACTTAAAAAGTACTAAATATAGTCAGAAAGTGTATTTGAATTTAATTTGAAATATTATAGAGGTATGATAATAGTTTGTTCAAAATACACTTATTCTGTAGTATAAGTAGTGATAAAATACACTTCATGTACACTTCCACTCTACATTATAGTATTATAACATTATACTTAAAGTAGGCCTACATGCCTTTGATGCTTAAATTGTGACACAAATGTACTATAAATACATAATAAATGCATTTTTATTTACATAATTGCACACTTTAAAAGTATTAAATATAGTCGGAAAGTGTACTTCAATTTAATTAGAAATATGACAGAGGCATGATAATAATGTGTTAAAAATACACTTCTATTATGTAGTATAAGCAGTGATAAAATACACTCAATATACACTTCTGCTCCTCATTAGAGTATAATAACATTGTACTTAAAGTGCATGCCTTTGATGCTGAAATTGTGCTAGAAATTACTATAAATACATTTTAATTAACATAATGGCAGACTTAAAAAGTACTAAATATAGTCAGAAAGTGTATTTGAATTTAATTTGAAATATGACAGAGGTATGATAATAGTGTGTTCAAAATAGACTTATATACTATTATCAATTGAACCATAATGCCTTTTTAAGTATATTTCAAACACACTGGTAATATAATGCTATTGTACTGCAAGTGTGTTTCAAATGCTAGAAATCATACTTTTCACTAGTGTACTTCAGTACACTTAAAGGTTGTCAAAAGTTGTGCCATTTTAGCATACTATTTACACTTGGAGTATACTGGAGTATATCTATAGTAGTACTTAAGGTATACCTTAGTACACTTTGGTATACTTGAATGCGACGAAATTAGTACAGAATACAGTTACATACTAAAAGTGGACTTAGTACATCCTTTCAAAAGTGTAGTTGAAGTATAATATTTTTTCACCTGGGTACAGAGACCGAAACGGCGTGTTTGGGGAAAGCTAAATGTACGACAGGCTCATAGTGGCTGTAATTCTGCACCATGGCAGGATTTCGGGAACGTCTTAAAATACTGTGTTAGGGGCCCACTAATATCTAGATTAAAGCATCCATAAAGTAGCATGCCATGGGAACTTTAATCAATGATGTTTATCACACAGGCAGATGGTTCCTTGTTTGCGCAGCTGCCGTGTTCAGTTACAGCTGCACGATAGGCTTCGGCAGTTAAGGTGGAGGTTAGAAGTGGTCAGACAGGTTGCAGCTGGTCTGTGAAGCCCTTTGAATATAAAGAAGAATAGAATAGAATAATCTTTATTGTCATTGTACAAGACAACGAAATTTTCCTTTGTGGATGTAGATTGAGATAGAGAGCTTTAAGCATCAAACCAGTGGATTTTCTTTGATGAGTGATGACTATAGCCAATGTTAGTTTATGTTTGTTCTTGTCGCCCACTCCAGTGCTCTGAATGCACAAGCTCCAGCAGGAGTTTCTGATTCTTACACATCAACCCAAAGACCTCATGCATTCCATTGGCCAAACCCTCTCAGCCCGCCCCCAGACATGGACGGGGGGCTGAGTATGATCCAATAGCATCTGTTCAGCTCTGGGCCCAATATCGAAACACAATTTTTGATCTCCCACACAGGAGGGTGCTGCATTTACCCAGTCCGCCGCTCCCTCACCCTGATTGGCTATAGTGCCCCTCTTGCTAAAACAGAAAAAAACATTTTTGTGAACATTTATCGAATAATAGTTTTTTGTTACTATCTGCAGATGCTGTGTAAAGGGTTCTCCACAGTGTCCGATATAAAACATTTGGTAAAGTTTTGTCTACATTGTCTGATATATAACACTGTGTAAAGTGTCCTCTACAGTGTCCGATATAGAACACTGTACACCACCAATATAGTCTGATTCTCAGGGAACATTCTGGGAGGGGCAGGATCTAAATAATTATAACGCTGGTGCAAACAGGTGTTGGACTCAAAGGCATGACTCATAAGACAAGCAGGGAGAATCAGAGAGTGGTCTTTACTGGAGGCAATGGTTCGGTACACGGGAATACAGTAGCAATCAGGGCAGAGGTACAAAACGAAAGACAAACAAAGGGGTACAGAATCAAACGAGAGGTTTTCAGGAGATCACAAAATAGTTAATGCTGGGATGCTAGACACAAAGGTACTAAGAGGAACAGTCTCAAAGTAAGGGAAACATACTGACTAAATACACTAGCAGAACGATAATAATGGACAGGTGAAGGCAACCAAAGTGAGGGAGGACAGTCGCAGCCAACAGGGAACACAGGGCAGGAGAGACACATCTGAAGCAAGAGGAGATGAGGGTAATATAAAGTAACTGAAAACAATGACAAAATGAATGACACAAATAATTAATAACTTGAGGAGCAGGACGAGATGGGACAATAGCTGTCCAAACTCAAATGTGACAGAAAGCCCCTGCACCACTGCTGACGCCGGTGCAATACCACTGCCCATGATAGTTCTACTATCTACTATAGTCCATCAATAATAATTTTACAACCTCACCTATGCACACATCTCCTTGTTCGGTAGCCATAAAGCTTCCGATGTGAACATGTCCATCTTTAACGAAGCTCTCAACAGTATAAGAAACTCTAAAGCTGTGTTCAGGGCTCAATCTACAGGAGAAGTGACGGCTGCATCCCATTTCTACCCCTTACCCCTGCCCCTTGTTTTGAAGGGGTAAGGGTGTCCCAATTCTCATTTGGGTTAATGGGTAGGGCGAAGACAAAAGGCTACGTAGCCCTTGAAACGAAGCTATCCAAGGACCACACTTCGAGGAAAATCCGGCAGAAAATGCATTTTTACTAGTTGTTATCATTCGGACTCATGCTGTAAAGTTGACTGTATATTCGGACTATAACACAATATGTTATATGATATAGATATCTATGTATATGATATTATTTAGATATAGAGCTCCAGGACTGTAACGCAAGTGTTGTACACTTCCTTGTTATTTGGATAACCGTTCTGCTGTTGGTGTGACGTCGGACTCTCGTATCTGGTATTTCTACAACGAGACTCGTATTGGGGGTTATCTCAGCCAAGGTTGAGAATTAATTGGGGGAAGGAACTTTGGCTTTGACTCCCTCAAGAACATGAACCACGACAAGGAGGAGAAAGGGATCTTTGCCGGGCAGCGCTTATGCACCTCCGCCTCCGGCGGTGGTCCCTCAGCGGGGCTCAAGCGGGAGACATTCGCCGCCAACAATCCCTTTCTCCTCCATGTCGTGGTTCATGTTCTTTAGGGAGTCAAAGCCAAAGTTCCTTCCCCCCAATTCATTCTCAACCTTGGCTGAGATAACCCCCAATACGAGTCTCGTTGTAGAAATACCAGATACGAGAGTCTGTTATGCGCCATCACACCAACAGCAGAACGGTTATCCAAATAACAAGGAAGTGTACAACACTTGCGTTACAGTCCTGGAGCTCTATATCTAAATAATATCATATAATACATAGATATCTATATCATATAACATATTGTGTGCGCCTCCAGACGATATTATGAATCACAAACGACTTTGTCGGGTTCTGCGACGTCTCTGGTTCTTCCACATCAACCTGAAGTCGACTGAACCGCACGCTGCCTGCGGCCGGCTGCCCGCTGCCGGGCGATGGTGCCTCGCGGCAACCGGCGGCATGTCGCAGTTCATGTACTTCAGCGAGTCAAACCAAAGTTCCTTTCCCCCCAATTCTTCTCAACCATGGCTTAGATAACCCCCACGACAGTCTCGTTGTGGAAATACAAGACACGTCAAAGAACCGACAAGAAACACTTGCGTTACAGTGTGTGTATTCACACACACACACACACACACACACACACACACACACACACACACTGTGGCAACCCGGCTTGGTGAATGAGCCGCCTCCTTCCAATCAGCACACGCACTGAAGCTTACTTAAAGCCAAAATGGCACCTTTATTAAATCATATATCAAACTGAGCAAACAAAACCCAGCTTTGGAGGAATCAATTGTCTATTTCCTCCGGGTGGAAGCACATCACCCACACGACTGGTCTCTCCGCACACGCGAACCAGGAGAGCCCTGAATGAGTGTGGAAGCATGCTTTTTAAAGCATGCTTCCCACCTGCTCCTCAGGTGCTCCGCATCTCAATGATTGGCACCGATGTTCTTACTGGTGCCATCTATCGGAAATCTGTGGTACACCGCCTCCACAACCTGCCCCCTTGGCCTCCAGGGCCGCTGTGCCAGAGACGGGTTGCCACACACACACACACACACACACACACACACACACACACACACACACACACACACACACACACACACACACACACACACACACACACACACACACACACACACACACACACACACACACACACACACACACGGCGCTCGCACGGTCGAGTCTCATTGGCGGGCCAACATCTCTGGGCGGGCCAGGCAGAGTAAGGGGAGGAGCTGAGATTCCTCATGACGTCATGAGCACAGATTTCCAAATCAGCGCGCTTGAGCCTCCGTTTTTTCAAAGGCGAGCAGAACAGCTAGTGCTCTTTTTACACCAAACGCAAGTTTTAGCCACTGGGGGACCATAGGCAGGCTAGGGGAACTCATATTTATGTTAGAAAACCTCATAAATTGAGATTTTCATGTCATGGGACCTTTAAGCTTTTTTCAGCGCTCTCCACCCAGAGAGGACCACACATCCCTGCCAGTTCTATAACAGTTTGTTTACCTATTAATATCAGTGGGTATTGTGGTCTTGCGCCCGCTTTTTAAACGCGGAAATAGTTAGTTTTTCCAACCGATCTAAACCCGCTTTTATTGCTTGATTAATAGCCAACTATTACAAAATTATTACGCAATGATAATACATTCCAACTATAAACGACATATATTACCAAGCATAACGTAGAGTTGGCCTACTTATACACACACAGACACAAACCAACACACACAGCGCCGTTATATTGCTGAATACTCAAGTACATTTAAGAAAATAAATACCAGACCTGTTGTGCAGAAGCCGAACAATGAAATATACAAATAATCTATAAAAGGGGAAAAGTTTACCTAAAATCAGGAGAAGTCCTCCGGAGAACATTTCCATCAAACAGAACAAAGGAGGGTGGTGCTTTCTCTGAGCCTCATGTCCGCTATGGTGATTTCTTATGATGAACAGTGGCGTGGGGGTTATTTTTGAGGAAGCCAAATGAGACAAACTCTTTAGTCTAGGCGGGGGACAGAAAAGAGTACATCGCAGATTGTATGCATTAAATATAACTACAAAGGATTTACACATGCACACCTGTAATCTGACCGACACGACAGACGCGCTCGCTCTCTTTCGCGCTCTCTCTCTCATTCTCATTCTCACTCACTCTAACAAACCCACACACACACTCGTCCAACTCTTCACCAAACTTTGCAAATTAAAAAAACGTTTCTTTGAAATAATGACAATCGGTACCCTCAACTGAAAACTTTGAAAGTCCTTGGAGGAGGGAAATGTTTATTTCACACTTAGTCTTTCTTCCTCTAACTCTGAGAGATGTTTAAACATGAAAGTAAATGACAATTCATAAAGGGACAAATCAGGACCAAATCATGTCCAGGGTGTTTTAGCTGAGTCGATGTAGTCTTTAAATCTGTAACCCTGAGCAACTGTTCATGAATAAGTTAGTTGAACAAATGGTCTTCCAAAAGTGGCACAGACTCGTAGGGTAAGGCACAGACTCATGGCCTGGCTGTAGGGAAAGGTAAAGACTAATAGCTATGGAGAAAGGTACAGACTCATAGCTATAGAGAAAGGTACTGACTCATAGCTATAGAGAAAGGTACAGACTCATAGCTCTAAAGAAAGGTACAGACTCATAGCTATAGAGAAAGGTACAGACTCATAGAGAAAGGTACAGACTCATAGCTATAGAGAAAGGTACAGACTCATAGCTATAGAGAAAGGTACAGACTCATAGCTCTAAAGAAAGGTACAGACTCATAGCTATAAAGAAAGGTACAGACTCATAGCTATAGAGAAAGGTACAGACTCATAGCATTAGCTATAGAGAAAGGTACAGACTCATAGCTCTAAAGAAAGGTACAGACTCATAGCCTTGGTATAGACAAAGGTACAGAACGGGTTCTGCAAACTGAACCCAGTATCTTTAATCTTAAAATCAAATTGAATGTATTCAGTTGTATCCATTCTTTGGTATGAGGTAGTTTGAATGAAGGGTATGTTAGTTGCAATGTGTTTACCGATCTTATATCGAAAATAATGCAGTCTTTCCTCTCCTGCAAAGCCAAGTTTAAAGAGCGATCCCATGACTGCTGGCGGATTTGTTCTCTTGCCACCAGGTGGCACAGTCGGCCTATGCTTGAAGGAAGAAAGCCTTGTTTCAGTAGCATACCCCTCACATAATTACAGGCTAATGTAAAGACTACAGACCTTAGCGTGGGTGGTAATTACTGTACAATGTGTTGGTGTGATGTGTATCATTCTTATAAATCTTTTTTGACTGTTTTGATGGTAATATTTCTGCTTTTAATCTCGTCCCCACTGATCAAGAGAGTCCCTTAATGTCTCCCAGACATTAAGGGGGAAGGGGGAAGGATAATTGACCTTCAAACCAAGATTATTGTAGTATTTGAGTATAACTTGAAAGGCCAAAACTCTCAACATGTTAGAGTATGTGTTGTGTTATGACATGACGTCCAGTAAACGTTTCACTGGACCTGACATTATTTTTATTTTTTTACTGTAAATCTACATGAAGTCTGAAAAATAAAACCTTCTGTTATTGTCTATATTAGTATACTCTTCCCAAAACTTCCCAAATAAATAAAACGTTTCTTTGAAATAATGACAATCGTCACCTTTAACTGCAAACTTCGAAAGTCTTTGGAGGGAAATGTATTATTTAACACCTCAAATGGCACCTCTTGTTTTTGAAGGACTGGGGAAAGTAACGTTTTTAGTATCGCCTTGCAACGGATCAATTCTCCCTTTTGACCACTAGAGGACAGCACAATTGTACCTTATTAAAAACAAATAAGTACCAGATATTTTCCTTTATTTCGTATTAGGTATAGATTAATACTACAATACTATTCCACAACGGTACCACAGAATTTTTTAATTTATTTTATTTCTGATTTTTAGTGACACAACATCAGAATCAGGTTTGGGGCAGTTTGCTTCTCTGTCTCTCTGTCTTTCTGTCTCGCTCTCGCTCTGAAATACTCAGCCCCACCCCCCTCCCTGCCTAACTCTCCATCGTGTCCTCTCGAACACCACGGTTTCAACATCTCCAGCACCTGAACAGGCAAGTGGGTCTAACATACTTATCGTTATTTACTGGTCCATATATTCACTTCTCATAAACTTATCTCTCTCACAAAGACAATCAGGTTCAAACTATAATTATATATAACTATAACTATAATGCTTCTTCGTACTGTCGTTATTTTCCCTTCTATATCCTCTTGCATGCAAATCTGCTCTCTCTGTCTGTATCTGTCTCTGTCTCGCTCTTGGTCTCGGTCTCTGATTAAATTTGATTCAAAAAAGTTTCATGGGCACGAGAAACAAACTTTAACATGGCAAAAGCAGGTCAACAAGTAGTAGGTCAAAGTTCAACTATCAAACGTTTAAAACAGTATATAAATATTTATTCTATAGATATATATATTCTAATATATATATAAAATATTAGAATATTAAATACTCATAAAAAGTAAAATGTGGAATACTTTAACAGGTCCAGTATCTCCTATAAACAGATAAATTAAAGATAAACTGGACATACACAGTATTTACAATGTGGAAGATGTGGGCAATAGTGCAATCATTGTGAACAGACAGAAAAGTGAAGTTGAAGTCCAGTGGGATGAGGCTGTTTATGGGAAGTTTGAGGTTGTTGTGTTGTATTGTTTTATTTCTCTCAACAGAGAGGGCAGTCTTTCCAGGTCTCAGGATTCCATTGCATGATTATATGACAATACTGCCCCCTTCACATGACGCAGAAGTACTAATGCAGGCATTGAGAACGCGCTGTACACAGTACTCGAAGGCCAGCTCTGGTAGACAGCTCTTATTTGACCGTAGTTCTCATGCACCCCCTGCTGTTCTCCTTCCACAGTGGTGAGGAAGATGGCTCTGCTCCACCTCCTCGTAGCCTTCAGCCTGGCTCCTCTGGTGGCTCCTGCTACATCCTCCCTAGCAACCAACTCCCCTCCACCCAACTCCTCCCTAGCAACCAGCTCCCCTCCACCCAACTCCTCCCTAGCAACCAGCTCCCCTCCACCCAACTCCTCCCTAGCAACCAGCTCCACTCCACCCAACTCCTCCCTAGCAACCAACTCCACTCCACCCAACTCCTCCCTAGCAACCAGCTCCCCTCCACCCAACTCCTCCCTAGCAACCAGCTCCCCTCCACCCAACACCTCCCTAGCAACCAGCTCCCCTCCACCCAACTCCTCCCTAGCAACCAGCTCCCCTCCACCCAACTCCTCCCTAGCAACCAGCTCCACTCCACCCAACTCCTCCCTAGCAACCAGCTCCACTCCACCCAACTCCTCCCTAACAACCAGCTCCACTCAACCCAACTCCTCCCTAGCAACCAGCTCCACTCCACCCAACTCCTCCCTAACCCCAAACCCCACCAGCATGCCTTCCACTAACACCCTCTCCTCCACCACCTCCTCCACCCACACTGTCCCCCCCTCCTCCTCCTCCTCAACCAAAAACAACTCCTCCACAAAAGGCGCGGGGTCCGGGTTAACGGGGTCGAAGGCCGTCCTACTGCCGATCCTGGTCAGTGTCATCGTGCTCGCGCTGTTGCTCTGCATCTTCAACGAGTTCTGCGCCAGTCGCCCGTCCGACAGGTGCAGCTCCGCCCCCACGCTCCTATTGGGGGCGCTGGAGCGGATGAGGGGCCGAGTCGGCGACAAGGAGGAGCATTTGGAGCTCCACCTCCCTGGAGACGCTGAGGAGGAGGAGCGAGGAGGCGGAGGCCACGGTGGGAGGGGGGGTAAGCAGGAGGAGGCGGGCGAGAAGGAGCCAGCCCGGGCTGGAGGAGAGGAGCAGAAGGACCCAAAGGGAGGAGGTTGGGGAGTAGCACCAGGACCTCCTCACGCTGCCGAGGAGCGTCTGTTTGACGTCACCATATTGTAGAGGGGACGGTCAGCGACTGTCGTAGCCTAGGGGCAAGCCAGTGGTAGTCATCATGGCGAGTGGTTTCATTCACAAACACCAGTAGGTGTTCAGAACACACCGACAGGTTCAGATCCCTCTGGACACACCGGACAGGTGACCCCTGAACCAGGAAGTGACCTCAGTACCAGGAAGTGAACCCAGCACATGTTGTTTTATTGAACATACTATGAATGAATCAATAAATTACATCTGTAGTAATCGTCCTGTCTACACTGATCTCTCGTCATTTCACTAGAATGGTTTTGGGAATGGGCATAGTCAAATCGGTTAATGAACCAGGGGCCTCATTACAGAAAAAATCCTAACTTCTCATCCTAACTTAAGTTAGAGACTCAAAGATAGGAAAAATCCTAACTTCCTATTACAGAAGCAGTCCCCAGCCTGTTTGCCGTTTCCTATCTTATCTTTGGCCTCCTATCTTATCTTAACTTAGGTAATCCTAACTGCTCTGTAAATCAGATTTTCGATCTGCAATCGTCAGTTTCTGCACTCAGAATGTGCATGTGATTGATAGAACGAGTTACTTTTAACATTAACAGAGACTGTTGATAAAGGATCTTTGTTAATAACGGCAAGATAGTTGCACTAGTACGACGTCTTGGCGGGTATTGATACAGGGAACAAGAAGAGGAGTTATAAAGTAGTAAAGTAATTCTTCCACCAAATTCATGTCTTTGCAGGCGATAAAATGAAATTAAAATATGGTCAGGAAAATTTAAGAAATCATTACGCAGCCTCGGTAGCCTTTCAGACATCACGTTTCTGTTGTGTTGATCCTCGTCTTCATTGTCAAGCAGACCTACTAGCAGTGCTGCTGCCATTTCTTTCAGTTATTGACAGTTATTTTGAATTTAGGACAGGGTGTATGGCCACCTAACTTAGGGATCCTAACTTAAGAAATTCCTAACTTAGGATAGTTCTGTAATGGATAAATTCCTATCTTAAGATAAGATAGGATTTCTTCCTAAGTTAAGTTAGGAAACCTGTAATACCAAAACCACTAAATGCCTTCCTATCTCAAGATAGGATAGGATTTCAGAGTTAGGAAGTTTCTGTAATGAAGCCCCAGGACAAGTTTAGTTATTAGTAATTCAAACACATTGCATTGCATTGTGTGCCTTGCCCTCCATAAGAAGAGTGCCAAATACTCATAGCTTTCTTGATCATGGGTCTCAAACCTGCGGCCTGTCAAAGGTTTCATATCATTCATAACTAACCCTGGGGTTTTGGGGAGACTGCCAAAAGCTCAACTAGGATGAAAGGGATTATTCTGGGGTTAACACCAGAGCAAATTTATTCAAAAATGTCAAAAACGTATACGAGCGCCTTGGTAGGTTTTGGCATGGCAATTGGAACGTGTTGGGGATTTTACCGCACACATGAATGTGTGGGGACTCGCTCTCAGTATGAAGGCGTTTGGGAACCCCAGCACCACTTTCTATTTCTATTTCTATTTCCAGTCACTACGGAAGAACTTTGACCTTTGTTTCTGGGGAATTGGTAAGTGTCTGTATGAACTGACGTGCGCACTACGTCGATCACCACAGGACTAGACTTACCATGCAAGAGTTGCCTGGTCGGAAAAGTGTTTCCAGCCAGCGTGTCAGAGGAAAGGTAGTGACACCCCTCTCCCCTGGTATCACATCGTGATGTTGGCCTTCAGGGAAACCACCAACCACAACAGCCAGAGTTAAAGGAAGTGGTGTAAAGTGAAAGTTACTAACCAGTGTTTCGCCTCATCCAGAGCAGGTAGTGGAAACGCCCTCATCCTGTCTCTGTGCTGGCCCGGATATGTGAGTCATTCCCTGTGGGGCTAGAGGCCCTCTTTCTTTCATATGAAACAGGGCCTCTGATAATGGAGGTGTCACACTAAATTTGTACCGGCTGCCAAATTTGTACCGGGCGCGCCATCCATACGTAATCCATTCCAAACCTGCCTGTCAGCAGATGATCGCGTCGTCCGTTGCCGGGCAGGTTTCAAAAAAAATTTGTGCTCATGTTGCCAAAGACGAAATAACATAATACAGTTAAAGGCACCCAGTGCAACTTTCGAGGCTTAAAAATAAACATTCAATTTCTAGTCTTTTTTACACGTAGTAAGTTTCAATAACTCCATACCATTACATACCGACATTTAAGCAGCAAAGATGAGACGTCGTTGTGTGGTGAGAACTGATACAAAATCGATAACAACAACAATGCCGCCATTTTCTTTATTTTTTGTAACCTACAATAAATAAAGCAGGCTTCCAGTCAATGGAAAAATGGCTTCTCCCCACCGGCGATTGTTGTTGTTTACGATTTTCTATCAGTTCTCACCACACAACAACGTCTCATCTTTGCTCCTTGAATGTCGATATGTAATGGTATGGAGTTATTGAAACTTACTATGTGTAAAAAAGACTAGAAATTGAATGTTTATTTTTCATTGAATGTTTACATAAAGTTGCACTGGGTGCCTTTAAAGGATCGCTAGATAACACTTGTTTTTACTTTATGTTTGTATTGTATTTAATTGTTTGATCAAATTTAGCTAGTAAACTGAGTGTTTAAAGCAGGTCAAGGACGAAATAGCACAATACAGATAACGGATCGCTAGATAGAAGGTTTGTGAATGTTCGTGAACCTTTCACGTCATTCGACGCGATCGTCCATTGCCAGGCAACGGACGAAGCGATCATCTGTTGCCAGGCAGATTTGGAGTGGATTACGTATGGATGACGCGCCCGGTACAAATTTGGCAGCCGGTACAAATTTAGTGTGACAGAGGCCCTCATGCCTATAAAAGAGACCCCAGGTCTTAAGCTCACCCCAAGTGTCCTTGACCCTAGGTCCCCTTCTGATTGCATCACTCCCTGTAGAGCAGGGGTGTCAAACATAAGGCCCGCGACTTGTAGGGCATCCTTTTCTGAGTATGTAAAAAAGTAAGTCTCTAGCCCATTCCTGTGATGAGTTATGATTTTCTAAAGAAATAACCAAAATGCTCACTCCAGCCACTAGGGGGCAGCAAAAATACAAAAAACGGAAGGAATTCCACACTTGGGGTGACGTCCCCATTACCAAAATCTCTCCCCTCGTGGCTCCCCTCGTGGCTCAATGGTTGAAAAAGCGCGCTAAAGTGCCCTTCAAGAGTGTCGAAAACAAGAGGAAATGCCTTATTGGCTGCCCTTTTCACGTGCAAAACATGATTAGGTGCCCTCTAGGGTGCTCCTTCATACAATAAATTATGATGATGTGCCCTCTAGAACAAGAAAATTCAATGACGTACCTTAATGAGTGCCCTTATAGTCCCCTTCTGCCCGTCTGGTGACCTTTTAGTGCCCCCTTTAGTACCCTGATAGTGCCCTTCTGGTGCCCTTCTAGTGCCCTGATAGTCCCCTTCTGCCCGTCTGGTGCCCTTCTAGTGCCCAGATAGTCCCCTTTTGCCCGTCTGGTCCTTCTAGTGCCCTTCTGCCCATCTGGTGCCCTTCTAGTACCCTGATAGTGCCCTTCTGCCCGTCTGGTCCTTCTAGTGCCCTTCTAGTGCCCTTCTAGTGCCCTTCTAGTGCCCTTCTAGTGCCCTTCTAGTACCCTGATAGTGCCCTTCTGCCCGTCTGGTCCTTCTAGTGCCCTTCCAGTGCCGTTCTAGTGCCCTGAAAGTGCCCTTCTGCTCGTCTGGTCCTTATAGTGCCCTTCTAGTGCTCTTCTGCCCGTCTGGTGCCCTTCTAGTGCCCTTCTGCCCGTCTGGTGCCACCATGGTTGAAAAAGTGTGCTAAAGTGCCCTCTATGGTGGTGAAAATGAGAGAAAGTGCCCCTTTACACGTGAACAAAATGTAATGAGTGCCCTAGGTTGCCCCTGATGATGATGATGCGCCCTCTGGAGCAAGAATATGGCAAACCGAAAAAAAACATGTTGTGGTTAGCGATTGAGGTGCAGACGTTCCTCTCTTTGGTAGCTGACGAACGGGGAATGCGAGGCGTTGCTTTCATGTGGCGTCGCCATGACAAACAGCTACATCGAGTGGTACTTAAATCTCCAATGGATAACGAAGCAAAAAGCGGATTAAGAGTATAGTACCCATAGTGGAAAAGCGCAATTAGATGCCAAGTTAGAAAACTTAATATTTCAGTTTGCATAATCCGTTTGAGCGTTCAAGATCATTCAAGTGTAGGTCATTTCATGCTAGAGAAACGATAATGGTCAGCTATCACCTCAACATGAAGGAAAACTTCCTTAAATGTTTCCTTAGCTGGCTGTCAGCGGTCAAAGACTGAATGGTAGCGGCACATTGAATTTTCTCCAGTCTAATTTTTACTTAAATGTTAGTAAAGATGAAAGCAGTAAGGCATCCTCCTTTCTTTGGCTAAAATGTGAAAGTGCACAATGATGTGAACAACTCATTTTGGTGTTTATAAAGTCGCTAGAATAAGGGGAAACAGTGTATTTGAAGCAAAATTTGGGATCTAATCTAAAAATGGATCATGTTATGAGTGTGGTTGTAAAAACTGTAAATTTCATCAGAGCGCGAGGTCTGAATCACCGTCAGTTTGACACTTTTCTCAGAGATAATGACATTCAGGCTGGCCTACCATACCACAATGAAGTCCGGTGGTTAAGCCGAGGTGCCGTGCTCATGCGTTTCTTTGAGCTACGAGAGGATATTGGACAGTTCATGGGGAAAATGGGTAGCCCAGTGAAGGAACTTAAATGTCCGCAGTGGATGCAGGATCTTGCCTTTATGGTGGATATTACACAGCACCTGAATAATCGCAACAAAATGTTGCAGGGCCGCAAAAAGTTAGTCACTCAGTATAACGAAAGCATATGCGCATTCAAGTTAAAACTTTCACTATGGGAGACGCAGCTATCTAGTGGTGTCACCGCCCATTTCCCATGTCTAATAACGGCTGTGCGTACGACCGGACGTAATGCTGATATCAATACAATCAATGCAAAAAGACAAGATAACAGGATTGCTGCAGCAGTTCAAGTAGAGGATTCCGGTCTTCAGTGAACTAGAGAAGGAAATTGCTGTTTTTCGCCCGCCAATTACAGTCAAGCCTTCTGACATGCCAGCTGACATCCAACTCGAGATAATTGACTTGCAGTGTGATACCAATATGAAGGAGAAATTTGCGTCGGTGGGCTTGGACACATTTTATCAATATCTCTTGCCAGGGTACCCCAAATTAACATCACTGGCTGCAAAGGTTTTATCCATGTTTGGGACAACCTATCTTTGTGAACAGGTGTTCTCTATAATGAACCTAAATAAAACGAAGCCCCGCTCAAGGTTAACAAACACACACTTGAATGACATTGTGAAATGTGCTGCTACTCAGGATTTGACACCTGATATCGATGCACTCGTAAAGGCTAAAATAAGCCAAGTTTCAGGAGCCAGCAGAAGCAAATATATTGCTTCTGCAATATATTGCAGTAAAAAAAAAAATAGTAGGTTGGCCTTCAGAAGTAGGCCTGGGCCTAATTCTTGTGATGCTCTTTCAGAAATGTTTGCACTCTGATGAATACAGATCTTTGAAAATAAGTTGACTCAGGTTTCATGTTAAAAGACAATGAATATTGTGCAGTATATCATTCTCAGCTTCAGTAGCCTACAAAACAGTTTGATCTGATGTAGCCTAATCTCTTTGCTCATGCACTGCTATAACTTTTATGTTTGTTTATTTTATTTATATGTGCACATTTACATTTTCAAGGCAGTATGAAAGCTTTCTTCACAGCTCCCACTTGAGTTTGTTTAGTGTGGTGAGTTGGTTCAGGTGTTCAGATGTAAAAATTTATTCACTCAACTCTATAAAAATTAACCAGTTGTTAATGAATGTGAAATACATTTTATTTCAATTACATTGGCCTATCTGTGAATAAATGTGTGGTGCTAATATAGATCCTTGTGATCCGTGATTATGTAGGCTACAAATGTAGGCTTAATGATAAAGCTATAGTGTGTGTGTGTGTGTGTGTGTGTGTGTGTGTGTGTGAGTGAGAGAGGGTGTTTTTCCTGTTAGTGTTTGAGTGTGTGTTAAATGATGGCGTCCGATAAGAGTAGAAGAAAAAATATCTGCTGACAGCGAAGGTTCAGAATGAAGGCAGATGATTGGTCAGGATTAAAGCATGTGACGTTGTTCCTCCAGCTGATAAAGCCGGGCTGAAGCCTGAGAGCTGAAGCAGCGGAGGCCGTCCAGAGAGGAGCCATGGAGCCCGTCCTTGAGCTGGACCCTGGACGCCCTGAGGAACCTGAGGACACGTCTCTGGACAAGAGGCGGACCAGGAAGGGGAGATCTGGTAGGAGCCTTCTTAGAGGATTTAGAGTGAATAAACAATCAGTAATAAAATATGTTTTATATTTCATAAATCTCAAGAATTAGATTTGGCCAACGTTTGAGGCCAAAGTGCCCGACCTGCTGAGCCAATGAAACGATCTATAGACCGATTTATGTGTTCAAGGCAAAAGATAAACATTTATGTTTCCAGACCAAACGACCTGTTGTACGTCCATGAGTTACGTTCTATTACAGGTCTTTTGGTCTGAAAACGTACATTTATATGATCAGTCAATGTTGAGTTGCTACGAAGAGTGCAGCTTTAGGAAGCACAAGTTTAGTATTTTCATTAATTCAACAGTTTTGAATGAATGGTTAGTATTATTAGATCATTAGTCAAACAGTTGACTAATGGTCTAGTAATACTTATGCTGTCATGTTTACTGATGATATTCCTGTTAACTAAGGCTATGGTGTTCATATCAACTAAATGTATACATTATTAATAGGGTTAGTATAGGGGTTATGGTTAAGGTTAACCCAAACCCACTAACTCCAACCCCTATAGGCCTACTCATGCTATACTAAGAAAGGGATAATGCCCGACGAGGAGTCCATTATCAGGAATTAATGGACGACGCAGGACGGCTGCCTCCGCGAAGTCAATTAAATCCTGATAATGGCCGCCTCGTCGGGCATCATCCCTAACCCTAACCCTAACCCTATCCCACTTATACCACGGTCACTTGCCAAAGAAAGAAATGAAGACCATTCATTTAGATTTTCATGCGTTTTCCAAATATAAAGTATTTCACAAGCCATAACTTTGTTTCCCCGGTAACGCCTGAGGGTTTGACTAATTCCTGGAACAACCATTCCCCTCCCGTAAGGTTCTTCTGCTTACTCCCTTTGCTGTGTTCTCGTGTGCTTACTGAGTAGCTAGCCACCTAGCTATCGCAGCCTCAAGGGACGCCTATGACCCCCGCCAGACGCGATTGAGTGACTCCATAACGGTAGTGGTGGCCTTCCCCAGGTCATCATTACCAAGAAGGCTATTGCAATAGTTAGGGAGTTAGGTAGTTAGGGTGCTATTGAGTTAAGGGTTTGTGTGTGTGTGTGTGTGTGTGTGTGTGTGTGTGTACGCGTGTGTGCGTGTGTGTGTGTGTGTGTGTGTGTGTGTGTGTGTGTGTGTGTGTGTGTGTGTGTGTGTGTGTGTGTGTGTGTGTGCGCGTTGGAGGCGGGGGTTCAGTCAGCTGCGTTGTCATGACACCCAAAACTTACCAGTAAAATTAAGTAAAAAATAGTCAAATTACTATTTGAAACCGGAATTTGTCACGAGATTTCGGGATGATTCCTGGATTGGACTGAGTGATCGCAACACAGAGGGGACCTGGAAGTGGGTGGATGGTACCAACTTGACTTCAACGTAAGGCTGATGACTCCATTCAGCAGCCTCTCTTCTCTGAGAGTGATATCACCTCAACACTGGGCTCCACTTTATATTCTTTATGGTTTCAGTGTCTGGCTGCCTGGTGAACCAAACGACTTCTATGGAGCAGAAGACTGTGCTTTAGCTAAGGAAGGCGGTTGGAACGATGATACGTGTGCCAAGCTTTTCTCCTGGATCTGCGAGAAGAAGGTCGTAGTTCTGGATCATCTGGATGCTGAACTGAAGAAACAGGGTCTGTAGAATCTGTTTGTGTTCATGTGTTAGAACTACTGATCCTTTCTATTCTCTGTACGGTCTCACAGTATGTATACTCTTTATGAATGGAAAGGGGCTTTGGATGTGTTTACCTTTGATCAGTGATATAAAGTTTCTCCCATCGCATAACCTTCTGTTCTGTGTAGCATGTATAAAACGGTAGCGCTAACGCGTCAGTGTTGACCACTGCACACACGCTGGCCATTTGACGTTTATGTGTTTCCCAGGCAGGGTTCGACTGCTGACCCGGTGCTTCACCTCGGTGGTTTGATGGTTGGTTTGTCTATCCTTACCTTGTCTCGCGTGTCGATGTAACATCTTGAGCAAAGCAGAGCAATCCGTTTCTGACAATGAGTTTCTGACTATCCTCATGGTTGGATGGCGTTTGACATCGCGCTGCTATGTCCCGGTGAGATGTGTCTCCACCAGTTGACATGACGCCACACCCGAGGTTGATGCTTCAAGCTCAGGCCTGGAGGGTCGAACAACACGTTCCAATTGATTGTATGGAGGTCTCGACACACAAATGGAGAACGATGGAGAACAACGACAACAACAACCATAAGGAGAGAGGTTCAAGAGCAGGTGTCTCCTCTCCTTCCATCACACCGTCACCTCTAATCGGTGTCCTGGACACAGGAGCACCACAGAGAGGTGCAGCCGTGTCACCTCTGGTCATTATCCTGCTTTCTGCCGTGATGGGTGCCAAACAGACCTGAGCGGACGCTGATCAGGACATGGAGAGCGACTGCTACGATATTCAACCATGTAGGAAACAGGGGGGAAACCATCCAGTTTAAACCTCCCTGCACGCAGGGTGGAGTGATGAGGTGTCATTAAGGGACCAGGCTATATCCTGGGTGGTGTATCTTCTGGGTGGAGTGAAGAGGTGTCATTAAGCGACCAGGCTATCTTCCGGTGTCCGCCCAGGCCCCCAGGGGCGGGGTTTGTGTGTTCTGACGTTGCATCTCCAGACTCATCTCGTCTTCCTTTCTTCTGTTAAGTGACGCACAAGGAGCAAGAGGAGGCCCCCCACATCATAAGCCCCCCCTCCACCAAGACCGTGTCCGTGGGCGACACAGCCCAATTCTCCTGCCATGCCAGGGGCCAGCCAGAGCCCACCATCCAGTGGCTATACAACGGCCGGCCCCTGAAGAGGGGCAGGGAAGACCAATCACAGCCTGCGGTCTTGGGGGACAGGGGGGGATCTTGTCGTCAAAGGTGTGAGGCCTGGTGTGGACACGGTGAGCTGCGTAGCCAACAACAGCGCTGGCACGGCCAATCACACCACTGAGCTGCTTGTCTTTGCTAAGATCTGGCGGTTGACTTGATATAGGCCTACTCATAACATTGTTGATATATTCATAACATTGCTGATATATTCATAGCGTTGTTGATATATTCATAGCGTTGTTGTTGATATATTCATAACAATGTTGTTGATATATTCATAACAATGTTGTTGATATATTCATAACGATGTTGTTGATATATTCATAACAATGTTGTTGATATATTCATAACAATGTTGATATATTCATAACAATGTTGTTGATATATTCATAACAATGTTGATATATTCATAACAATGTTGATATATTCATAGCGTTGTTGTCGATATATTCATAACAATGTTGTTGATATATTCATAACATTGTTGATATATTCATAACAACGTTGCTGATATATTCATAACAATGTGGATATATTCATACAATTTTTGTTCATGAATCCTTGATGGGCGGATTGGAGGAAGATTCTCTTGTAGCATCTCTTTGCTTTATAGTTTTGAGAGCAATATTTAATAAATTCATCAGGAGTGACGCCAGACGGCTGGAGGTTCTTCAACTGGAGTCTGTACTTCATCTCTACCACTAAGAGGAACTGGACGGCCAGTAGAGACGACTGCCTGCAGAGAAACGCAGACCTGGTGGTCATCAACAGCAAAGGAGAACAGGTAACGAGAGGCTTTTGTGTGTGTGTGTGTGTGTGTGTGTGTGTGTGTGTGTGTGTGCGAGTGCGAGTGCGAGTGCGAGTGCGAGTGCGAGTGCGAGTGCGAGTGCGAGTGCGAGTGGGCGTGAGTGTGTGTGTGTGTGTGTGTGTGTGAGTGTGTGTGTGTGTTTGTCTGTGTGTGTGTTTGTCTGTGTGTGTGTGTGTGTGTGTGTGTGTGTGTGTTTGTCTGTGTGTGTGTGTGTGTGTGAGTGCCAGTGGCCGTGTGCGTGTGTGTGTGTGTGTGTGTGTGTGTGTGTGTGTGTGTGTGTGTGTGTGTGAGTGTATGCGTGTGTGAGTGTGTGTACATTTTTCAGGGGCACGTTTTTTATTCAGCCAGCTGTGTTGTCGTGACCACAGATACTTAATTAACACTTGAAACAGGAGTTTGCTACCAAATGGCAGAATAGTTTCTGGATCGGGCTGAGACTGGACCGAGACACAGATAGGACTTGGAAGTGGGTGGATGGTACCAACGTGACTTTCAGGTAATTCTGATGACTCCATTCAACAGCCTCTCCTTTCTTAGAGTGACAGAGTGATATCTCCTCAACACTGGGCTCAACTTTATATTATTTCTGGTTTCAGTTCCTGGCTGTCCGGGGAACCAAACAATTACCATGGAGCAGAAGACTGTGTAGTAGCTTGGAACGTGGGCTGGTATGATGGAATTTGTCCCGCGCTTTACTTCTGGATATGCGAGAAGGCCGTAGCCTTGGACAACTTGGTAATGAAATAAACAGTGGCATGCTAGACAACTCTTGCATATTCAGTACACCCAAAAATGCGCGAGTATTTGCACGCTTAACTTCTGCTGCTTGGCTTAGAGGAGTAAGGATCCTTGTCAAATTAACATTAGCCACAGTAGAGGTGCAGATTTTGCAATCAGTACTGGCCCACAGACTTTAGGGTGGGACAGCTACATAACTATGCATTTTGAGTGAACTATTCCTTATTCCTTAGTCCATAACCATGAGATAAGACAACTATTCTCTTACCTGCTAACTAGTCTATGGGCCATTTGTTTCTTTTGCACATTTTCTCTTGCAACAGATAGTTTAGTTCTTAATTGTCAAGGGGCAGTTTGCAAATATTACTTGTCCTACACAGGCCTAATGCATTTATATAAGATATTAAAATATCATCATCATTCAAAATATATTCAAAAAAATATTTTAAATATTACAATATTCATTCAACAATTAACCAAAATATCTACATTTTGTAACATATTCATGAAAACTGAGATACTCTCTCGGTTGAGTTTACGGACACCATTGGAAAACAGCGTTTGGAGTTGCTTTATGCCATGCTGCAACTCTATTAGACTATAGCACACGAGAAGGCTATGCAATTATTATAACTATAACGTAACTTCACAGTCAAATGTGAAAAGACAAACATTACAATATATACGCTACTTAATTAATTTTAAAAATAAACTTAATTTAACTGGTATTTCCTGTTATCTGGATAAGTTGAGGCATCCAGCATCTGAGATTCATCATCTGCTCACAGTATATTCCCTGCATGTCACCTGACAGTCATTGGAAATTATTGTTCAAATGATAGAAATGAACATATAACAGACATTATAATTAGATACTAGAAGAGATTAGTACAACTCGTTGGTGTTAGACAGTATAATACAACATTATAAATATATAGAAGAAGAGGATAGTACAACGAGATGGTGTTAAGACAGTATAATACGAGATAGATACTAGAAGAGAATAGTACAACTAGATGGCGCTAGAAAGTATTTTATAACCTTTGAATAATCAGGTTTTCAACCACCTGTTCTTTTAAAATACTTTTTCAACTCTGCCCAACTATTTCTGTCCTGTTACATGTTAGTCTGTAACCAATTAAAAGTAATTGACTTCTAATTGTAACATTTTGTGGAATTCATATTTTTTCATTAAAAAAGTATTCCAATTTGAAAGGAGGTTAATATAATATTATAATTAATATTGAAACCGACCTTTATTTTTTACTGGGTAAACACAGCTAATTTGGGATACAAAGGTATGGATTCGGTGAAACCTTACGTTGTCTACACAGTAGGTGGCAGGCGTCTTTTATTTATGACAATTCAACTCCTCAAGTTTACATACAGGATACGGAAAAAACTTTTCCTCCGCGATGATTTCATTAACTTCCTTACAACATCGTGAAACCTGTGTTAATTAGCCACACAACGCCCTGGTTATTTTTTGAATTAAACTTCTCCTCCGGTGACTGAGGACAACATTGTGTGAGAGGCGAGCAATTTGTAAGAGATTCGAGCATGGACTACTGCCGAGCTGTGCCCTGTCTGGTGTGGGTTCTACTCGCCTCTGTAGCGGCAGAAAGTCGGTTTGAAAAGAGCCCCGGGTCTCCTTCCGGGATGGTCGGTGACCTGGCCGAACAAGTGGGCACTTACCTGCGCCAGCTTGCCCAGGAGAAGGCGGTGGTTTCTGCACAAAAGGTGAGCTTAATGGGTTTGTTACGAACGGTGTTGGTTTACACTATAGTAAAAGTAAACTATACTTCTAGCCTACTTGAATTCTAGATTCAGATACAGTCAAAATGAAACGGCAAGGCTAGTTTTAATTTGATTATGTTTAGCACTGTTTATAATGTACAGTTAGGTGGTGGTTGGTTTCAAAACCGAAAGCTTGTTTGCTGAAAATACAAAATGATATTATAATCGAGAGCTGTTCCATTACCCTCACTCGGCCAGACTTTCTCCGAGGCGGTGGCGGTAGCGGGAGAGGCCCTGGCGGCTGGAATCAACGTCTGTTCCCGGTACCTGTCTCAGCTCCTGGCGGCGATGGGGGTAAACGGTAGGATGACTGGAAGCTAGAGGAATCTTCAGAAAAGCTCGTTCTAGCTGTCTGTTTAACCAATTTAATTATATTTCAAACAGTTCTATTGGCATGGAAAATAAGTACTACTAAAAACTAAACCATCCTCTCTCACTCTCTCTCTCTCTCACACTACCTCTCCCTGTCTTTGTCCTTACTTCTCTGTGCCTCCACCTGTCTGTGTCTCTACCTGTCTGTGCCTCTACCTGTCTGTGCCTCTACCTGTACCTGTCTGTGCCTCCACCTGTCTGTGTCTCTACCTGTACCTGTCTGTGCCTCCACCTGTCTGTGTCTCTACCTGTCTGTCTCTACCTGTACCTGTCTGTGCCTCCACCTGTCTGTGCCTCCACCTGTCTGTGTCTCTACCTGTCTGTGTCTCTACCTGTCTGTGTCTCTACCTGCACCTGTCTGTGCCTCCACTTGTCTGTGCCTCCACCTGTCTGTGTCTCTACCTGTCTGTGCCTCTACCTGTACCTGTCTGTGCCTCCACTTGTCTGTGCCTCCACCTGTCTGTGTCTCTACCTGTCTGTGCCTCTACCTGTACCTGTCTGTGCCTCTACCTGTCTGTGCCTCCAGATGTCCTCCCCTCGTCCCAGGCGAGTGCGAAGGGTGTGGTCTTTGTCGGCCAGTGGCTCCTCTTCGCTCTGATTGGCTACTGGTTGATTTGGCTGCTGGTGCGCTCCCTGGCCTCCACTCTGCGCTTCGGCTTCTGGCTGCTGAAGGTGGGCGGGGCCCTCATCGCCTTTGGACTTATCCTGAGTGACCACACCGCCGCCATGGAGACCACCGCCATCCGATTGGCTGTGCTGGTGCTGCTCTGTGTGCTATTGGGCGTCGGGCCGTCGAGGGGCGGGGCTAAAGACGATACGAGCATACAGCTGGAGAAACACGTGAAGACCCTTGAGAGAAGGGTGAGGGAGATGGAGAGAATGATCGAGTGATGAGTGACGCGAGGAAAGCAGGAGGAGACGGTGGTGGAGTAGGGAGAGATGGAGGAGACGGTGGTGGAGTAGGGAGCGATGGAGGAGACGGTGGTGGAGTAGGGAGCGATGGAGGAGACGGTGGTGGAGTAGGGAGAGATGGAGGAGACGGTGGTGGAGTAGGGAGCGATGGAGGAGACGGTGGTGGAGTAGGGAGGGATGGAGGAGACGGTGGTGGAGTAGGGAGAGATGGAGGAGACGGTGGTGGAGTAGGGAGGGCTGGAGGAGAGCCTGATGGGACATGCGTGACGGAGACTGTGATGAAGAAGAGAGAGAAGAAAGCCTTCCATATGTTTTAGGATGAGCATCCTGACGGTTCAAACTAAAGACAGAACAGCTTGTTGTTGTTTTTTACGTTGCATTGACCCGCATGCTTTCAGCTTTTCCAATAAAAACAAGAACTTTGCACCATTGTTGCTTCCAAAATAAATTAGCTGTCTAACATTCTCTCCTTGCCCTCTCTCTCGCTCTCTCTTTGTGTCTCCCTCTCCCCTTTGTCTCTCTCTCTCTCTCTCTCTGTCCGTCTCTCTCTCTCTCTCTCTCTCTCTCTCTCTCTCTCTCTCTCTCTCTCTCTCTCTCTCTCTCTCTCTCTCTCTCTCTCTCTCTCTCTCTCTGTCCGTCTCTCTCTCTCTCTCTCTCTGTCCGTCTCTCTCTCTCTCTCTCTGTCCGTCTCTCTCTCTGTCTCTCTCTCTCTCTCTCTCATATTACTACTACTTGAGTTTACCTGTTCATTGGAGTTGGAGTTATTAACAACAACTTAAAGTGTCGGGGTCGACGGTCCCCCTGGTGAAATGCATTGTGGGTGCAGGCGGCCGTGGCTCTGCAGCAAGGTCCGGGTCGGGGACCTTTCTGTTAGTAGTCTGTACGTTCCGTGGGTCCTCCCACACCAGATGGGTTACAACTCCTTCTCAGCCCTTCACTGTCACAGGTGACCCTTGACCCCTACTGTCTCAGGTGAACCTTGACCCCTACTGTCTCAGGTGACCCCTACTGTCTCAGGTGACCCTCTGACCACTGCTGTCTCAGGTGCCCTTTGCCCCCTACTGGCGTTACAGAAATTGCAAGCAAAGAAAATACAGAATGAATATCGGTTGATAAAAGGGCAATTTAAGTGTGAAAAGAACACAAGTTTTTAAACACAAATTGTTAAGAAAAAAATTCTCACTCACTCTTTTAATACCTGTGAAACTAATAGCACAATATCGCTTATCGTCTGAAAACAACGACTGTGTTATCATCCCCTGCTACCGGTTATGTTTAAACCTGGCACCAAAGTCCCTCCTATATTCAGCTGTTTCCTAACCGCTCTTGAAAGTAACCTACTGAAAAAAAACGACTAAAAGTCAACGTAGACGTTTTCAAACATTACTAATTGTAAATAGAAAATATTGTTCATCGGACCGTGTTATCAGTTTCCCTGGTGGTCTAGTGGTTAGGATTCGGCGCTCTCACCGCCGCGGCCCGGGTTCGATTCCCGGTCAGGGAACTCTCCCTTTTAATACCTCTGAAACTAATAGCACAATATCGTTTATCGTCTGAAAAGAACACCTGTGTTCATCATCCCCTGCTACCGGTTATGTGTACATCTGGCAGCACAGTCCCTGCTTTATTCATTAGTTTATTTACCTCTCTTGAAAGTAACCAACAGAAAATTAGTTGTACTCAATAAAAATAA
This sequence comes from Gadus macrocephalus, assembly GCF_031168955.1. Classification (NCBI taxonomy): domain Eukaryota; kingdom Metazoa; phylum Chordata; class Actinopteri; order Gadiformes; family Gadidae; genus Gadus; species Gadus macrocephalus. Next base: position 23,274,270 of record NC_082384.1, read on the forward strand.
AAGTTTTTAAACACTGCTAATTGTTAGAAAAAAATATATTATTGATCAACTCTTAATCAGTTTCCCTGGTGGTCTAGTGGTTAGGATTCGGCGCTCTCACCGCCGCGGCCCGGGTTCGATTCCCGGTCAGGGAACTCACTGTTTTAATACCTGTGAATCTAATAGCACAATATCGTTTATCGTCTGAAAACAACGACTGTGTTATCATCCCCTGCTACCGGTTATGTTAAAACCTGGTACCAAAGTTCCTGCTATATTCAGCTGTTTCCTCTCCGCTCTTTAAAGTAACCAACTGAAAAGAAAACTACTAAAAGTCAACGTAAAAGTTTTCAAACATTACTAATTGTAAAAAAAAAAAAGGAAAGAAATGTATCGATCCTTCTGTCTATTAGTTTCCCTGGTGGTCTAGTGGTTAGGATTCGGCGCTCTCACCGCCGCGGCCCGGGTTCGATTCCCGGTCAGGGAACTCAACCTTTTAATACCTCTTAAACTAATAGCACAATATCGTTTATTGTCTGAAAACAACGACTGTGTTATCATCCCCTGCTACTGGTTATGTTTAAACCTGGCACCAAAGTTCCTGCTATATTCAGCTGTTTCCTCTCCGCTCTTTAAAGTAACCAACTGAAAAAAACTACTAAAAGTCAACGTAGAAGTTTTCAAACATTACTAATTGTAAATAAAAAAAAATGTATCGATCAATTCGACTGTCAGTTTCCCTGGTGGTCTAGTGGTTAGGATTCGGCGCTCTCACCGCCGCGGCCCGGGTTCGATTCCCGGTCAGGGAACTCACCTTTTTAATACCTGTGAATCTAATAATAACAATATCGTTTCGGGCCAGCGCAATCAAGTTTCAATTGATGGTTATAGAAATGTTCACCTTGTCTAGTGTTGACCAGAGCGGAAGAAGGAAAGCATACATCACTCTAAATTCGTGCTCCGTGTAATTTGGGATGTCTTGTATCAATCAACTCACCGTCTGCTCGGCTCCTCTATGTTGAACCTTGAAGCGCCGACGGGTGTTTCCAATTTACGTCAGGTTTCTTTCGCCTTTTCTGAAGATATGGAAGAAAGGTAACTAACATGCAAGGAAATAGTGGAAGTATTCGAGTTGATTGATTCCAGAATGTAAGTGGCTACATTATGTAAGTGGTTAAGTAACGAATTAAATTAGCAGTGGTTTGTAAATCATTGCCCCTTCGATAGCTCAGTTGGTAGAGCGGAGGACTGTAGAGGCTATTTGCTGAAATCCTTAGGTCGCTGGTTCAAATCCGGCTCGAAGGACATTTTAGTTTTTCAAACGGTCACACACCACCAGGGCTGCCAAGTTTCAGAAAATGACAAGAGTGAGACTTTAGAGTCAGAAGCGTTCGGCCGCCGACCAAAAAAAATTGCCTTTTTTAACATTGATTTATACCTTAGGACTGATGTCCTAAGGTATAAATCTAAAACTTAGATCACTTAAACATGTCTATCACAGCATGAGAAAACGTAGTAATTGTTTTCGAGGGTGTACGGAAAAGCATAACACAAGGCTTTCTATGGGACAACTGTATAACAGCTGTACTAGCGACCTGTCACAACTGTTGCCTTTCCCCCGGGACGAACACTTGAATGATGTTCGTGTCATTAACTAACAACCAACTAATACATTTGCTGAACTACATAAGCAGAGGGCAGACAAACTGCTTTCCCTGTCTTTAATTTTCAACGTGTGACATTACATTTGGGAATCTCAAGAATAGATTTGACTTTGGATGAACAGACAGCGGAGACAAAATATTAGCAAGGGGGAGGGAGAGGCGTCTCACACCTACTTCGCTAACATTAAATTGACATCAGCCCTTGCTCCGTTTATGTCACATTATTTATCTTAGGATTGTTTAATGTCTATATGAAGCCATTTAACATTACACAAGTGATTGTGATGATTTTGAAACCAAGACTGATTTTATTGGTGAGCTGATTTTGAGAAATCAAACTATGCTGCTACCTAGTTATGCTAGCTAACTAACACGAAGAGTTCAGTAATGTATTACCTTACGTTTTTATACATAATGCTGTTATGAAATATGAAAACAACCAGTAAACATCTCTGTGTATAATGTATATTTGAAAAAAGGCGATTGATGTAGGCCTACTTACCCTTCTTGAAAATGTTGCAGAATGCAGTCCAGAAGTCAAATTTGGCACTATATACAAAGACGCTCCACCAAGACGCTCCACCAAGACGCTCACACGCGCAGGTCGCGGGAGATTGTTTACAAACTGTCAAACGTATACATCGCAAAGTGGACACCGCGCGACTACATAACCACTCGAAGCCGCGAGGACCAAAGCTTATTATCATGAGAAAAAAAAACTAGAGTAATGAATGGGGAAATAAGCGTGAGAAATGGCAAGTGTGGCGTGTGGTGTGAGAATGGGTCAAATTGCGTGACTGTCACACTCAAAGCGTGAGGCTTGGCGCTGCACCACTTTGAGCCCTGCACCACTTTCCCGATTGGGACGTTATCGCTTTTTGAACCGCCTCTCAAAGCTTTGAAATTGCAGCATGAAATTGTAACACGTTCGTTTTCGAATTTTAGCGTCAAAGGAATTTTCGCAAAATGAACGTGTTTATGTGTCATACATCGATTCCAGAAAATTTAGAATGTACTTAAGATATTGAGAACATTTAATAACATTAGGTGTGTGTGTGTGTGTGTGTGTGTGTGATATATATATATATATATATATATATATATATATATATATATATATATATATATATATATATATATATATATAATTGATTTTTTTTTCCTGTTTTAGCGAGGTTGAAAAAGGGGAGCACTCGGGACGGCAAATGCTGAACTAGGCCTACATAGGTTGCTAGTTAAAATCCAATCAAATAAGGTTTTTACTTTCACACACCTCTTGCCGCGATGCAAACAGTGAGGATGACATTTTATGGTGTCTTCAAGCTTTTTCTATCACTCACACACACACACACACACACACACACACACACACACGTTATTTTTTTTTTTAAACAATGTTTATATGTTTTTGTATTATCGATCATACTTCTGCTATTTAACATGTCAGCCATTGGGAAACTCCAACCATGGAAGCAGGCCGCGTGACTGAGGATTCTGCCCTGTGACTACGGCCACACGTTTAAGTCCATCACGATCACGTACAAAATTCATGACAAATTCATTAATTACAAAAAAAAAATAAACGTCCAGAAAATAGCATTTTTCGTCTTGAAAAGAGGACCAGATACAGCTTATAAAAACAGACCAAAATATCTTCAAAATAAAATCAAGAATACAGGTACCAAGTGAGAAAAACAATACATTTCTACAAAACTAAAATAAATGATACGAATGATGTCCCACTATGGCATCAGCCGAGAGTTGAAGATTAAACCACAGTCATCGTCTAGTTGTTTTTGAAAGCTTTACAGAAGCTCAAGAATGCAGTTACCCTCAAACATGTTTACTAGTAAACAAACAACCACACACATAAACAGGTACATATACCTGCTTACACAGACACACACACACACACTTATAAAAGTAAGCAGAAATCGTATTTTCACATTATGTGACAGGATGTACCTAAATATCTCTCCCAGAAGTAGAAATGACTGACTCTTAACAAGAACTTTCAGCAAAGTATTATTCTAACAGGAAGTGCATGTACCCCAGTACCTCTTTTACAGGAAGTAAATGTACCTCAATACCTCTCAAACAGGAGATGCATGCAGCTCAATATTCTAACAGGAACTACATGCACATCGTATTATTATTCAAACAGGAAATACAGACCTCAGTACCTCTCTAAAGGGAAGTACAGGTCCCCCTATATGTTTTAGCACCTTTGAAGCAGCCTGGCGACGATTGCCAGGCGACGGTAGCATGTCGACGGTAACCAGGCGACGGTAGCCAGGTGACGGTAGCCAGGCGACGGTAGCCAGGCGACGGTAGCCAGGCGACGGTAGCCAGGCGACGGTAGCCAGGCGACGGTAGCCAGGCGACAGCGGCCAGGCGACGGCAGCCAGGCGACGGCAGCCAGGCGACGGCAGCCAGGCGACGGCAGCCAGGCGACGGTAGCCAGGCGACGGTAGCCAGGCGACGGTAACCAGGCGACCAGTCTTATGACGGTAGCCAGGCGACGGTGGCCAGGAGACGGTGGCCTGTCAACAGTGGCCAGGCGACGGTGGCCAGGAGACGGTGGCCTGTCAACAGTGGCCAGGCGACGGTGGCCTGTCAACAGTGGCCAGGCGACGGCAGCCAGGCGACGGTGGCCTCTCAACAGTGGCCAGGCGGCTGTAGCCTGTTGACAGTAGCCAGGCGACGGCAGCCAGGCGACGGTAACCAGGCGACGGTTACCAGGCGACCATTCTTACGACGGTAGCCAGGCGACTGTAGCCTGTTGACAGTGGCCAGGCGACGGTGGCCAGGCGACGGTGGCCAGGCGACGGTGGCCAGGCGACAGTAGCCAGGCGACAGAAGCCAGGAGACCAGTCTTACGACGGTAGCCTGTTGACAGTGGCCAGGCAACGGTGGCCAGGCGACGGTGGCCAGGCGACGGTGGCCAGGCGACAGTAGCCAGGCGACAGAAGCCAGGCGACAGAAGCCAGGAGACCAGTCTTACGACGGTAGCCAGGCGACGGTAGCCAAGCGACGATTGCCAGGCGACGGTTACCAGGCGACCATTCTTACGACGGTAGCCAGGCGACTGTAGCCTGTTGACAGTGGCCAGGCGACGGTGGCCAGGCGACGGTGGCCAGGCAACGGTGGCCAGGCGACAGAAGCCAGGAGACCAGTCTTACGACGGTAGCCTGTTGACAGTGGCCAGGCAACGGTGGCCAGGCGACGGTGGCCAGGCGACGGTGGCCAGGCGACGGTGGCCAGGCGACAGTAGCCAGGCGACAGAAGCCAGGCGACAGAAGCCAGGAGACCAGTCTTACGACAGTAGCCAGGCGACGGTAGCCAAGCGACGATTGCCAGGCGACGGTAGCCAGGCGACGGTGGCCAGGCAACGGTGGCCAGGCGACGGTAGGCAGGCGACCGTAGCTAGGTGACAATAGCGAGGTGAAAATAGCCAGGCGACGCAGCCTGGCAAAGGTAGCCAGGCGACGGTTGCCAGGTGACGGTAACCAAGCGATCAGTCTTAAGACGGTAGCCAGGCGACGGTGGCCAGGCGACGGTGGCCAGGCGACGGTGGCCAGGCGACGGTGGCCAGGCGATGGTGGCCAGGCGACGGTGGCCAGGCGACTGCAGTGTGGCTAGCTTGTATCGATATATCTAGAGGGTTCTTTAACACTGAAAATCTCTCGCCACACGTTCTGCTAGAGCTAAACAACTGTTATTTCTCTTTAAAGCTATTATAATCTAAATTCTCAAACCTTCTTTCTTCCTGCTGTACATCCATCTTCCTCTCCCTCCCTCTCCTCCACCTCACTCTCTTCCCTCCCTTTTCCTTCGTTTCAATATTCTCTCACCCAGTTAATCTCCCACTGTCTCAGTAAAGATAAGTTAGTGTTAGCCTACTAGCATTAGTCCGTTATTGTTAGCCTTTTAGCATTAGTCCATTATCATTGGCCTGCTAGGATTAGTCTGTTAGTATTAGCCTAGTGGTTGTTAGTCCTGGTAGCTCTGCTCTTTATTTTTTTATCTCTCTGCAAATGTTCAGCTGAACTTTGACCCAACAGGAACAGGAAGTGATTGACAGAGTCCTGGTTACTTTAACCAACCCATCAAAAATGTTCAAGGGGCCGCAGCCTAGTCCTGTTGAAGTAAAGACACCCGTCTCTCTGCTCGCCCTCCTGTAGCTTCCTCCTTTCTCTCTCTCTCTCTCTCTCTCTTTCTTCGTCTGTCCTTGGCGTGGTCATGGCATGTCGTCGATGGCGTATCGTCAGGGCGAGTCGTCAGGGGCGTGTCGTCGGTGGGCGTGGTGAGGGTGTGTCGTCAGGGGACGTGTCGTCAGTGGGCGTGGTCAGGGTGTGTCGTCAGGGGGCGTGTCGTCAGTGGGCATGGTCAGGGTGTGTCGTCAGGGGGCGTGTCGTCAGTGGGCGTGGTCAGGGTGTGTCGTCAGGGGGTGTGTCGTCAGTGGCCGTGGTCAGGGTGTGTCGTCAGGGGGTGTGTCATCCGGGGAAAGAGTTCAGAGCAGGTCGTCGGGGGCGTGGTCAGGGCGTGTCGTCGGTGGGCGTGGTCAGGGCGTGTCGTCGGTGGGCGTGGTCAGGGCGTGTCGTCAGTGGGCGTGGTCAGGGCGTGTCGTCGGGGGGCGTGGTCAGGGCGTGTCGTCGGGGGGCGTGGTCAGGGCGTGTCGTCGGGGGGCGTGGTCAGGGCGTGTCGTCGGTGGGCGTGGTCAGGGCGTGTCGTCGGGGGGCGTGGTCAGGGCGTGTCGTCGGTGGGCGTGGTCAGGGCGTGTCGTTGGGGGGCGTGTCGTCCGGGGAAAGAGGTCATAGCATGTCGTCGGGGGCGTGGTCAGAGCATAGGTGGCCAGAGCAGGTCGTCGGGGGCGTGGTCAGAGCAGGTCGTCGGGGGCGTGGTCAGAGCAGGTCGTCGGGGGCGTGGTCAGAGCAGGTCGTCGGGGGCGTGGTCAGAGCAGGTCGTCGGGGGCGTGGTCAGAGCAGGTCGTCGGGGGCGTGGTCAGAGCAGGTCGTCGGGGGCGTGGTCAAAGCAGGTCGTCGGGGGCGTGGTCAAAGCAGGTCGTCGGGGGCGTGGTCAGAGCAGGTCGTCGGGGGCGTGGTCAGAGCAGGTCGTCGGGGCCGACTCCGAGGGCCCTGAGCTGGTCCACCATGGAGTCCAGGTGTCCGGGGTCGGGGTAGCCGTGACCCGTCAGGTTGGAGCCAAACTCTGTCTTATGGTGCACCTGGAACACACACACAAAAGAGTATGTATGCATGCGTGCACGTGTGTACGTGTTTGTGTGCACGTACGTGTGTGCGCGTGTGTGCGCGTGCGTGCGTGTACCTGGTTCCACACCACCGTGTCCTCCTCTCCCGAGGTGCAGGACCTTCCCACGGTGAAGACGAGTCTGCGCTCCCAGGCGACCACCAGCAGACCCAACACCTGAACAGACGCACGCGTTAGACGACCTCCCTTCTTAGCCTCTGAACCGTTTACCCGGGTTCCTGTGGCGACCGGGTGGATGCGTTCGCCGTACCTGTCGTCCCTTCGGCGTGTCCGGGAGGTAGCAGTGTCTGGGGAACCCCCGCGCTGTGAAGGGCTTGCCCGGGTTCACGTCCTCCGGACCCTGGACACACACACACACACACACACACACACACACACACACACGTAGCCTTACAGTTCAGCACAACCTGGTACCAGCGTGGATAGTGAGGGTTTAGGGCGGGGGGGTACCCGGGTACCAGCTGAGATAGTGAGGGTTTAGGGTGAGGGGGTACCCTGGTACCAGCTGGGATAGTGAGGGTTTAGGGTGAGGGGGTACCCTGGTACCAGCGTGGATAGTGAGGGTTTAGGGCGGGGGGGTACCTGGGTACCAGCTGGGATAGTGAGGGTTTAGGGCGAGGGGGTACCCTGGTACCAGCTGGGATAGTGAGGGTTTAGGGCAGTGGTGTACCCTGGTACCAGCTGGGATAGTGAGGGTTTAGGGCAGTGGTGTACCCTGGTACCAGCGTGGATAGTGAGGGTTTAGGGCGGTGGTGTACCCGGGTACCAGCGTGGACAGTGAGGGTTTAGGGTGGGGGTGTACCCGGGTACCAGCGTGGATAGTGAGGGTTTAGGGCGGTGGTGTACCCTGGTACCAGCGTGGACAGTGAGGGTTTAGGTCGGGGGTGTACCTGGGTACCAGCTGGGATGTTGTAGACGATGCGGATGGTTTTGCAGTCGGGGTAACCAGGGAGGGAGGGGGGGATGACGTGGAACTGCATCTTCCCTGCCGGCTGGTTCCCGGTCCTCACCCCGTAGACCGTCTTACAGATCGCACACTGAAGGCTACAGATAGACAGGTTAAAGGGAGGGACAGACAGTTTAGAGAGAGAGGCAGACAAGTGAGAGAGGAGAGAGAGAGAGAGATGGGTTGGAAAGGAGAGATGGTTTAGAGAGAGACAGGTGAGTAGAGAGATACTGGTTAGAGAGAGAGACGGGTAAGAGGGGAGAGAGATAAACGGGTTAGGAGGATGGAGAGAGCCGGTTAGAGGAGAGAGAGACGGGTAAAAGAGAGACATGCAGTGTTACCCACAGACAGAAAGCAATGTATGGTGCCAGGGCCGGAGTGGGGGGGGACAAGGAGTCCTGAGGGGGATGACGAGCAGCCCAGACAGGGGGGGTTGGTTCGATGAATGGTCTTCACTGGGCCAAATATCCCGCTGTTTCGGGTTTTCCTCTGACCCGGGGATTCCACCGGACGCGTTACAGCAACGTTACGGCTGCGACTCTGCCCTGCTTGCATTTCCACCGGGCGCGTTACGGCAGCGCAACGCGCGTTGCGAGCCAGCCGTATTCACGCGAGATCACGAGATCACGCGATAATTCCTAAACCTAATGTACTCAACTTCCACTCCCAAAACGACTGCAATTAAATGCCACGCTTTGACCTTCCGGCCATTGCCCTTATAAAAATTATGATTTGATACATAAATGACGTTGTACATAAAAATATATATATTTTTTTCTGTATGTCATTGCGGGCCGCCAGGAATGTTTCTGCGGGCCGCCATTGGCCCGCGGGGCCGCACTTTGAGAACCAATGGGGTAGAGGTTAGAGAGAGATAGGTTAGTGGAGAGAGAGACGGGTTAAAGAGAGACAGGTAAGAGGGGAAAGAGACGGGTCAAAGAGACAGACGGTTCAGAGGAGAGAGAGACAGACGGGTCAGAGGAGAGAGAGACAGACGGGTCAGAGGGGAGAGAGACAGACGGGTCAGAGGAGAGAGAGACAGACGGGTCAGAGGAGAGAGAGACAGACGGGTCAGAGGAGAGAGAGACAGACGGGTCGGAGGAGAGAGAGAGACAGACGGGTCGGAGGGGAGAGAGACAGACGGGTCAGAGGGGAGAGAGACAGACGGGTCAGAGGAGAGAGAGACAGACGGTTCAGAGGGGAGAGAGACAGACGGGTCAGAGGGGAGAGAGACAGACGGGTCAGAGGGGAGAGAGACAGACGGGTCAGAGGAGAGAGAGACAGACGGGTCAGAGGAGAGAGAGACAGACGGGTCAGAGGAGAGAGAGACAGACGGGTCAGAGGAGAGAGAGACAGACGGGTCAGAGGGGAGAGAGACAGACGGGTCAGAGGGGAGAGAGACAGACGGGTCAGAGGAGAGAGAGACAGACGGGTCAGAGGAGAGAGAGACAGACGGGTCAGAGACAGACGGGTCAGAGGAGAGAGAGACAGACGGGTCAGAGGAGAGAGAGACAGACGGGTCAGAGGGGAGAGAGACAGACGGGTCGGAGGGGAGAGAGACAGACGGGTCAGAGGAGAGAGAGACAGACGGGTCAGAGGAGAGAGAGACAGACGGGTCGGAGGAGAGAGAGAGACAGACGGGTCAGAGGGGAGAGAGACAGACGGGTCGGAGGGGAGAGAGACAGACGGGTCAGAGGGGAGAGAGACAGACGGGTCAGAGGGGAGAGAGACAGACGGGTCAGAGGGGAGAGAGACAGACGGGTCAGAGGAGAGAGAGACAGACGGGTCGGAGGAGAGAGAGAGACAGACGGGTCAGAGGAGAGAGAGACAGACGGGTCAGAGGGGAGAGAGACAGACGGGTCAGAGGGGAGAGAGACAGACGGGTCAGAGGGGAGAGAGACAGACGGGTCAGAGGAGAGAGAGACAGACGGGTCGGAGGAGAGAGAGAGACAGACGGGTCAGAGGAGAGAGAGACAGACGGGTCAGAGGGGAGAGAGACAGACGGGTCGGAGGAGAGAGAGACAGACGGGTCAGAGGGGAGAGAGACAGACGGGTCAGAGGAGAGAGAGACAGACGGGTCGGAGGGGGTCAGCGGGGCTGGAGACGGGAGGAGCTCAGCGTCTACCTGCCGTCCCTGTAGCTGGCGTTGTAGCGGGCCAGCAGGCAGCCGAGGTGCTGGACGTGGCCACACTCGGCCAGCCGGACCACCGTGTCAGCCCGGGCGGAGGACCCCGTCTGGGGGCCCACGTACCCGGCCGGCCCCGCGAGGGGGTCCATGCAGATGGGACAGTCCTGCAGGAGGGGAGCCAGAGGTCAGGGCGGAGTCCAGGGAGGAGGAGGAGGAGGAGGAAGAGGAGGAGGAAGGTGATGTGAGAAAGTGCTCCTCCTACCTGGTCCTGGGGGGTCTTGACCTTCAGCACGTACCTCCTCACCACCTCCTCGGGGCTGCGGCCTGCGAGAGGAGGAAGAGGAGCTCAGTGAGTGAGTGAGTGAGTGACTGTGAGAGTGAGTGAGTGAGTGAGTGAGTGAGTGAGTGAGTGAGTGAGTGAGTGAGTGAGTGAGTGAGTGAGTGAGTGAGTGAGTGAGTGAGTGAGTGAGTGTGTGAGTGAGTGAGTGAGTGACTATGAGAGTGAGTGAGTGAGTGACTGTGAGAGTGAGTGAGTGACTGACTGAGTGAGTGACTAAGTGAGTGAGTGAGTGAGTGAGTGAGAGTGTGAGAAAGTGAGAGAGAGAGTGAGTGAGTGAGTGAGTGAGTGAGTGAGTGAGTGAGTGAGTGAGTGAGTGTGAGAGGGAGTGACTGTGAGAGGGAGTTAAGGCTTTGACTTTTGCCCAAAAATCATATTCGAAGTTCGTTTGTTTATTAATATTAATATTTATTAATAATATTTTGACCATTAAATGCATTCAGTAAGACCTGGGCTGAATTCGAATACTTAGTACATGCTATTTCTGTTCAGTGTCTACTACTTGACCATACTACCCTTGACAGTGTAGTACGGTCTACAGCTATGCATAGAACGCCTCCGAACGCTTCCGAACACCGCCGAAACTCCACCGGATGTTTGGAGATGACATATCTCCCCTCAGATGCCGGCAAAATTACCTTGATAAGTTACCTGTTTTCCGTCTTGTCATCGTTGCTATTAAATTAAAAATGTCTCTTTTTACTTAATTGCTTACTTAACTTTTTTACTCTTTTTAATGTCTCTTTTTTCGCCGCTTTCTACGACGTCCAGGATTGGGCTTTGCGAGGTTGGTTTACCGGCGTTGCTATGGTTACCGGTCCTGCGTGTTCCAACGGTTTATTAGGTTTCTAGTAAATCGCTGTCTAATCAATACTTCAGTCACTGCCTCTTCCGTGGTCGTTACAATATTATGAATAGACTGCGTCGGGTTCTCCGACGTCTCTCCCTCTTGGCCTGCCCATAACAGGTTCGAATATTAAGGGCTGCCTAATATTCGTTTGAATTTTGATTTATTTTTTGATACTCGAATTACATTCGAATCACGAAGTTCGGAGTCAAAGCCCTAGCGTGAGTGACTGTGGGAGCGAGAGCATGCCTCACCCTTGCGCGTTTGTTTCTTGCTGGTCTTGCGGCAGCAGCTTGTGAACCCCGGGACCGGTCTGAGCAGGTTCTTGGGGACGAGGGGGTGGTCCTCCGGAGGACGGGTCAGACACACAGGAAGTCCTGCGGCACTCATCAGGGTCCCGGTGATGCCTGCACAGACATGGATATAGATATAGATTGGTTATACATAGACGTGAGAGGGAACCAGTGACGGCGTGGTAGCGAGTGAGTGATAGTGAGATTGATACTGAGTGAGAGAGTGGTACTGGGAGAGTGATACATGAGTGAGTGATATTGAGTGAGTGACAGAGAGTGAGTCATAGTAAGTGAGTGAGTCATAGTGTGTGAATGAGTGATAGTGAGTGAATGAGACAGAGAGGGAGTGAGTGAGTGATGGTGTGTTAGTGATAGATAGTGAATGAGTCATAGTGAGTGAGTGATAGTGAGTGAATGAGACAGAGAGGGAGTGAGTGAGTGATTGATAGTGTGTTAGTGATTGATAGTGCTTGCTGACCTGCTAGGGCTGGCTGTATCAGACTGGAGGGCTTGATGTTCTTTACCGGCACCATCGGAATGCTGCAACACAACACAACACAAACTGGTCACACACCACACACACACACACACACACACACACACACCAGGGAGCAACACTGCAACCATTTATCACGTGGATGAGAGTTTTTTTTTTCCCAGGTCGCATTGGTGCCATTAAAATAACAAGAATACAAACAGAGATGATAGTTGTCCCAACGAGGGGACGGCGACCGCCCCATGCTGCTTTATTTTTCCACACAGGGCTGTTGCCACGCTGACATTAGTAGACATCCTCATTTTTTCCCATTTATTTATTTATTTTTCACATTAGTGAGAACACATGTTTGATTGGAGAACCATAAGCAGAACCACACCATGACGAGCTAGTGACGTGCTGGGGAAGTCTGCGGATGTGGTTTTGCAGCGCTTCGATGTGAATCGGATCACACACAAGTGCTGAACGATTCTGGGAAATAATTTCAATGCGAATATTTAGACCAGTTCCACTTTTTAGGTTCCTTATGTTTATAATCGACACAAGCAAATTCATTTATAGCATGACCAACACAACATTGGTAGCAGTCAACATATAAACGGCTCTCTCCTTTAACCCAGGCTTATGTCTGGAGATGAACTGATGCGTGAATTGATATTATTTAACTATTGAAAATTGAAAGAAAAAATTAAATCGTGTTCTATTGCATCGCTATGTCTGTTTGAATTCGATTCATCTTTCAGCCCTAGTACACCTGACGTTAGCGCTGCGTGGTAGAAAGACAAAGAACGTCTGATGATATGATTTGAGCTCTTGTTTTTCTCACGACCCACTTAAAATCCAGCTGAGACCAACGGCTAAATGGCGAATTTGTCGATGTGCTGAAGTGATGGTACGTGATAAAGGACATGGCAACACGGCCACAAAGAGCCAAAAAGGAGTGCGGACAGATTTGTATGGATGTCCCCAAATTAAAAAGTTGGCGGCACCATTGCCACAAGTTGAAAATGTTACTCTTGAGCCCTACCTTACCGGCACACATACACACGCACAAACCTTACCCCCCACACACACACACTCTTTTGTTTGCCTTGCCCTCTCTCTTTGTGTTTGTCTCTCTCTCTCTCTCTCTCTCTCTCCCTCTCCCTCCCCCTCTCCCTCTCTCTCTCTCTCTCTCCCTCTCTCTCTCTCTCTCTCTCTCTCTCCCTCCCCCTCTCTCTCCCTCCCCCTCTCTCTCTCTCTCTCTCTCCCTCTCCCTCTCCCTCTCTCTCCCTCCCCCTCTCTCTCTCCCTCTCTCTCTCCCCCTCTCTCTCTCTCTCTCCTCTCCCCCCAGATGGCCACCAGCTGGCCTCATTTGGAAACCAGACAATCAGAAATTCCCACACTCTTCCCTGTGCGTGCGCACACACGCACACCCACAGACACACACACACCAAATTCCAACAGTAACCATTCATCTAGAATAGGTTTCTGTCTGATCTGCTCTGAACACACGGAGCCGACACGGATCACTCTCTACCACCAAGGGTTCTGGAGGTTTGGACTTTCGATTAAAGACTTTAAGTTCTCCACAACCCACATGAAGCCATCTGGAGGGAGTGGAGGAGAGAGTTGGGGAGTAGGAGAGAGGAAGGGAGAGGAGGGGGAAGAGAGCAGCGGAGAAGGAGGAGAGAGAGGAGAGACGAGGTAAGAGGAGAGAGAGAAGGGAGGAGGAGGAGGAGAGAGAGAAGGGAGGAGGAGAGAGAGAAGGGAGGAGGAGGAGAGAGAGAAGGGAGGAGGAGGAGGAGAGAGGAAGGGAGAGGAGGCGGAAGAGAGCAGCGGAGAAGGTGGAGAGAGAGGAGGAGAGACGAGGTAGGAGGAGAGAGAAAAGGGAGGAGGAGGAGGAGAGAGAGGAGGAGGGACGAGGTAGGAGGAGAGAGAGAAGGGAGGAGGAGGAGGAGAGAGAGGAGGAGGGACGAGGTAGGAGGAGAGAGAAGGGAGGAGGAGGAGGAGGAGGAGGAGGAGGAGGAGGAGCCAGCATTGTGTTGCTAATGAGAAACAGGCTCCTGTGAACCAACAAAAGTTACCATGGAAACCAACAAAGGAACGGACAGGGCTCCTAGACCAGGGGGAGGGGAGGGGAAGAGTGTGAGTGTGAGTGTGAGTGTGTGTGTGTGTTTTACCCAGCAGCCAGCAGAGTTCTGTTCTGGGCCCGGGCGATTCTCTGGAGCGCCGGTCGGCTCAGCCCGGCTAGACTGGATCGCCGCGGCAACGGGACAAGGGTGACATCGCCGTTGGGCTTCATCACCACGGGGGAGGGAGACGGCACGGGGGAGGGGGGCGTGGTCACGGCCGTCGCCGGGGTCACCAGCGTGGCGATGGGCACCGGTCGCTCGGCGTGCGGGGCGTCCCGTTTGGCCGACCGGGACGGCCCGTCGGCGGAGCCCGAGGTGAGGGCGGAGCTCACGGTGAGGGCGGAGCTCACGCTGAGGGCGGCGAGCGATTGGGCGAAGAGCTGGGCGTTCTTGCGCGGCGAGGCGGTGTTGCGGGAGATGGCCAGGCCGTGCGGCAGCTGCCAGTCGCAGCTCTGCCGGGGGGCGTGGCCCAGCGTGGCGGAGCGGGGCGGGGCTTGAGGGGGCGGGGCGGGGAGCCTCTTGGTGCGTCGGCCCAGCGTCTGAACCCCGCCGCTCTTCACACTCCGGACCAGCACGCACTGCTGGCAGTCGCAGGAGGGGGCGGGGCCGGCGGCCGGGCCCGTGGCCGGGCCGTTGGGGAAGGGGGCGTTCCCGGCGTTGGAGCCGGCCACGCCCACCCCCAACAGGGCCCCGCCCCCAAACCTGGGCGCTCCGCGGGGGAGGGGCCCCGACACCAGGGGGTAGGCCATGTCCACACGCCGCCGCAGCCTCCGACACCGCCCGCTCTGCCGGTTCACCTGAGGACGACCACACAGGTCAGAGGTGACGTCGCACGACAGATAACGTCACGGACGCCGCCGCCGCCCCCCCTCATCACGCCGACGACTCGTACCTGGGTCATGGTGCTGAAGTCGATGAGCTGGGCCAGCCCGAGGGGCTCCAGGTCCAGCCCGGCCTGCTGCCGGCTGTGGGCCTTGTGGATGGCGATGGCCGCCTCCATGTCATAGGTGGTCCAGGCCCCCGTGGAGCTCTCCCACTCCCACTGCACGCCCTGCGCCGGGGCGGTCCCCGGCTCGTAGAAACACCGCCTCACCGGACGGATGGTGCCTGCCGGAATAGGATCATATGAGGGATGAAAAAGATCTTATCCTAGCTATCTTTGTTGCACAAGGGGAACGGGTTAACCTAGCGACTGTCGGTGCTATGCACTTTACACTTGGTTCTACGAACATCCTTATTGTACCGACAGCGGTATATAT
This sequence comes from Gadus macrocephalus, assembly GCF_031168955.1. Lineage (NCBI taxonomy): Eukaryota > Metazoa > Chordata > Actinopteri > Gadiformes > Gadidae > Gadus > Gadus macrocephalus. The sequence continues at coordinate 23,289,604 of NC_082384.1, forward strand.
TGTTTCACTTTCTTATCACAAATGCACCAATCAGGACGCATTAAAAAAAAAAAAAAAAAAAACCTGTGCAGAGCTGCCCCGTGGCACCTCAGACGAACCCCAGGGTCTGTTCGGCCTCCGCTCTGAACCAAACACAGCAGGAGACGCTACCATCGCAACGACCCCAGAGAGCTAGCGGATACACGCTAGCACTGCCCCCCCCCCCCCCCCCCTTACCCCCTTCCCCCCCCCCCAACAGATGGCTCAGCACCCTTTCATCCGGCAGTCAGACACACAACATGACGATGGGGGAACAGAAAGCGAGAGGAAGGGAGACCGGCAGCCGGGAGAAAGAGCAGCAGGCGGGGGTCCATCTGCCCTCTGTGGTTCTCAGGGCTGCTGTTTCAAGGCGCTACCCAGTGCTGTAGAACCAGGCATCAGACCCACACCGGGGGGGGGGGGGGGGGGGGGGGTGTGTGTGTGTGTGTGTGTGTGTGTGTGTGTGTGTGTGTGTGTGTGTGTGTGTGTGTGTGTGTGTGTGTGTGTGTGTGTGTGTGTGTGTGTGTGTGTGTGTGTGTGTGTGTGTGTGGTACTACCCTTCACACCCACTGCAGAGTGGGTGTGAAGGGTAGTGTATTGGACATTTCCATAGGACATGTTTGGAAGACATTAGGACCCCTTAGTTATTATCTATGGTCACCAGTTCACTGTTTGAACCCCGCTCATCTTCCGTGAGGGGGACGGAGACAGACTCGGCTGACTCAGAGAGACCACGAGCTACATTCCTGAGATGGCCGAAGGAGTAGTGGCATCCCTGTCTGCTGCTGTTCCCTCAAGGACCTTTCCCTGCATCAACACTGGAGCTTTCCCACTGTTAAGAATAAACTCTTAAGTTTGTTCTTAGTTACGTTATCAATAAAGTAAAAAAAATGTCCACTGCACTAGCATCAACCATGATGCCCAACACTTTGTGTTTTCATTTCCTCCATGCGATCACATATCACTAAAACATTATTTCCTGTTGAGGGCTCTTTTTGTTGTTATTGGCCAGGCTTTCCCAGCATGCACTGCTGTGTTATGGTCATGTGAGATAAAAAAAAAGAAAAAACAGCCAGGCAGGTGAGTCCCGACTCAAAGGCTGAATAACAACATTCAGATCAAGAGAAGTCCTCTTGTTTCATTTATGTCTTTATCTCTCGACCTGCCTTCATCTGAAACACAAGATCGACAAGCAGTCTCAGAACCCTCCATCCAGTTCTTGGGGTAGTTCTAAGCCGATGCCCTACAGACCTTCCAGTCTACGCTCTAGTCACAACGAACCACAGGCTTGAGCATTTCGACATATATTCATGGCAAAAGTTATACAGAAGCAGAGCTGGTCAGCAGAACTGCACCTCCAGCCTGGCAGACAATGTTTATGGTCTCACATATTCATGGCAAAAGTTTATGGTCTCGCTCTGTGATTGCTCCCAGCCAAGGTTGTTATCAAACAATGCCCATACATGGCTTCAACATCACCCGACTCCTGTTGTTTCCCGTTCTGTTCTCCAAGCACAACTTGGTTATGCCACGTATTGGTGGCAAACCTTCACCCAGTTTCCCCTCACCCATCCACCTCCCCCCCTTATCCTTCAAGGAACACCTAGTCTCCCTGATCTTTCGACTTGGCCTCCCTTACCCGTTCACCTTGGTGGAAACCCTAGTAAATTTGTTTCACAACATTCTCTAACCATGAGGTTCTCTCGGCCTTGACAGAAGAACTCCATTGTTCACAGAATATTAGGCCATCCTGCTGGCTGGTTTTCACGTTTGGACTGGGTTGTAGATGAACAGCTGAACAATTTCCTGCTACATTCTGATTGATTAGTGGTGAGTGGGATCCCCTTGTCACCGTGGGAACACCATATGCTAGAGCCTAAAGAATATTGGTGATGCAAATATCCAGTCTATGCTCTGGGGTAGCAACACACAGGCTAACGGCATTAGCCAGAGATTATTGGTAATGTGTCGCAGACGACACATTTTAACAATAAGCACTGTTTGTATGGTAAGGGCAGCCGCCATGGAAGAGCCACAAACTCATCTCTTCTCGGGGAATCCATCAATTTCTGCCACACGTGAACACAACACCAGCCTCCTGGAGACGACAGACTAGGCCGTTAGACAGGGTCTAGTCCAGGGGCCGGTCCACCAAAGCCCCAGAGAGCCAGGACATACAGACGGAGCTCCATGAAGACAGAACTATGTTCAAAATAACAGTAATGAAGGAGCTCCAACGCAAACCATTTCGCAAACAAGAAACTAGTGCACAAACAATACACAAGGCCACCAGATAAACACTCTCGACTGGAGACTCCAATCAAGTAATGCACTTTATGTGGCACTCGTACCCGTGTCTTGTCTGAACTGGTGCATGGACTGGAGGTCGATGATGTATGGCGAGAGCCGGCTGTCCACCTGGCCGAGCACCACGCTTCCTCCTCTGGGGTCGCTGTTCCGTATGGCCGCTTCGATGTGATGGGACACGGCTGGGCCGTAGGGCCGCCAGCGGCCGTGCTCGTTCAGCCATTCCCATACGACCACGGCGGGGGCCAGCAGCATGTTGTTATAGGCCCTGGAGAGAAGGAAGTTTTATTAAGATGAGATGTGGGCTACTGTTCGACTATTACGAAAGGACTTTCTAGAAGTAGACGGGCACAATAAGCACACGGCAAAATAAGCTTAAACTCTCCCAACAATGGGACATAAGAGATTACATTTGTTGCGGGATTCGTGATAAGCTGGCCTATTTATACTCGGTACAAGCACGCCGTGTCTACCAACAGGGTCTTACATTTAACCAGGTATGGCTATGGAGCGGCGAAGAGGGCGATACATTTGCAAAAAAGATCCGTATATCCTGCATCGGTCGGGAGGTAAATCTCAGTCGTCGACATCGTTGTTATGGGTCGGCTTGAGAACAATCCTCTATATACCGCGATCGGTACTTCGCCCCACAGAAAACGTGTATCCTTGAAATGTAGTTAAAATGTAGATCTGCATTTTCGCCTTCCCTCCGATCTTTGGTGCCTTGTCCTGCTTAGGGTTTAATGCTTTAAACCCCTTTCTAACCTCCGAGCGCCCGCCGCAACACACTAGAAGCCGCAGAGACTCGGGCTGTGTCGGTTAGTTGGGGCGTAGCAAGTTGGGAAAAGTTGAAAAAGTAGCGAGATACAGCAGTAGGTTTACACACTCCCAGAAGTCCCGATGACAGACAAGACGCGAGTTCACTGGAGGAACGGGTCGACCAAGTTATGAAAAACATCACATAGCGACTCTCCGTTGCCCTTGAGCCCTATCGAGAGAAAAAAAGCGGTGTCCCGTAAACATGTGTGTCGTGTTCATGATTTATAGGAGAAGCCAGCAACCTTGTAATCATTGCTATGTTAATATCCTCTATTTAAGTTTTCGAAGTTTATTTTTTGTCGTGTTGACTATTCCAACGAACTACACCGGGAGTTTCCGTGGAGAACTTGAAAAGGGCAATGTGAATTTAACCAAACTATAAATTATAACACTTACCCGATGATAGGGGTCCAGTGGTGTAATGTCGAGATACCCTTCCTCGTAAAAAACGACTTTTATTGTGAATTATATCCCATCGTGGATGTTCTCCGACGGGTCCCACGATCAGCGCTAGCACAGATTTCTTTGTCCGCGCGGCACTCGACCAGACACCGCATACGGGACAGAAACCCGGACCCGACGCTAAGTGTGGAAGCTAGGGAGACGGTTCATATGACTCTCCAACCAGAACCTATTTTTCCAAAATATCATTTTTTTTGCTCTTTTCGACTCAACTTGTGGCGTCCGTCTCGACCAGGCAGCGCTCAGTGTATTTTGTGTTGAACTAGTCCTCATCAAGCACTAACCATGGCCATCCCCCACCCGCATTCACACTAGGGGACAATACACCAAAACCCATTCTGTAGTGGGCGAATGGTAGGCCTGCAGGACCAACGAGGGCGACAATTAAACGACTGTATATAATGTAAGACTGTGAAGAAATCGGTACATTTCTTTTATTGAAAGGCCCAGTAGTATGAACTTTCTACATCCATATCAACTTGTTATAAGTTACTATGTAATGCTTTCAACAGACTGAAACTGTTCCGGGAGTTTTGATGAGCTATGCTGCCGCCCCGTGTTTCATCGTGGATGTGTTCAGCGTACAAATACAGTCTTCATAATAGTGTCGCCAGGTGGCGCTGTCGCTCTATATTCCCATGTCGAATTTTCTAAACGGAGGATTATGCGTTATAGAGGATTTAGCATTTTTGTATGTGTTGGATGCATGGCTACGCACAATAATTGATTATAATATGCAATAACAGTAATAGATAACGAGCTATAGCGATTCTAATTAGTACGTCCAAATAGACATTTGGCTAGGATGCCAACATCCAAAGGCTCCATAGCTCAGGGGTTAGAGCACTGGTCTTGTAAACCAGGGGTCGCGAGTTCAAATCTCGCTGGGGCCTAGACAATCTTTTTGATTTTGCAGTTCATCGCCCAATGAAAGACGCTCAGAAAGAAATTATATCAAGAAAGTATCTCCTTTTCATCGTGTTATTGCTATACTAATAAGGCCGTTTTCTATCGTTTCTTGCTGAAACATTATCACTGCCACTTTGTTAACGTTCCAGTTATTTTATGTTATATTTAACATTGGAGTGATTTAGGGCAGCATGTGATGTCAAATGATATGGGTCTCCATAGCAAAGTAACACGTATACTAGGCCAAGACAAACACAAGAATATCGCTTTTATTTACCGATCGTTCATAGCTGTGAATCAAACATATGTCACACCGTAAACCATGGACTGTACCAATAAGTAAACTATGAAGCGTTTACTTAACTAAACTATGGATTTCTACATTTTGTATCTTTAAAACAAGGCCGTTTGACGATTTTAGAGCCCGGATAGCTCAGTCGGTAGAGCATCAGACTTTTAATCTGAGGGTCCAGGGTTCAAGTCCCTGTTCGGGCGATAGTCTTTTATCAATATTTGGGCTACTAAAACTTAGCAATCTATTGTGTTGGTAACTTCACTCAAATCTATCTGCAGTCAAGTATGCATTTAGACAAATACAATAAAATATGAATATAATATGTGCAACCTTTGTGGTTGTTCAAGACACACTGAAGGCATGATGCCACCATAGGTTTTCAGAGAACTGCACACTGAAGGCATGCCCTTCTTAGGGCAATTTCCCACTTAATCCTCCTCACTCTGGTTTTGGGAAACCTTAAAAAAGTGAGAAATGTACCCAGATATATTAATTATTGTCAACATTTTCAATCCGTATTTAAGATTAACCACACTAAAAACTAAATTATATTTTAGTTTCGGGGAAACTGAGCCGATGAAGTACAATTACAAAACAAGGATAGTGTTGGCTGTATGGCTGTGTTCTTAGGCATCAGGCACAGCTATAGGTACATCAATTACCTCAACAGGCCTCCTGGTCAGATTGACATTCGGCTTGGCTGCAGCAGACAAAGTCCCACCGAACCGCGCTTTCTCAAACTGAAAATCAACCAAGAATAGTCTTAATAAAATGGTGTTAAAAATGACATTATACACGCACCAGTGATACTCATGAAAGTTATGTAAACACACAGATCTGAGATGAGTTGATCATGGCTAACCAGGTGAATGACATGGTATTTAATGTGATGGAAACATTCACCATCGCCAGCGTCAATGCAGGCCTCCCAGGGCTCCGTGCAGGCGCAGCAGAGGTGGAGGCAGAGGTAGCTGCAGGGCTTCTCACAGACTGACAGACAGAAACAATAAAACCATTAAACAAGCATTAATACTAATCAATATGGGATTTTGTCCACATCACAAATTGTAAGCCTACAAAATGCATTTATTTCACCAGGCTCTCAATATTACCTGCTGGGAGTGAAAGCCACAGGTACATGTCTGGGCTATCCCTAAGATTAAGGTCTGCCCACGCAGCATCATGGGACATTTCTCAATCTGTAATTAATTGAAAAGAATGATTTACTTAGACACAATTGGTTCACTTTGGAGTTTTGGTTTACTGTTGGGGCAAAGCTTACCTTCTGGTAGAGGTTGGGCCACTTGGCCTGTTTTGGAGATGGCCTGTTCCCTGCACTGGAGGGCCAAGTGCCAGAAGAGGCAAATACCTTCAGGCGGGTGTGTGTGTGTGATGCGTACAAAATAATCCCTAGTATATCCCCATGTAATTTAAAATGGTTGTTTACCGTACAGGTGAATTAAAATGGTCGTTCACCGTACAGGTGAATTAAATTTGGTCGTTCACCGTAATCGTACTACTAGTTCCTACTGAGGCTGACATGCAATAAGTTAACAAGAAGTTGACCCAAGTTAGTAAAGTTAAACCGATGCTAACATGCTAGTAAATTAACCAAAGTCAGTGAAATGACAAGGAAAAGTAGTGACATGTCCGGACAAGGTAAGACAATCCGCACGGTCAGACTTTTGGATTAAATAATACCAATATTCAGTAGAACGAATTTAGAACGTCGATCATTTCAAGTTAGTAAAGTTAAACCGATGCTAACATGCTAGTAAATTAACCAAAGTCAGTGAAATGACAAGGAAAATTTGTGACATGTCCGGACAAGGTAAGACAATCCGAACGGTCAGATAAAGTAATACCCTATATTCAGTAGAACGAATTTATAACGTCGATCATTTCCGCGATTTATTGGTTCTTAAATGTAAAGCATTTGTTGTAATGTAAATTGCAAACAGCGTACTTACTACCGTTATTACCGCTACCTTTTCCAGAGCATGACCTGTCCGAATTTATAAGGTGGATCATTTCCGCGATTGGATGTGTTAAATGTGTTAAATGTGTTTTAATGTAATTCAAACCCTTACCTTACAGAGTCGTTTTCAGGAATGCCGATTGAATACGTGTGGTTTGTTCTACAGTTAAAATCCATTCCGAATTCGGAGCGTCGCTAGCCTGTCCGTGATTGGCTTAGCGCAGGGAGAGAAATGGACAGTGGAACGTGTGATTGGTCATTCTGGTGAAAAGATATGGGAGAGAAATGGAGAGAAATGGACAGTGGAACGTGTGATTGGTCATTCTGGTGAAAAGATATTGGAAATCCGATGATTTGATTGGACGATCCAGAATCTAGAAAGCAGACGGATCGGATTTAGGTAATGGCTATTTGAATCAAAAAGATCGGACGCCCAACGTGGGGCTCGAACCCACGACCCTGAGATTAAGAGTCTCATGCTCTACCGACTGAGCTAGCCGGGCGATACTCACTCTAACTCTAGAGCCTTTTTTTAATGGGCAAAGAATGATAGAACATCTCATGAGATATTTGTGTTGTCTTTTACACCACTTTAAATTAATTGTATGCATAAAATCGTTCATTGGTCTCTACGGATAAATAAAACTGAAGGGATATCTGTACCTCCATGACACTGCATTTGTATTATATTCTTGCATAACAGCAATGTTGGCACGCAAACGTCATACTTATATATAGGGTTAATTTGCAGGGCTCTGGTCTTCAGAGAGAGGTATACTAATGTCTGTTTAACTACCAATGCATTTCGTGTTACTTCGAAAGATGTATCATGTTCGACACTATATCTTGTCAGTATTTTGCTTCGCATGCGTAGAGCAAGGTTATGGCCCCCTAACCCCTAGTCCGCCTTACGTGGGCTCCAAAATTAAGCAAATAGAATAAAAATAAGTGAGCGATAATGACAGTCAGAAAAGGCTCAATCATTGATGGGTATAGGTATGTGTGCTTATCTGTTTATTCTTGGTTGTAATGAAAATAGTGGCATGGCAGGCTCTCCAAATTTGGATATGGAACATGTATGTTATCTGGGTAATCTATAATCAGTGGGTGAAAAACTGTGGCACAATACTGTTTTTTTAAAGTAAGTGAATTGATATAGAAAACCATTAACAGTTGTTTATGGTATATATGTTCCTACAATCCAATCTAAAAATAGGACTCCGATTTTAGTAAAATTGGCTTTTAATCATTGACAAAAAGTTAGGGAGGGCGCGCCAAGGAAAATGTGCGTAGGGCTCCAGATTTGCTAGGACGGTCCAGCCCTGGGCAAGGTGTCTGTTCTTTGTTGTAATTCCTGTACAACACTTGAGGCAAACCCTATACAATCGCAGGATGGTTTTCCCTTAAATATTGATAACATATACCGTATAGGCTACTGATAACTAGCAATAGACAAAACTACTGTACAAAACAGTAGCAACCATACTGCTTATAAAGTAGCCTCGCTGGTTGTTTGACTTGGGCGGCAGTTTAAAGACACAGTACTGGCGGAGCTTTTCCAAAGCCAACGAGTTCACTTGGATAATAATGTAAGACCAGGATCAATCCAATCTTCGCTACTGGAAGTAAGACGCATACAGTTCATGGTTTGGGTGGGGGGTTGACTCACTGGACGATAAGGAGTGATCACCGGGTGTGTGTACAGGCACAGTGCTAACCGAGCGATTTCGTTGTGGTACCAGCTGTCAATCTCTTTCACGTGATCTCAGGTAACATGATTTAATCTCCAATTGTTTATCCAATTTAGTATTTTTTCTTTAACAAAATCGACACGTGGCCGAAAGACAATCTATATGGACCCAAACAAAGTCGAATTATAACGCAAGTTTTCCAACTTCGAACCTCACATGCTGGATGTTTTGGTAGCATTAGCAGTTAGCAACATGACTGGGACGCTAGCAATATCCGTTAGCTTGGAGCTGTCAGCTCAACCAAACCTGATAGGCTTGTAGCTGATCCCTCCAGCAATACAATGAATTACAACCAATACCGCCATTAATGCTAGCAGTTGTATCATATAAAGGCCTCGTGTAACCCTATCTGGTAAGGTGCGTTCAAGTCATGTGGGACGTGGAAAAAGTGTTGGGGAAAGATTCCCCTCTATACAACTCTCGAGGGTTCGCGACAGTGCTTCACAAACCACCAGATGAATGCCACTGCTTTAGGTTTTCTAATTGTTGATTTGTGTGAGTAGTAAAGACTTCATTCAATTACGATACAATGTCCTTGATCAGCGGGCTTACGCTGACGTGTGGTTTGCTTTTGTAATATTATTTACCAACTAGTCTGATTTACCGGCAAATTTCTGGAAGATACCAAATTACTATTTGTAATTCACTACCAGGTGGCTTTTGGTGTTGACGTCGTTTACATGTCGGAAGTTGGTAATGAATGGTAACTCCCATATGTCTTGGGCGCAGCGTTCGTTTGCTTTCATTCCTCTCTTTTGATTTCCTTCCTCAACCAACTCCTTTGCTATGTTCATTTTTTCGGTTTCAGCTTTTCTAGTTGTCTTGGACTTCTTAATATCATGCTGCAGTTTAAATCTCAGACAAGTCTATCGGTATTCTGTATTCTAATAACCCACAGCCTATAAGGCTGCCTGTTGACTAGTGTGTACACAGAAAACAATATTTCAGTTATCGCGGGACTACATTAGATGTCTTTAGTAGTTGCCCATGAATTTGCACTCGACTGTATGATGAGGGAATCATACATTTGTAATAACTCTTCTACGTCATTAACTTCTTCAAAATATCATATATTCGTATTCTTCCCGAATGTTACTTTCAAACGTATTGCTGAGCGACGTTTTCCTGAACTGATATGTAACGCTACCAAGGGATGAGGCCAACCTGCTCTCATAATAAACTATATAAATGTATTAATAAACAATAAAATATAATCTTACAAGGTTTATTTATCCTCTCATTTTAAACATCTTTCTACTTATGGTCTATGGAACTACTATCTCCTGGTAGATGCTACAGATGTCCTGATGTCTGCATGTGGGATTTAGCCACAGTACAACGCAGTCATAAGGGAAGTAGAACTGTGTCAACAGTACCAACCCTGCAGTCTAACGTGTGACTGTCTTTCAGCATGGCCAGCATGTTCGACATTGACATAGAGACGGAAGATGTCAGCGAGGCAGAGGTGCGTTGCTAAGGCTGAGGTTCATGATGCACAGGGTTTTCTGGGGACTTTACCCTTCTCTCTTTAAAGTTCTAAATTCAGTCCAACACTTGCTGTGCAAGAATGTTGAAAGAATTTCATTCACTCATTTTCAAATGTTTACTGATGCCTGGCTGATTTTGGGATTTGTTATTCCACTGGTTTGTAGGATGAGGTGTGTGACTTCACCGTGGCAGAGACAGACATGTAAGTCAAATTTACTCCACACAATCTTGGCTTCTGTATATCTAAAAATATTTACAATGGACTGTTTGTAAGTATAGTACTTTTAGGAACAAGAAACAAAAAGGAAAACTATTAAAGGTCCCATGACATGCAACCAGGTGGGCGTGTCCACCTAGTTGTGTGCTGGATAGATCAGTCCACCAGCCTACCCAGTGGACTGTAGCAAACGTGGCTCATCTATCCATCACTCATCTAGGTGGACACGCCCACCTGTGATGTCATATGGGGCAGATTTCCAAAACGGCTTGTAACGGCTAATCGCACCACACCTGGTGGCATGTCATGGGACCTTTAAAGTTAATGTTATAAAATGAAAAGTGCGGCAAAACAACATCTGCATTATAACTTTGATGTTTACCACGAAACAATACTGAATATGTGGGCGGTGTCCAATAGTGTCCAGACGGAAGAAGTGGAGCTGACCAGTGCCACCGTCAACCGAGACAGCGAGCGAGTCGGACCTGAGTGCTTCGAGCTGCTCACCGTCCTCGGGAAGGGGGGCTATGGCAAGGTGTGTGTGTGTGTGTGTGTGTGTGTGTGTGTGTGTGTGTGTGTGTGTGTGTGTGTGTGTGTGTGTGTGTGTGTGTGTGTGTGTGTGTGTGTGTGTGTGTGTGTGTGTGTGTGTGTGTGTGTGTGTGTGTCTGAACCTCAAGCCTGAAAGTTTGTCTTTTGAGACAAAATATGGTCTTAACAATAAGTTGTTGGCTTGAGAATGTTTGTACAAGCGGTAGGATGACTAGAGCAACGACCAGATTGAAACTACAAACATAACCAATAAATGCCTTTGACCACTCATTGATCAGATGAATTGGACTATGAGGCCCATCAATCATTGATCAGATGAAGTAGAGTATGCTGCCTAGTGCCTACCACTCATTGATCAGATGAATTGGACTATGCTGCCTATCACTCGTATCATCAGATGATGATATATTTAAAGTTTCTCTCCAGGTGTTCCAGGTCCGCAAAGTCCAGGGGGGACAAACAGGGAAGATCTTCGCCATGAAGGTCCTAAGAAAGGTACCGTGGTGCAGGTTCTGCAAGAACCAGCTCCTCAGTCACTCACTCACTCACTCGGTCGCTGAGCCCACTTACTCACTCACTCACTAAGTCCACTAACTCACTCACTCAATCACTCACTAAGTCCACTAACTCAGTCACTCACTCACTCACTCACTCACTCACTAAGTCCACTAACTCACTCACTCACTCCACTAACTCACTCACTCACTAAGTCCACTAACTCACTCACTCACTCCACTTACTCACTCACTCACTCCCTCACTCACTCACTCACTCACTCCCTCACTCCACTTACTTACACACTCACTCCACTCACTCACTCACTCACTCACTCACTCACTCACTCACTCACTCACTCACTCACGCCACTCACTCACTCACTCACTCACTCACTCACTCACTCACTCACTCACTCACTCACTCACTCACTCACTCACTCACTCACTCACTCACTCACTCACTCACTCACTCACTCACTCACTCACTCACTCACCCCACACCACTCACTCACTCGCTCCACTAACTCTGTCTCTCTGTCTCCGTGTGTGCAGGCTAAGATAGTGTGTAATGCTAAAGACACAGCCCACACGCGGGCCGAGCGAGAGATCCTGGAGACGGTGAGACACCCGTTCATCGTGGACCTGCTGTACGCCTTTCAGACGGGCGGGAAACTCTACCTCATCCTTGAGTGTCTGAGCGGTGAGGTTCCCGTGTGTGGCGTTGGATAGTGTGTGTAGTGTGTTTTAATCTGTGTGGCGTTGTTTAGTGTGTGCTGTGTGTGTTTTAGCGTGTGATGTGTTTTGCTTGTATATTAGCGTGTCATACCTTGCGCAGTGTTTAACGTGTGTGGCGTTGTCTAGTTTGGGTTTTAGCGTGCGCAGCGTATTTAACGTGTGGGGCCTTGCCTATTGTGTTTAAGCGTGTGCTTTAGCATGCACAGTGTGGGGCCTTGCCTATTGTGTTTAAGCGTGTGCTTTAGCATGCACAGAGTGGGGCCTTGCCTATTGTGTTTAAGCGTGTGTTTTAGCGTGTGCAGCGTGTTTAACGTGTGGCGTTGTGTCTCCTTAGGGGGCGAGCTCTTCATGCAGCTGGAGAAAGAGGGCATCTTCATGGAGGACACTGCGTGGTAGGTCCTCCTGAAAATAATAAGGGCGGAACATACTGAACAAATAGGTGTTATTTTGAAGGAGACGTTGTGATCTTTCCATCTGGAGCCTATTTCCTGATTATTATTAATCATTAATCATTATTATTAATCATTAATCATCAATCCAAGGGATTAATGATTAATGATGAAGGTCTTTTGATATTGGGTGAGAACGCTGAAGCCTTAATGGGCTAAACGGGCTGCAATTTAATCCTCTGGGGACAAAACGCCGGTCAATGTCTGCCTCTAAAAGGGTTGGTTTGCCACTTACTCTGATTTAAGTCATATAGTCATAACATAATGGAAAGGATCCCTACAGAGAAATAAAACGCTATTGGGGTGCTATTGCCCCAATGGATAACATTGCAGCCCATTTAGCCGATTAAGGCTGCAGCAATCTCCCCCAATACTGGAAAAATCACGAGAAGATTTGTTGTCTGCATCAGTCACTTTGGTGCAGTCACACCAAAAGCGGCGTGAATATTCGTGCCACGTGTACGCACAAACTTCAAAACACTCGCGGGAGTTCTCAACCATGGCCGAGATAACCACCACTACGAGTCTTTACGTGTTGTTGAAGTACCAGAGACATCAGAGAACGAGAGTGTGTGTGTCAGAGAACATAACGTCATCCGGAAGCGCACACAGCTTTTGGCCGTGATACTAAATATTCTATTATATAGATATTGTATCGGGCTCCAAGAGTCCGCCAGGGGCCACAATCACTCTCTCCTCCATGTTGCGGATCAATCTGGACTCCAGGGAGTGGATACTGATTGGCTGTCATGACAAAGCGAAATTCACAGAAAAGTTTACGGGTATTCGTGCCGCGCCATTGATCAGCTCGCGCCGCAGGTTTTTCTGGTGGTAAACTTTCCCTCTAAACTCGTTTTTGCATTGACCTTGCATGGATTCGCGCTCTAGGTTGAAAGTTAAAAATGTCCTTTATCGTGTGTGTGTGTGTGTAGTTTCTACCTGGGGGAGATCACTTTGGCCCTGGGTCATCTCCACTCTAATGGAATCATCTACCGAGACCTCAAGCCAGAGAACATCATGCTGAATCACCAAGGTAACGTGTCTATGACCTACTGAATCACCAAGGTAACGTCTCTGACCTGCTGAATCACCAAGGTAACGTCTCTATGACCTGCTGAATCACCAAGGTAACGTCTCTATGACTTACTGAATCACCAAGGTAACGTCTCTATGACCTGCTGAATCACCAAGGTAACGTCTCTATGACCTGCTGAATCACCAAGGTAACGTCTCTATGACCTGCTGAATCACCAAGGTAACGTCTCTATGACCTGCTGAATCACCAAGGTAACGTCTCTATGACTTACTGAATCACCAAGGTAACGTCTCTATGACCTGCTGAATCACCAAGGTAACGTCTCTATGACTTACTGAATCACCAAGGTAACTGTATCCTAAATATGGCTACATATGCTAGGTAGTGTTTATCCTCTCGGTCCGGCTACACTTGCTAGCTAGCATACTAAGGAGTAGCTCATGGATTTGTGTGGGTGACGGGTTGGCTTGTTGTCCCAAAGGTCACATCAAGTTGACGGACTTTGGTCTCTGCAAGGAGTCCATCCACGATGGGGCCGTAACACACACCTTCTGTGGCACCATCGAGTACATGTGAGTGGCGCTGAACGGGTGATACGATCACATGACGTATGGCATCAAGTGACATCACATCTTATTGTCTCTCTCTCTCTCTGTCTCTGTCTCTCTCTCTGTCTCTCTCTCTGTCTCTCTCTCTGTCTCTCTCTCTGTCTCTGTCTCTGTCTCTCTGTCTCTCTTTGTCTCTCTCTGTCTCTGTCTCTGTCTCTCTGTCTCTCTCTCTGTCTCTCTCTCTGTCTCTCTCTGTCTCTCTGTCTCTCAGGGCTCCAGAGATTCTGACCCGTTTGGGTCACAACCGGGCAGTGGACTGGTGGAGTCTTGGAGCTCTGATGTACGACATGATGACCGGCTCGGTGAGAGGGAGGGAGGGAGGGAGGGAGAGAGAGAGAGAGAGAGAGAGAGAGAGAGAGAGAGAGAGAGAGAGAGAGAGGGAGGGAGGGAGGGGAGATATTTCGAAAGCCCTTCCAAATGCACCCCTACGCGGCCCCATCTGGTGTGTCCTGGTCCTACTAATGGCGCGTTTCCACTGCAGGGTGCGGAACGGATCGGATCGCAAAGGTGCGGGTCGGGTCGCGTTTCCACCGCCAAAAGTGGGCGTGACCCGGACTTTGCCGTACCCGTTCCGGCCCCATTCTCGGGACTCCTCCGTTGCGGTACCCAAAACGAGACCAGACGCCTGAAAGGGTCCCGTGAAATTCTAGCTACACCCCCCCTCCGTTGATTGGTCGACAGAATCGTCACTTCCGGGTGACGCGGGGATAAAAACAAACAAACAGTAGCCTCGAGGTATTATTCTTTACAATTAACATGTCGCGTAAAAAGCTTGCTTGGGCGAACAAGGAGGTGGAGACGTTCGTCTGCATTCTTGGTGTAGGGGGGTGTAGGGGGTCCTACTATAGGTGTAGGGGGTCCTGGTCCTACTATAGGTGTAGGGGGTCCTGGTCCTACTATAGGTGTAGGGGGTCCTACTATAGGTGTAGGGAGTCCTACTATAGGTGTAGGGGGTCCTACTATAGGTGTAGGGTGGTCCTACTATAGGTGTAGGGGGTCCTGGTCCTACTATAGGTGTAGGGGGTCCTACTATAGGTGTAGGGGGTCCTGGTCCTACTATAGGTGTAGGGGGTCCTACTATAGGTGTAGGGGGTCCTGGTCCTACTATAGGTGTAGGGTGGTCCTACTATAGGTGTAGGGGGTCCTACTATAGGTGTAGGGGGTCCTACTATAGGTGTAGGGTGTCCTGGTCCTGCTATAGGTGTAGGGGGTCCTACTATAGGTGTAGGGTGTCCTGGTCCTACTATAGGTGTAGGGGGTCCTGGTCCTACTATAGGTGTAGGGGGTCCTGGTCCTACTATAGGTGTAGGGGGTCCTGGTCCTACTATAGGTGTAGGGGGTCCTGGTCCTACTATAGGTGTAGGGGGTCCTGGTCCTACTATAGGTGTAGGGTGGTCCTACTATAGGTGTAGGGGGTCCTGGTCCTACTATAGGTGTAGGGGGTCCTACTATAGGTGTAGGGTGTCCTACTATAGGTGTAGGGTGTCCTGGTCCTACTATAGGTGTAGGGTGTCCTGGTCCTACTATAGGTGTAGGGTGTCCTGGTCCTACTATAGGTGTAGGGGGCCCTGGTCCTACTATAGGTGTAGGGGGTCCTACTATAGGTGTAGGGTGTCCTGGTCCTACTATAGGTGTAGGGTGTCCTGGTCCTACTATAGGTGTAGGGTGTCCTACTATAGGTGTAGGGTGTCCTGGTCCTACTATAGGTGTAGGGTGTCCTACTATAGGTGTAGGGTGTCCTGGTCCTACTATAGGTGTAGGGTGTCCTGGTCCTACTATAGGTGTAGGGGGCCCTGGTCCTACTATAGGTGTAGGGGGTCCTACTATAGGTGTAGGGTGTCCTGGTCCTACTCTAGGTGTAGGGGGTCCTACTATAGGTGTAGGGTGTCCTGGTCCTACTCTAGGTGTAGGGGGTCCTACTATAGGTGTAGGGTGTCCTGGTCCTACTCTAGGTGTAGGGGGTCCTACTATAGGT
This sequence comes from Gadus macrocephalus, assembly GCF_031168955.1. Lineage (NCBI taxonomy): Eukaryota > Metazoa > Chordata > Actinopteri > Gadiformes > Gadidae > Gadus > Gadus macrocephalus. The sequence continues at coordinate 23,305,697 of NC_082384.1, forward strand.
GTAGGGTGTCCTGGTCCTACTATAGGTGTAGGGGGTCCTGGTCCTACTATAGGTGTAGGGGGTCCTACTCTAGGTGTAGGGGGTCCTGGTCCTACTATAGGTGTAGGGTGTCCTGGTCCTACTATAGGTGTAGGGGGTCCTGGTCCTACTATAGGTGTAGGGGGGTCCTGGTCCTACTATAGGTGTGGGGTGTCCTGGTCCTACTACAGGTGTAGGGGGGTCCTGGTCCTACTATAGGTGTGGGGTGTCCTGGTCCTACTATAGGTGTAGGGTGTCCTGGTCCTACTCTAGGTGTAGGGGGTCCTGGTCCTACTATAGGTGTAGGGTGGTCCTACTATAGGTGTAGGGGGTCCTGGTCCTACTAAGGGTGTAGGGGGTCCTGGTCCTACTATAGGTGTAGGGGGTCCTGGTCCTACTACAGGTGTAGGGGGTCCTGGTCCTACTATAGGTGTAGGGGGTCCTACTATAGGTGTGGGGTGTCCTGGTCCTACTATAGGTGTAGGGGGTCCTGGTCCTACTATAGGTGTAGGGGGTCCTGGTCCTACTATAGGTGTAGGGGGTCCTGGTCCTACTATAGGTGTAGGGGGTCCTACTAAGGGTGTAGGGGGTCCTACTATAGGTGTAGGGGGTCCTGGTCCTACTAAGGGTGTAGGGGGTCCTGGTCCTACTATAGGTGTAGGGGGTCCTGGTCCTACTACAGGTGTAGGGGGTCCTGGTCCTACTATAGGTGTAGGGGGTCCTACTATAGGTGTAGGGGGTCCTACTATAGGTGTGGGGTGTCCTGGTCCTACTATAGGTGTAGGGGGTCCTGGTCCTACTATAGGTGTAGGGGGTCCTGGTCCTACTATAGGTGTAGGGGGTCCTACTATAGGTGTAGGGGGTCCTACTATAGGTGTAGGGGGTCCTGGTCCTACTATAGGTGTAGGGTGTCCTGGTCCTGCTATAGGTGTAGGGGGTCCTGGTCCTACTATAGGTGTAGGGGGTCCTGGTCCTACTATAGGTGTAGGGTGTCCTGGTCCTACTATAGGTGGGGGTCCTGGTCCTACTATAGGTGTAGGGGGTCCTGGTCCTACTATAGTTGTAGGGTGGTCCTACTCTAGGTGTAGGGGGTCCTGGTCCTACTATAGGTGTAGGGTGTCCTGGTCCTGCTATAGGTGTAGGGTGGTCCTACTCTAGGTGTAGGGGGTCCTGGTCCTACTATAGGTGTGGAGTGTCCTGGTCCTGCTATAGGTGTAGGGTGTCCTACTATAGGTGTAGGGTGTCCTGGTCCTACTATAGGTGGGGGTCCTGGTTCTTCTTCTTACTATTATCTCCCCCACCCCCAGCCCCCCTTCACAGCAGAGAACAGGAAGAAGACCATCGATAAGATACTCAAGTGTAAAATCAACTTGCCGCCATACCTCACTGTGGACGCCAAGGACCTCATCAAGAAGGTAAAAAGCACGCACTGACTGCACTGTGGAGACAAAGGACCTCATCAAGAATGCAACATGCACAAACTTAATTCACTGTGGTGAACAAGGAGGCCATAAAGCAGATAACACTCACGCACTTCACTCTGGGGGCCGAGGTCGCCATAACCCGGGGAAACACACAAAGCCCACGGTTACATGTGCGCCTCTGTATCCCCCTCCAGCTGCTGAAGAAGAGTTCTGCCCAGAGACTCGGCTCCAGCAACATGGACTGTCTTGATATACAGGTGACACTCGCTCACTCGCTCACTCACTCGCTCGCTCGTAAAGCCCTTGGTAATCACGCTCCTCTCTTCTTCTGCAGAAACATCCGTTCTTCCGACACATCAGCTGGGACGACTTGCTCAACAAGAGAGTAGAGCCGCCCTACAGGCCCCAGCTGGTACTGCACGCCGTATTTCTATAGCGATGATGGGGTTTTGAGTTGTGTCTAGAATGCTCTTCACTCAAGTGTGTGTGTGTGTGTGTGTGTGTGTGTGTGTGTGTGTGTGTGTGTGTGTGTGTGTGTGTGTGTGTGTGTGTGTGTGTGTGTGTGTGTGTGTGTGTGTGTGTGTGTGTGTGTGTGTGCAGAAGTCGGATGAGGACGTCAGTCAGTTTGACAGCATCTTCACCCGCCAGACGCCGGTGGACAGCCCCGACGACACCTCCCTCAGCCACGGCGCCCAGCAGGCCTTCGCTGTGAGTCCAGCAGCGCGCTTGGCGGCCATCTTGGCTCTAAACGCCCGGCACTATTGCTGTGTCTGAAATCGCGCTCTTACATAAGTGCACTTCATTATCCCTACAGTACACTTACTCATAGGCGCAGTGCTCCCATTTCTACAGTGCAGTCAAAACAGCCTTCGCGCACCTACCGGAAATGGGTTTTCAGTTGGACGGTTCTTCTTCGGTGGTATTTTTTTTCTTCTGCTTGATCATTTCCGTTAGTCGCCTCCAGCCTATTAGCGGTCTAGCAGTATTCACGTTATCGTTCTTGATACCAACTGATTACAGAATTAACAACATACTGGTCTGATACAGCCTAAAACAATGTAGTTGCGCTGAAAAAAAAAAAATAAAGTGTAATTTTACTTACATTTGTAAAGCACGTTGGTCTCAAATGTTACAATGTCCTCCATTTTCCGATTTGAAATTCCCGCCCCCTCCGCTACGTAGACAAGATGGCGGCCGTTGAGGGTGGAAAGTGTCCATCGGTCCACACTCAAGTTTTAGATCGTTTTTGAGTGCGCCACCGAGGTACTTCCAGTGCACTGCGTTTTGGCGCACTCTCCGTTTTTGCGCAAAGTGCACTCAAAAAATTAAGTAAGTATGGTAGTGTGCGATTTCAGACACCTGCTGCTCTTCCATTGTTGAAGTGCATCAAGTCAAGCCAGCCCCTTATATCTGTTTTAGTGTTGGTGTGTAATCAATGTGTGTAACGTGGTGTCTTGTGTTCTTATTGTGTAGTAGCCTCACACGCGCGCGTGCGGTCTAGATGTATAATGCGCGTGTATCGTCTAGATGTATAATATACGTGTGTGTGTGTGTGTGTGTGTGCAGGGCTTCACCTATGTGGCGCCGTCCGTCCTGGAGAGTCTGAAGGAGGGGTTCTCCTTTGAACCGAGAGCACGGACCAGACGACAGAACAGTAGCCCCCGCACGCCCATCAGGTAACGCACGCACGCACGCACGCACGCACGCACGCACGCACGCACGCACGCACGCACGCACGCACGCACGCACGCACGCACGCACGCACGCACGCACGCACGCACGCACGCACGCACGCACGCACGCACGCACGCACGCACGCACGCACGCACGCACGCACGCACGCGCGCGCGGATGGTGATGACAGTCATTAAGAGGTGCCTCCCTGTCTCGTCAGCCCACCTAAATTCTCTATGGCCGGACCCTTCAAGTCCAGCATGGAGGGAGAGCACTCCCCCCCACCAGCCCAAGCCCCAGCCACAGCATCGCTGGACAACGGCTCAGCCTCTCAGCCAATCAGGACGCCTGCCAGGAACAAGAAGCAGAAGGCCCATCGCAGATGAACGACTGGTGGACCAATCACGGCACCATCTTCCCTTGATTGACAGTCCCCTGTGTGAGGGTTGGCCCTATGGGGCGGGATCAGGCTTTGACTGTAAAACCCTCCAATTTTTGTTGTCATGGCAACATTATAATTAATGCAATGTTTTCACATCTCTCTAAGCTTGTTGGTGTCTATGTCGGGCGTGGCTTCCTTTTGCAAAGGAGGTGTGGTCTAATATGTGGGTGTGGTTTGTTTGAGTGGGCATGGTCTCTTTCAGATGACCGGGCCAATTAAAACACACACACACACACACACACACACACACACACACACACACACACACACACACACACACACACACACACACACACACACACACACACACACACACACACACACGATCTGGTGTGAACCGGTTCTGTGAGCAGCTTGTATAAAAATTATTTTGAGTACATCAGTAAAGTATTTTTGGCTAGCGGTGTTCAAGGACTACGGGGTCCTTCCCTCTCCCCCTAATCGCCCTGCATTCAGTTCACTGAGGGACAGGTGTGTCCCACCGATACTGCAATCAGCAGGTGGCCAGGTGGGAGCCAACGAGAGGTCATGCCTGCAGTAGCAGGTGGTGAGGCGTCCCGTTATACTCTGGCTGTTTTCCTGGTCGGTGGTTTCACTGAGGGCCAACACCACGATGTGATACCAGGGGAGGGGGCGGTCACCACCTCTCCTCTCGCACGCTGCCTGGCGAGTGGCGACCCCTCTCTCCCACCTGGCATCTCTTGCAGGGTAAGTCAGGTCCTGCGGGGATCGTAAGGCAGGAATGTATCTGAGATATAGAACGTTTGTAAAGAATAAAACGTGCCCCTCTGTGATACAAATATTTTATTGGCCCTCTCACCGTTCCAAGAGGCTGCTAATTGGACAAGGTTGAAGGTGCAGGTTTGATTAATTTATGTCAAAGGAGTAATCCACCGGACAAATCTTTTTCTGTACTTACTCGAGAACTAAATATTTTGGAACATTTAGCAATCATTATGGAAAATTGTGCCAAAAATGTGAAAGCCCTCATTCTCAGGCTTCTAGATAGCAACGGTTTTCTAAAGGGCTCATGCATTGTACAGGAGCATAAATATGTTCTTGATAGTAATGGCGTTTTGGTCATTGTTTAGTAATTGATCTGGAAATGATTTGTCATTATGGGAAGTTGTGTTTGAAACTAGCACCTAATTTCTCATGAGATGTGGTGCAAAAAAAGTTGTTATTGGGTTCCCGTATATTTACGTTTCGTTTGGATTTTACACCACTATACATTTCTTCAGCCATCACAAAATGGCGGAGCATCGCCACCAGAAAGTCCTGTGATGCATTCTGCTACAAGCCAAATGCACAGCATGGTGGGAGCCCAGTCCATGGAATCGTTTTTACCGTTGCATGAAATCAGTCATTGTGTATTTATACATAGAATTAAACTAATGACATGCAGAATCATATATCAAAGGGAGGCTGAATTCCCGGTTAATAGTAGGCCTATATATAGCCTACCTGATGCAAGACCGACTGATAAGCATCATAAACCCGACATCCCTTTGACTGCAAATAGGCTATAGATCATGCCTTTAAGAGGCTCAAACTGATGAAGATAATGTACCCTGCACCAGATGTCATCAGAATCCGCTTTTATGTAGCCAATCGCTGGGGGCTAGCTGCTGTCAACTTTTTTGGTAGTAGTTGTGATTTGCAATGGGTTATGGCAGGTAACCGTTAACGTGGTAAACGGTACCTTGAGATGACCGCATCTGTCTACTTTGAGGTTGATTTAATAAAATACGAATGTTGGAAAGTATTTGGTGCAAAATATAATTTGCCTTGACTATCAAAAAAATCTTCAGTTTTCATTCAAATCTCTGAGCCCTGAACGTGTAGTGCTGTGGCCCCCAGAACTCCTGGGCAGCACAATTATGCAAAAGATTGTTTTTTGACCAATGGCTTAACGATCATTATCAAGCATATTCAATAGAAATGTACTTTTATTCCTCTTAAATCAATTAGTGTTTACGTGTAACATAGCTAGCGCTTCCATTTAATTATCCAGTTTTTTATTTTTTAGGCCTATTAATTTCTTAGCGGTTAGTTTAGTTACCTCGTTGCCAGTTAATTAGCGTTGAGTCAACTAGTGGTTTAACTATAGTTTGCGTAACAATTGCCAAGGTTGTTACGCAAAGTGCCAAGGTTCTAGGGTCTGGCTTCGTCCTCCTGCAACACGGAGGCACGGAGCCTCTCTGGTGACATCTGGAAGAAAAAGAAAAAAAAAAAGTTTAGCCGATATAGTGATTTTTATTTTTCCCGATTTAATAATCTGTTTTCCCGATTTAGTGATCTGTTTGCATGATTTAATAATCTGTGGGCACGGCACAATTTAATAAATTGCAGGAACGAGATAACTTGTGGCCACAGTTTAATAATTCGTTGGAACGAGATAGGCCTACTTATGTTGTGGCTTATGTTGTGGTTGTCTATTGTTGCAGCAGGGGTTTGACCCATGTCGGCTATGGACAAGATAGAAGAGATATCGTTCTATTTTAACCTCGGAATGAATTACAATGACATTCTAAAGTCACTTGCTGTTAGGCAAGGAGTTATTATAAGTAAGAGGCACTTAATTAGGCTGCTAAAAATGCACGGGTACAGCCGAAGACAATATGATGACCTCGGCCTATACACCTTGCATAACGGCAATAGAATGCGTCTACCCTGCTGCAACAATAGACAACACACCAACACCCCTTTTATAATTGTTAATTCGTGGCGACAACATAAGTATCTAGTTCCCACGAATTATTAAATTGTGGGCACAGAATAATTATCTTGTTCCCACGAATTATTAAACTGTTGCCAGAAATTAATTAGGCCTATCTCGTTCCCGCAATTTATTAAATTGTGGCCACAGATAAGTAATGCTGACAGATCACTAAATCGGGAAAACAGATTATTAAATCGGGAAAACAGATCACTAAATCGGGCAAACAGGTATATTTATTTTTTCCCAGATGTCACCAGGGGGGCTCTTCCATGTGTTCTTGACCTTTAATTTTGCTCGGACCCTGTTATTCACCGATGGCGGGTGTATTTTCTTTTAAGTTTATTTTTATATTATTTTAGGTCATTAATAGGCTAAGGTTTTGTGTGAGACAATTCAGTGAAAAAAAACGACAAAACAAAATGTATTCTCCTTAAACAAAATGAAACAGGTTTGTTCTGGAAAGAATAAATAGACTAAGGGAGTTGACCTAAAGCCTATAGATTTAAATAATCTGCGCTTCGCATAACCGCTTCAAATCGCTTTGAGAGGAACATCAGGTGGACAGATACTGTCTTTGTTGATAACCTGGATAAATTAAATTAATTGAGCCAATAGAATACCATTGACTGTCAAACCGATGACATATTTGCAATTATTTTTAAATTAAATTCATACAACATTTCCAATGTGATGCATGAGTCAAATAGACAGTTTAAGAGATCACACAGAATATGAGGGTCTAGGCCTACGCTTTTAATGTTTAGATGATATCACTCTATAGTGAATCACTTGATGGCCTGAAGGGAAACAGCCCAACATAGAAGCGCGCGCTCGTCTTTGATTCCTCGTCGTCGCCTTCGTTGTCGTCGTGCGTCCGTCGGGTCACGTTGTGGGGGGCCCCTGGACGCGGTCCCCTGAAAGGAGCAGAGGACAGAATATGAACAAAGAATGTTACGTAAAAAAGATATATGTAGCGGAAACACATCAAAGATTTCCTCCCTAACAACCATTAAAACCATTAAAACTCAAGTAATTCGAGTAAACAAATTAAGGGCTGTATTATCGAGAAAACGCCGCGGTGACGTTCCGGCTCAGGTGACTGACCTCCAGCTCGGCGCTAGACCATCACCGGAACTGATTTCTGCTCCCAGCACCTCTCGATCAGGTCCAGCATGATCTCCTGGCACGATATAGTAAATACGTTTAATAGGTTCAAGTTAACCATAAAGTAAATAATGTATCTAATTGATGTATAATTTGTTTTGTCTTTCTTTATTATTAGCTGTATCTAACCTTGTACCATAATCAACGTAAAAATCAAATAATTAGATTGCCATTGAAATTTGAAAGAGTTCCATCAGCAGACTCTGACAAACACAAATAAAAGAAGCAGACAATAATGACGTTTTAAAGTACACAGAAAAAAAAATCCATAGTTGAAATTACAAATGTTCCTTTGATGATGTTACCGTCGACCTGTGACCTCTATGAATTTACCCACTCGTAGGGATTATCCTGCCTCTTGCTGCGGAAGAGCTGCTTAGCAACGCTCTCCTTCATGATGGGATTGGCATCTGGTCATAGCAACAAAAATACAAATACACACCAACGTGTTCGCTTATGAATGTCCTTGTTATATATATTCACCAGATCTCCTGGCAAGCAAAGTATAATCGTAAGAATTGAGTCATGCTCATATTGCATGTATTTTAGCAAACATTCAGAATCCTCCTAATTATTAGCCAGAGTAGGTTAAAGATGGTCTTTATTTCAATGTTTGTAATTGGGCTTTAGAGTGGACTATTGGAAAATCCAGCTGCTATTTCCCAGTACCTCTAGGTGTTGGTGTGTCTTGTGCAGGATGATAAACTACAGTCAATAAGGGGCTGCTCATTCCCCTAAAGGTATAGTCCCAGGGGAGGCTCCCACAAGACCCGCTCTGCCTCTCTGCTAGGAGGATGTGAGAATGAGGCTAGCTCGGTCAAGGGCTGCGCGGTGTAGCCCAAACCCCCATAGCCCTTCCCAGCGACGTGACAAACCACACTCTCCAAACACAGTTTGCACTAATTAATATTATTCTGCTATATGGTTTACTGTCATGTTTTCTCTCTTTATCCTTATCTTAACGTTTAGAACTTATCCAAATCTATTATTTTTTATTAAAGTAGCTATCTTATCGTATATTTGCGTTATGTAATTTAATGTATTATTTAAGTGATTATGCATGATGCATTTTATTAAATGCACAGCCCTGTTTTTTTGGAATTAATAACCGGACAACAAATGTTGACACAAAACGAGCACACAACCCGAACATGCATCAGCATTCTGTACCAAATTGAGAATTGATTGGCCTAATCGTTATGTCCCCCAAATATAAGATTTAACATTTCCTTAATGCTAAATAGTTTGTATGTACATTGAGTAATACATGACATGTTATATGTTATATCTATATTATTATATACATCTCAACTGAATTTGCATTCTACATGAGGCCCAAAATGATAGACAATATATTGCTGTGTTTGTTCTGTGAACCTACCTGTGCAAACTGCAGCCAAGATCAGGAAAACGAAAAAAACCAGCGCAAATGTCTTCATGTTGTTCACCTTTGCTTCCCGAGGCTGTAGTACTTTAAGACACGTTCTGCAGGTCGAGGTGGTTAAATAGCCCCCACGTCACTGACAGCCATAACACCGAGATCAAATAAAAAAAAGAATTACATAGTTAGAAAAAGAATACCGAGGGATTATGGCCATTTTAATTATAATATTAATTTCATTCAATGTATCTTGTGTTCTAATGAAAATTTGGTGTATAATTCAATATCATAATTCCTGCGACGCATTCGTCAAGTAAATCAAGAATGTTCATCCAGGGTGTAATTTATATTTTCACCACCAGGTAGAAATGACGTTCAATTCTGTACTATTTTTGACAGCTCAATTTCATTAGTTATTACTAATAAAATCCACACCAGATTACTGGCACACATGCAAGGATGCATACGAACACACACCAAACTACACCAAAATGGACCTTCACATGACCAATTCAGAAACCAGAAACGTGTAATATTTTGTTGAATTCATGGAAATCGTGTTTATTTTCTTTAAAGTCATACGATATGTCTCTATATCATCGTTGGCTAAGGAATAGGTCTATATTAGATCAATGCATCAAAAAAAAAATATCATGGCGACAATTAATTTATAACGGACGGTCAGCTCTCAATGTTTACTGCGTTTCAAACAGGGAGAATGACACCAAAATAAAAAACTACATTTCTTTAGGCTATATTGTTCCATTTGGGCAGTGGTTGAAAGTCTATAGGCCTGTTCAGATCGAATTGATTGAAATTTAAAGAAAAGTAGCCTATAGGCATAAGTACTACAAAAATAATGATAATAATTATAAGATATAATAAGATATACGTATATATAATATAATGATAATATTATTATAATAAATTATGATTAATAAATCACAGGCCTAATAAATCACTTTGGGTCAGAAGATCAATGAAAGTTAGAAGAAACTTACATTTTCCCCTGAACAATAATTAATAATTATAAGTATGTTCAAGTTCCCACCATAAAGTAAATAATGTATCTAATTGATGCATAATTTGTTTTGTCTTTCTCTATTATTAGTTGGATCCAACATTGCTCCATAATTGACATAAAAATAAAATAATTATTTCCATTGAAATGTGAATGAGTTCCATCAGCAGAATCAACACAAATAAAAGAAGCAGACATATTGACGTTTTAAAGTACACCGAAAAAAATATCCTTAGATGTGTTGAAATTCCAAATGCTCCTCTGATGATGCAACTGTCGACCTTTGACCTCTGTGATCCTTACCCTCATTGGCTCGTCAGGTTGGCCGGCCTTAGCCGGCCGTTCCTGCCAGATGTCTATGGTTCCTGCCTCTTGCTGTGGAAGAGCTGCTTAGCAACGCTCTCCTTCATGATGGGATTGGCATTTGGTCATAGCAACAAAAATACAAATACACACCAACGTGTTCACTTATGAATGTCCTTGTTATGTATATTCACCAGATCTCCTGGCGAGCAAAGTATAATCGTACGATTTGAGTCATATTCATATTGCATGTATTTTACAAACATTCAGAATCCTCCTAATTATTAGCCAGAGTAGGTTAAAGATGGTCTTTATTTCAATGTTTGTAACTGGGCTTTGAGTAAAGAATTGGTTATTTCAAAATCCAGCTGCAATTTACCAGTACTTTTTTGTGTTGGTGTCTCTTGCACGATGATAAACTATGGTCAATAAGGGTCTAGGCCTATGCATTTAATGTTTAGATGATATCACCCTACAGAAATCACTTGATATAGGCCGGCAGGGAAACAGCCCAACATAGAAGCACGCGCTCGTCTTTGATTCCTCATCGTTGTCTTCGTTGTCGAAACTCTCCACATGCCCAAACTTATAATGGACATTATCAAACTTCTTCACGAAAAAGTTTAGTTTTCTTTGCATGAAAGATTATTATTTAATTCCACAAAGAACATTTATGTGTAACCCGGGGCATATAAACACTGGGACCCAAAATTAATTACTTTCTCTCGATTGAAACCCATTCATATTTTTCGATCTCATAGGTCCAATGGGCTCTACCGGAAGGGGCATGACTTCGCCATAGGAGGAAAGAGTTTTTTTGGGGGGCTACAGGAAACAGAAGTGTCCGATCATGCACAGCCCTGTTTTTTTGGAATTATTAACCAGAGAACAAATGTTGACACAAAACGACCACACAACCCAAACATGCATCAGCATTCTGCATCAAATGTAAAACTGATTGGCCTAATCGTTATGTCCCCCAAATATAAGATTTAACATTTTCTTAATGCTAAATAGTTTGTTTGTACATTGGGTAATACATGAAATGTAATATATTACATGTATACATACTATTATATAAATCTCAACTGCATTTTCATTCTACCTGAGGCCCAAAATGATAGACGTAGGCCTACAGTATATTGCTGTAATTGTTCTATGAACCTACCTGTGTAAAATGCAGCTAAGATCAGGAAAACGAAAACAAGCACGAATGTCTTCATGTTGTTCACCTTTGCTTCCCGAGGCTTTAGTACTGTAAGACACTGTGTGCAGGTCGAGGAGGCTCTACTACTGTAAGACACTAGCTGTGTTCGAAATCGTTCCCTATCATGGATGTAGTGCACTAAATAGGGTGCACGCCATTTTGTAGGGTGTTCGAATTCTCAGTGGTCCACTATATAGGGCACTATATAGTGGACTTAAAATAGGGTACATACGATGTTCCCTACATGTTACTCCTGTATACCACAATGCATTGCGGTCGTGTTTTTCCGGAGGAGAAGAAGAAGCTGAATAACCGCGAAAACGAATACATTTAATGATGGAGTCTCCGGCTTTCGTTTAGAAATGTCAACAATTTATTTGGGATTTAACATAGAATATTTAACATTCAAAATTAATAAAAAAAATACTTGAACAAGGAAATGTAACATTCAACATCAATACAACCTCCAGCTTTCCTCGTGAGTGCCTGGTTTGTTTACATGATGTGGGCGCATCTGTCTGCGTCACACAAATACCCGGCGCATTTACTGATGCAAATGACGTTTAGAAATGTTCAGCGTAGTGTCCGAATTCTCGTTCCCTATTCCCTATATAGTGCACTAAATCATGTACACTATATAGGGAATAGGGAACGAGTGTATAGGGAACGATTTCGAACACAGCTACTGTCTGCAGGTCGAGGTGGTTAAATACCCCCCACGTCACTGACACCCAGAAAAAAACAGATTTAAATAAAAAATAATTACATGCTAATAGTGGCAACTGGTCAGTAGGGGCAAGTGAGCAACCACAAGTCCGGGTGTTCAGGTGTCTCACTGGGTGTCCCCCAGGGGTCAGTCTTGGGTCCACTCCTCTTCACCACTTACCTCCTCCCGCTGGGCACACTCCTCCGTCACCATGGGGTCCATTTTCACTGCTACGCTGACGACACACAGGTCTACATCTCCACCAAACCCACCGCTGCCATCCCCCCCACTTCCCTCATCACGTGCCTGGAAGAGATCCGGAGCTGGTTGAGCAGGAACTTCCTGAAACTCAATGGAAACAAGACCGAGGCCCTGCTCATCGGATCCAAATCCACCCTCACTAAATCACAACACACCCCAGCTCCACTCATAATTATCGATGGATTCCCAGTACCCTTCTCCTCCAAAGTCAAGAGCCTCGGCGTCATCCTGGACAACACCCTCTCATTCGCACCCCATATTCACAACATCACCCGGACTGCATTCTTCCACCTCCGCAACATCGCCAGACTCCGCCCATCACTGACCCAATCCAGCACTGAAATCCTAGTTCACTCATTTGTCACATCACGCATAGACTACTGCAACGCCCTCCTCACCGGACTCCCCACCAAACTCATCAACAGACTGCAGATCATTCAGAACTCAGCCGCCCGGATCATCACCCGCACCAAATCATCTGACCACATCACCCCTGTCCTCATCCAACTTCACTGGCTCCCAGTACACTACCGTATCCAATACAAAACCCTACTCCTCACCTACAAAGCTCTCCACAACCTAGCCCCCAGTTACCTCTGCGACCTCCTCCAAGAATACACTCCCTCCCGCTCCCTCCGCTCAACCTCTGCTGGACTACTATGTATCCCCACATCACGACTCACTTCAATGGGTGCCCGGTCATTCAGCTGTTCAGCACCCAGGCTCTGGAACTCCCTCCCCCCACACATAAAACAGTCAGACACCATTACAACCTTCAAGTCACAACTCAAAACTCACCTGTTCAAACTCGCACACAACGTCTAGCTGATCACTGTTTTGATTGTTTTTTAGTTTTGTCCTGTTTTTGTTTTATTTATTTCTTATTGCTTATGTTTATTTATTTATTTATTTATCTTTTTCCACAATGTCTTGTTTTTTTTTTTAAAAAATTGTATGATGACTATATGCTCTGTAAGGTGACCTTGGGTGTTTTGAAAGGCGCCTCTAAATTAAATGTATTATTATTATTATTATTATTAAGTGGGGCTCGGCCCCACCTACTCTTACAAGAAAAAAAAGAAAAAGAAAAAAGAAAAAATTATATCTATAAAAAATCTCCCAAATAATAAATTCGGCACTTTTAGTTCATTTTTAGTCGACCCTAGCTTGCTTCTTCAGACGGATTTCGTCTGGAGGGGCAAGAGTGGCTCGAGCGAGCCCCATCAGCCCAATGTAATGTGTATTGGACTTGAAAAATTGAAGTGCGCATGCTCAGAGTGTTCCTCTGTTGAAATCGACGCAGGTTATTACTTCTGGTGGGGCTGGCCCCACCGGGACCGCCATGGACATATATGGTTCGTTCCACAACAGTGTAATTTCATATTTCACCGTTCATTGGCTGTAGTGTGTGACGTTGTGAAGAGTCATGACTCGAGTGACCTCCCACCTCACCTCACGTGCCGCGCGCGAGAAGTCCTGTAGCGAAGAAGAGAAGGAGATGGATAACTTTGCTAACAAACGTGTCGGAGGCACACAAACAAAAACGAGTCGACAACATGAATGAGGTAGATCATCTATTGGAGCACAAATTTGAGACCCTGAGTCTGGAGGAAAAATTAGAGGCAAAACGCCTCATGTCTTCTGCTTTTCAGTCTATTTATGTTTTTTCCGTCTTATATGTTCCCACTCCTGGCCTGCACCTTGTCGTGGTGAGTGGGCTTTAAACCAAGACAGGCCATTCTGAATCTTTTGTTTCACAGCTATTATCTTTGATTTCTCCTCCAGGACACTGCCTAGGCCTACGGGAGGTGTAGGCTACTCCATGGTAAAATGATATTGGGTTCTTATAGTAGCTCTTACAGCTGTTTGCAGTAGTATCATTTTATTCTGAGGTTTACGGAAGCTTAGTTTAGAGTTGAACAACTTTTAAAACTATACTTTCATCATTGCAATGTTTTGATGTCTACAATAAAAGATTAAAAGCTAAATTAATGTACTTTATTAAATATACATATCTGATACATGGAGAAGAGTCACTTAGTTCAAAAACAAAAAGCCCTGCATACTGAATAGTGTTAAAGTATATATTTATTTGTAATGGTTGTGATGGCCCCAGTACCTTGCCTGCTGTCCTGGCAGGTCCTTGTTGGTGGAGCTGAGGGCTGAATAGAGAATGGGAAACACCAAGCCAGGGCTACAAACAGCATTGTGGGACACTGACACGTAAGTAAGACCAATGAAGGAAGCTCAATCTCTATTTTGAAATACTTTTGCTTTTTTATGAAAATTATTTTATTTGTAATATATTAGGGCTGTAACTTTTTCCAAAAATGAATTTCGAGAGAGAGAGAGAGAGAGAGAGAGAGAGAGAGAGAGAGAGAGAGAGAGAGAGAGAGAGAGAGAGAGAGAGAGAGAGAGAGAGAGAGAGAGAGAGAGAGAGAGAGAGAGAGAGAGAGAGAGAGAGAGAGAGAGAGAGAGAGAGAGAGAGAGAGAGAGAGAGAGAGAGAGAGCGCGCTTTATGCACTAATATTACCAGGTTTGGTGGTTGTCTTTAACTGTCGCCCTCTGGTATCCTGGTGGGTTTTTGCGTCGCAGCGACCGAGTTCTACCTTTCATCCCATTGATTGGCGTGCGTGTGTGGTGTATGAAGCGAGAGACCCTGATTGGTCCGGTGGTCCTTTAGGCAAAGTGGGCGGGACTTTGTTCTGTTCTGGCCTATTGACCGAGATCCTGTCCTGCATCTGGAGCAGGCTTGGTGTGAGTGTTACGGTTCACGATCCATATACCTTGTGGTAACCATGGTGATGTATGCCCCCCCCCCCCCCGGATTAGAAGCAACCCAGCAGACCTCCGGCCGTCCGCCCGATAGTTCGTAGCCCACTCAGAAATCGGTAGTAGGATCCGTAGTATTAGTTAAGGGAGTTTTATAGGTGAAATATCGTGCATAAAGCTGTGTCTCACCCTCTCTACCTGTCTGTCTGTCTGTGTCTTCCGGTCTCTCTGTCTCTCTGTCCCTGTCTCTCTCTATTTCTGCCTCCCTTTCTCTGTCTCTCTCTCTCTCTCCCTCCCTCCCTCCCTCCCTCTCTCCCTCCCTCCTTCACTTTTGTGAGACGGTTCAGTGAATGAAAACGACAAAACAAAATGTATTTTCCTTAAACTAAATGAAACCGGTTTGCTCTGGAAAGAATAGATAGACTAAGGGAGTTGACCTAAGGTTAGAAAATAGATTTAAATAAACCATAAATTAAATTAATTGAGCCAATTGAATACCAATGACTGTCAAACCGATGATATAGTCATATTTGCATTTATTTTTTAATTAAATTCATACACAATTTCCAATGTGATGCATGAGTCAAATAGACAGTTTAAGAGATCACACACCTAGAATATGAAGGTCTAGGCCTATGCGTTTAATGTTTAGATGATATCACTCTATAGTGAATCCATTGATGGCCGGCAGGGAAACAGCCCAACATAGAAGCGCGCGCTCTTCTTTGATTCCTCGTCGTCGCCTTCGTTGTCGTTGTGCGTCCGTCGGGTCACGTTTTGGGCGCCACCTGGACGCGGTCCCCTGAAAGGAGCAGAGGACAGAATTAGAGCAAAAAAATGTTACGTTAAAAAAATATATATAGCGGAAACACACCAAAGGTTTCCTCCTTAACAACCATTAAAACCATTAAAACTCAAGTAATTTGAGTAAACAAATTAAAGGCTGTATTATCGAGAGAACGCCGCGGTGACGTTCCGGCTTACAGGTGACTGACCTCCAGCTCAGCGCTAGACCCTCACCAGGTCGCTTCTGCTCGCGGCCAGTCTCGGTTCAGGTCCCGCATCGTCTTGGCACGAGACAGTAAATACGTTTAAATGAGGTGTGTTTGTATGCATGTGTTCATAGTGCATGTGTGAGTGGATGTCAGCGTTTACCGGGACAGTGTCTAAGTATAAATCTGTTTTTTTGTAATGTTTGACGATAGTTTTTAAAATGTTTACTGCGTTTCACACAGAGATTGAAACCAAAATAAAAAACATTTCCTTGGGCTATATTCTTCCATTTGGTCAGTGGTTGAAAGCCTATAGGCCTGTTTAGATCCAATTTATTGAAATTTAAAGAAAAGTAGCCTAGGCATTTACGTATTATTGATGCAGAAGCATAATACTAATACTACTAGTATTAGTACTACACAATAATAATAATAATAATATATAGATACATCATATGATAATATTATAATGAATTATAATTAATTAATTATAATAAATCACTATGGGTCAGAAGATCACTGAAAGTTAGAAGAAACGTACATTTACCCCTGAACAATAATGTATAATTAGAAGCACATAGGTTCAAGTTCCCACCATAAAGTAAATAATGTATCTAATTGATGTATCATTTGTTTTGTCTTTTTTTATTATTAGCTTGTTCCAA
Organism: Gadus macrocephalus; assembly: GCF_031168955.1. Classification (NCBI taxonomy): domain Eukaryota; kingdom Metazoa; phylum Chordata; class Actinopteri; order Gadiformes; family Gadidae; genus Gadus; species Gadus macrocephalus. The sequence continues at coordinate 23,322,449 of NC_082384.1, forward strand.
CCTCGCACCATAATCGACGTAAAAATCAAATAATGAGATTGCCTTTGAAATGTGAAAGAGTTCCATCAGCAGACTCTGACAAACACAAATAAAAGAAGCAGACAATATTGACGTTTTAAAGTACACAGAAAAAAAAATCCTTAGATGTGTTGAAATTACAAATGTTCCTCTGATGATGTAATCGTCGACCTTTGACATCTGTGAACCTTACCTTTCCTCCTTCATTATTGATGATTATAATCTGCCTCTTGCTGCGGAAGGGCTGCTTAGCAACGCTCTCCTTCATGATGGGATTGGCATCTGGTCATAGCAACAAAAATACAAATACACACCAACGTGTTCTCTTATGAATGTCCTTGTTACGTACATTCACCAGAACTCCTGGCAAGCAAAGTATAATCGTACGATTTGAGTCATATTCATATTGCATGTATTTTAGCAAACATTCAGAATCCTCCTAATTATTAGCCAGAGTAGGTTAAGGATGGTCTTTATTTCAATGTTTGTAACTGGGCCTTGTGGAAAGAGTGGGCTATTGGAAAATCCCGCTGCTATTTCCCAATACTAGGTGTTGGTGTGTCTTGTGCAGGATGATAAACTACGGTCAATAAGGGGCTGCTCATTCCCCTAAAGGTATAGTCCCAGGGGAGGCTCCCATCAGAGGCAGACCCGCTCTACCTCTCTGCTAGGAGGATGTGTGAGAATGAGGCTCGCTCGGTCAAGGGCTGCGCGGTGTAGCCCAAACCCCCATAGCCCTTCCCAGCGACGTGACAAACCACACTCTCCAAACACAGTTTGCACTATTTAATATTATTTTGCTATGGTTTACTGTCATGGCTTCTCTCTTTATCCTTATCTTAACGTTTAGAACTTATCCAAATCTTCTTTTTTTTTATTAAAGAAGCCATTTTATCGTATAGGCCTGCGTTATTATGTTATTTAATGTAAATATTTGTATTATGTAAGTGATTATACATGAGGCATTTTATTAAATGCACAGCCCTGTTTTTTTGGAATTAATAACCGGACAACAAATGTTGACACAAAACGAGCACACAACCCAAACATGCATCAGCATTCTGTATCAAATGGAAAATTGATTAGCCTAATCGTTATGTCCCCCAAACATAAGATATATTTCCTTAATGCTAAATAGTTTTTATGTACATTGAGTAATACATGACATGTTGTATGTTATATCTATGTTATTATATACATCTCAACTGAATTTGCATTCTTCATGAGGCCCAAAATGATAGACGTACAGTATATTGCTGTGTTTGTTCTGTGAACCTAGCTGTGCAAACTGCAGCCAAGATCAGGAAAACGAAAACCAGCGCAAATGTCTTCATGTTGTTCACCTTTGCTTCCCGAGGCTTTAGTACTGTAAGACACTGTGTGCAGGTCGAGGAGGTTGAATACCCCCCACGCACTGACACCCATAACACCGAGATAAAAAAAAAAAAAGAATTACATAGTTAGAAAAAGAATACCGAGGGATTATGGCCATTTTAATTATAATATTAATTTCATTCAATGTATCTTGTGTTCTTATGAAAATTTGGTGCATAATTCAATATCATAATTCCTGCGACGCATTCGACAAGTAAATCAAGAATGTTTATCCAGGGTGTAACTTATATTTTCACCACCAGGTGGAAATGACCTTTCAATTCTGTACTATTTTTGACAGCTCAATTTAATTAAAGTTATTACAAATAAAATCCACACCAGATTACGAGCACACATGCAAGGACGCATATGAACACACACCAAACTACTCCAAAATAGGACTACCTTCACTTGACCAATTCAGAAACCAGAAACGTGTGATATTTTGTTGAATTCATGGAAATCGTGTTTATTTTCTTTAAAGTCATACGATATGTCTCTATATCATTGGTGGCTAAGGTAAAGGCCTATATCAGATCAATGCATCGAAAAACAAATATCATGGCGACAATTAATTTATAACGGACGGACAGCTCTCAATGTTTACTGCGTTTCAAACAGGGAGAATGACACCAAAATAAAAAAAAACCTTTCCTTAGGCTATAATCTTCCATTTGGTCAGTGGTTGAAAGTCTATAGGCCTGTTTAGATCGAATTTATTGAAATTGAAAGAAAAGTAGCCTAGGCCTTTAAGTATTATTGGTGCAGAAGCAATCATAATACTAATACTACTAGTATAAGTACTACAAAAATAATGATAATAATTATAAGATGTAATAATATATATATATATATATATATATATATATATATATATATATATAATGTAATGATAATATTATTATAATACATTTTGATTAATGAATCACTTTGGGTCAGAAGATCAATGAAAGTTAGAAGAAATGTACATTTACCCCTGAACAATAATTAATAATTATATCACTAGGTTCAAGTTCCCACCATGAAGTAAATAATGTATCTAATTGATGTATCATTTGTTTTGTCTTTCTTTATTATTAGCTGGATCCAACCTTGCACCATAATCAACATAAAAATCAAATAATTATTTCCATTGAAATGTGAAAGAGTTCCGTCAGCAGAATCTGACAAACACAAATAAAAGAAGCAGACAATATTGACGTTTTAAAGTACACAGAATAAAAAATCCTTAGATGTGTTGAAATTCCCGATGTTCCTCTGATGATGCAACCGTCGACCTTTGACCTCTGTGATCCTTACCCTCATTGGCTCGTCAGGAACGGCCAAATAAACACCAACGTGTTTGCTTATGAATGTCCTTGTTAGGTATATTCACCAGATCTCCTAGCAAGCAAAGTATATTCGTAATATTTGACTCATTCATATTGCATGTATTTTACAAACATTCAGAATCCTCCTAATTATTAGCCAGAGGATGGTCTTTATTTCAATGTTTGTAACTGGGCTTTGAGGAAAGAGTGGGCTATCGGAAAATCCAGCTGCTATTTCCCAGTACTTTTTGGTGTTGGTGTGTCTTGCATGGTGATAAACTATGGTCAATAAGGGGCTGCTCATTCACCAAAGCTATAGTCCTAGGGGAGGCTCCCCCCCCCACACACACACATCCACAAATACATCCACAGATGCCCCTTCCGATAGAGCCCATGGGACCTATGAGATCGAAAAATATGTATGGGTTTCAATGGAGAGAAAGTAATTATCTTCTGGTCCCGGTCTTTATATGCCCTGGATTACACATATGTTGTTTATGGATCTAAATTATATTTTTTCATGTCAAGAGTTAGACCGTTTATTGTGAAATTGTTCAGTTTAAGGCTGTAGAGAAAACACAATGAGAAAGACTACATGTCTCGTGTGTGCCGTCACGCTCCCTGCGACTGACTCAACAATCTCTCCATCGGCATAACTGAAACCCTCCACGTGCCCCAACTTATAATGGACATTATCAAACTTCTTCACGTCAATGTTTAGTTTTCTTTGCATGAAAAATGATCATTTAAATATATATATATTTTTGATGCAAACTATAATTACGTTTTGGTACAGCACCTCTTCATTCTGTACAAGGATGAGCGAATTTTCTCGTTTTTAAATGAAAACAACCTACCCATCATTCGCTGCCGCTGGGAAAAAAAAAATAAAAAAAAAAATAAATAAAAATTCCCTACCTACCCATGACCTCAACTGACAACCAACAGGAACCAAACTTTTTTTTTTTTTAGGCCCTGGGTCCAGAAAATATTTACTTTCTCTCCATTGAAACCCATTCATATTTTTCGATCTCATAGGTCCCGTGCATGGGCTCTACCGGAAGGGGCGTGACTTTGCCACGAGGAGGAACAAGTTTTTTGGTGGGGCTACAGGAAACAGAAGTGTCCATTCATGCACAGCCCTGTTTTTTTGGAATTAATAACCAGAGAAAATTTTTTAACACAAAACGACCACACAACCCAAACATGCATCAGCATTCTGCATCAAATGGAAAACTGTTTTGCCTTATCGTTATGTCCCCCAAATATAATATTTTACGTTTTCTCAATGCTAAATAGTTTGTTTGTACATTGAGTAAAACATGAAATGTAATATATTATATGTATACATACTATATGTGTAAATCTCAACTGAATTTTCATTCTACCTGAGGCCCAAAATGATAGGCGTACAGTATATTGCTTTAATTGTTCTGTGAACCTACCTGTGTAAACTGCAGCCAAGATCAGGAAAACGAAAACCAGTGCGAATGTCTTCCGGTTGTTCACCTTTGCTTCCCGGGGCTTTAGTACGTACGACACTGTCTGCAGGTCGAGGAGGTTTTAACCTCCTAAAGCCACGTCACTGACACTCAGACAAAACAGATTTTATTAAAAAAGAATTACATACTAATGGCAACTGGTCATTAGGGGCAAGTGGGGCTCGGCCCCACCTACTCTCACAAGAAAAAAATGAAAAGGAAAAAAGGAAAAAAAATATATAAAATGAATTATATATATATATATATATAATACATTTAAGAGGCGCCTTTCAAGGCACTCAAGGTCACCTTACAGAGCATAAAGTCATCATAAATTGTTTAAAAACAAGACTGTGGAAAAAAAACAAAAACAAGACAAAACAAACAAACAATCAAGACAGTGATCAGTTAGACGTTGTGTGCGAGTTTGAACAGGTGAGTTTTGAGTTGTGACTTGAAGGTTGTAATGGTGTCTGACTGTTTTATGTGTGGGGGGAGGGAGTTCCAGAGCCTGGGTGCTGAACAGCTGAATGATCGGGCACCCATTGTTATGAGTCGTGATTTGGGGATACAGTCCAGCAGAGGTTGAGCGGAGGGAGCGGGAGGGAGTGTATTCTTGGAGGAGGTCGCAGAGGTAACTGGGGGCTAGGTTGTGGAGAGCTTTGTAGGTGAGGAGTAGGGTTTTGTATTGGATACGGTAGTGTACTGGGAGCCAGTGAAGTTGGATGAGGACAGGGGTGATGTGGTCAGATGATTTGGTGCGGGGGATGATCCGGGCGGCTGAGTTCTGAATGATCTGCAGTCTGTTGTTGAGTTTGGTGGGGAGTCCGGTGAGGAGGGCGTTGCAGTAGTCTATGCGTGATGTGACAAATGAGTGAACTAGGATTTCAGTGCTGGATTGGGTCAGTGATGGGCGGAGTCTGGCGATGTTGCGGAGGTGGAAGAATGCAGTTCGGGTGGTGTTGTGAAAATGGGGTGCGAATGAGAGGGTGTTGTCCTGGATGACCCCCCCCCCCCCCCCCTTCTCTGGGTCTCCAATGCTCCGACCCCACTGTGACCGTTCAAATGAAGCGAGAGACCCTGATTGGTCCGGTTGTCCTCCTTAGGCACAGTGGGCGGGACTTTGTTCAGGTCTGGCCTATTAAACGAGATCCTGCCCTGCATCTGGAGCAGGCTTGGTGTGAGTAACCATGGTGATCCATATGTCTTGTAGTAACCATGGTGATGTTGTACGCCCCCCCAGATTTAGACGCAACCCAGCAGACCTCCGGCAGATAGTTCCCTCGTAGCCCACTCAGAAATCGGTAGTAGAATCCGTAGTATTAGATAAGGGAGTTTTATAGGTGAAATATCGTGCATAAAGCTGTGTCTCACCCTCTCTACCTGTCTGTCTGTGTCTCTCTGTCTCTCTCTATTTCTGCCTCTTTCTCTGTCTCTCTCTCTCCCTCCCTCCCTCCCTCCCTCCCTCCCTCCCTCCTTCCCTTTTGTGAGACAGTTCAGTGAATGAAAACGACAAAACAAAATGTATTTTCCTTAAACTAAATGAAACCGGTTTGTTCTGGAAAGAATAAATAGACTAAGGGAGTTGACCTAAGGTTAGAAAATAGATTTAAATAAACCATCTGCGCTTCGCATAACCGCTTCAAATCGCTTTGAGAAGAACATCAGGCGGACAGATATACTAATCTGGTCTCTGTTGATAACCTGGATGAATTAAATTAATTGAGCCAATAGAATACCATTGACTGTCAAACCGATGATATAGTCATATTTGCATTTATTTTTTAATTAAATTCATACACAATTTCCAATGTGATGCATGAGTCAAATAGACAGTTTAAGAGATCCCACACCTAGAATATGAGGGTCTAGGCCCAGGCGCGTGCCGTCCATGTGGGCAGGTGGGGCGGCCAACTCCCTGCAAAAGCATGCTCCCAAAAAAAAAAAGTTCCTCAGTAAATCATTGCTCCAAGTTTATTTTTAATAATGCGATTTTCACATTAAATATCTATAGTTTCTGTAGGCTTTCCGACTATTTTTGGTCTGTTGATATCAAATTGATGGTGGCAATTCTAGTTGAGTTTAACGTGTCATGCAATGTGGGGCAGCGGAGCTCAACGACCGCGTCCCTCCGTATGTTTCTCGCATAACCCTGCAGGCTGCAATAAGAATTGCAATCCGCGCTATAAGACGCCCATATGGTCGTAAAGTAGTCTGCCCCATGGTCATATTCTAGGACTGTTGTTGTTTAAATCGAATTACTCCGCTTGTATCTTTCGGCATTGAAGACTATTTATTTATTTATTTCAGCAGGTATTAAAATTGTATACCTGATTTCATACCTGATTTAAACAGCTGTTATTGAGAAATATCTGATTTCAAAAGAGATGTTATTGAGAGATTTGCACACATCGTCGGGCCAAATTCTGCTTGATTGATGACTTGTATTTCTACTTTTCACGTATTTGCAATGCACTCGCTAAGCCCGTTGTTAAAATAAAATATGGAAGAAATAACTTCCCTATAAGGGACATGACGAGTGTTGCGGATGGCACTTCAAAAGCATGCAGTAACATTAGGCTATTAGTTTCTTATTTTTTTTTATTCGTTTTTTTTATTAGTTTAGTTAACATGTTTTAATGTAGCTCAAAATATACATGTTAAAAATAGATATAAATAGTGGGTGTGGTCATACGCCAGTAGTTTCTGCCCCACCGAAATGAAGGGGCACCGCACGCTACTGTCTAGGCCTATGCGTTTAATGTTTAGATGATATCACTCGATATAGGCCGGCAGGGAAACAGCCCAACATAGAAGCGCGCGCTCGTCTTTGATTCCTCATCGTCGTCTTCGTTGTCGTCGTGCGTCCGTCGGGTCACGTTGATGGCTCCACCTGGACGCGGTCCCCTGAAAGGAACAGAGGACAGAATAAGAACAAAAAATGTTACATTAAAAAAATATACATAGCGGAAACACACCAAAGGTTTCCTCATTAAAAACCATTAAAACCATTAAAAATTAAAGGCTGTATTATCGAGAAAACGTCGCGTTGACGTTCCGGCTTACAGGTGACTGACCTCCAGCTCGGCGCTAGACCATCACCGGGACTGATTTCTGCTCCCAGCACCTCTCGATCAGGTCCATCACGATCTCCTGGCACCAGACAGTAAATACGTTTAAATGAGCTGTGTTTGTATGCATGTGTTCATAGTGCATGTGTGAGTGGATGTCAGCATTTACTGGGTCAGTGTCTAAGTGTATAAATCTGGTTTTGTAATGTTTGACGATAGTTTAAATGTTTACTGCGTTTCACACAGGAAGATTGACACCAAAATAAAAAACATTTCCTTAGGCTATATTCTTCCATTTGGTCAGTGGTTGAAAGTCTATAGGCCTGTTTAGATCCAATTTATTGAAACTTAAAGAAAAGTTGCCTAGGCATTTACGTATTATTGATGCAGAAGCAATCATAATACTAATGCTAGTATATTAGTACTACAAAAATAATGATAATAATATGTATATATATCATATTATGATAATATTATTATAATAAATTACAATAAATAAATTATAATAAATCACTGAGTGAGAAGATCACTGAAAGTTAGAAGAAACTTCACCCCTGAAAAATAATTAATAATTATAAGCACATAGGTTCAAGTTCACCATAAAGTAAATAATGTATAATTGATGTATAATTTGTTTTGTCTTACTATATTTTTAGTTGGATCTAACTTTGCACCATAATCAACGTAAAAATCAAATAATTAGATTGCCATTGAAATTTGAAAGAGTTCCATCAGCAGACTCTGACAAACACAAATAAAAGAAGCAGACAATGTTGATGTTTTAAAGTACACAGAAAAAAAAATCCTTAGATGTGTTGAAATTACAAATGTTCCTCTGATGATGTTACCGTCGACCTTTGACCTCTATGAATTTACCCACTCGTAGGTATTATCCATCCTCATGCTGCGGAAGAGCTGCTTAGCAACGCTCTCCTTCATGATGGGATTGGCATCTGGTCATAGCAACAAAAATACAAATACACACCAACGTGTTCACTTATGAATGTCCTTGTTACGTACATTCACCAGAACTCCTGGCAAGCAAAGTATAATCGTACGATTTGAGTCATATTCATATTGCATGTATTTTAGCAAACATTCAGAATCCTCCTAATTATTAGCCAGAGTAGGTTAAAGATGGTCTTTATTTCAATGTTTGTAACTGGGCCTTGAGGAAAGAGTGGGCTATTGGAAAATCCCGCTGCTATTTCCCAATACTAGGTGTTGGTGTGTCTTGTGCAGGATGATAAACTACGGTCAATAAGGGGCTGCTCATTCCCCTAAAGGTATAGTCCCAGGGGAGGCTCCCATCAGAGGCAGACCCGCTCTACCTCTCTGCTAGGAGGATGTGTGAGAATGAGGCTCGCTCGGTCAAGGGCTGCGCGGTGTAGCCCAAACCCCCATAGCCCTTCCCAGCGACGTGAAAAACCACACTCTCCAAACACAGTTTGCACTATTTAATATTATTTTGCTATGGTTTACTGTCATGCTTTCTCTCTTTATCCTTATCTTAATGTTTAGAACTTATCCAAATCTATATATATTTTTTTTTATTAAAGTGGCCATCTTATCGTATATTTGCGTTATTATGTAATTTAATGTAAGTATTTGTATTATTTAAGTGATTATGCATTATATTAAATGCACAGCCCTGTTTTTCTGGAATTAATAACCGGACAACAAATGTTGACACAAAACGAGCACACAACCCAAACATGCATCAGCATTCTGTATCAAATGGAGAATTGATTGGCCCTCATCGTCATGTCCCCCAAACATAAGATTTAACATTTCCTTAATGCTAAATAGTTTGTATGTACATTGAGTAATACATGACATGTTGTATGTTATATCTATGTTATTATATACATCTCAACTGAATTTGCATTCTTCATGAGGCCCAAAATGATAGACGTACAGTATATTGCTGTGTTTGTTCTGTGAACCTAGCTGTGCAAACTGCAGCCAAGATCAGGAAAACGAAAACCAGCGCAAATGTCTTCATGTTGTTCACCTTTGCTTCCCGAGGCTGTAGTACTTTAAGACACTGTCTGCAGGTCGAGGAGGTTGAATACCCCCCACGCACTGACACCCATAACACCGAGATAAAAAGAAAAAGAAAAAAGATTACATAGTTAGAAAAAGAATACCGAGGGATTATGGCCATTTTAATTATAATATTAATTTAATTAAATGTATCTTGTGTTCTTATAAAAATTTGGTGCATTAATTCAATATCATAATTCCTGCGACGCATTCGACAAGTAAATCAAGAATGTTTATCCAGGGTGTAATTTATATTTTCACCACCAGGTGGAAATGACGTTCAATTCTGTACTATTTTTGACAGCTCAATTTCATTAACGTTATTACTAATAAAATCCACACCAGATTACGAGCACACATGTTCGGACGCATATGAACACACACCAAACTACACCAAAATAGGCCTACCTTGACCTGACCAATTCGGAAACCAGAAACGTGTGATATTTTGTTGAATTCATGGAAATCGTGTTTATTTTCTTTAAAGTCATACGATATGTCTCTATATCATTGGTGGCGAAGGTAAAGGCCTATATCAGATCAATGCATCAAAAACAAATATCATGGCGACAATTAATTTATAACGGACATACAGCTCTCAATGTTTACAAACCGGGAGAATGACACCAAAATAAAAAACATTTCCTTAGGCTATATTCTTCCATTTGGTCAGTGGTTGAAAGTCTATAGGCCTGTTTAGATCAAATTTATTGAAATTTAAAGAAAACTAGCCTAGGCATTTACGTATTATTGGTGCAGAAGCAATCATAATACTAATACTACTAGTATAAGTACTACAAAAATAATGATAATAATTATAAGATATAATAAGATATATATATATATATATATATATATATATATATATATATATATATATATATATATATATATATATATATAATGTAATGATAATATTATTATAATAAATCATAGGCCTAATAAATCACTTTGGGTCAGAAGATCAATGAAAGTTAGAAGAAACTTACATTTACCCCTGAACAATAATTAATAATTATAAGCACTAGGTTCAAGTTCCCACCATGAAGTAAATAATGTATCTAATTGATGTATCATTTGTTTTGTCTTTCTTTATTATTAGCTGGATCCAACCTTGCACCATAATCGACATGAAATCAAAAAATTATTTCCATTGAAATGTGAAAGAGTTCCATCAGCAGACTCTGAAAAACACAAATAAAAGAAGCAGACAATATTGACGTTTTAAAGTAGGCCTACACAGAAAAAAAAATCCTTAGATGTGTTGAAATTCCAAATGTTCCTCTGATGATGCAACCGTCGACCTTTGACCTCTCTGGCTCGTCAAGAAGGCCGGCCGTTCCTGCCTCTTGCTGCGGAAGAGCTGCTTAGCAACGCAGCTCAATCTCAACTGATTTTTTATTCTACCTGTATGTCTATCATTTCATTCTAAAATGATAGACATACAGTATATTGCTGTATTTGTTCTGTGAACCTACCTGTGTAAACTGCAGCCAAGATCAGGAAAACGAAAACCAGCCCGAATGTCTTCATGTTGTTCACCTTTTCTTCCCGAGGCTTTAGTAGGTAAGTCACTGTCTGCAGGTCGACGAGGTTGAGACCTCCCCCACGTTACTGACGCCCAGAAAAAATAGATTTAAATAAAAAAGAATTACATACTAAGAAAAATAATGCTGAGGAATGATGGCCATTTTAATTATAATATTCATTTCATTTAATGTATCTTGTGCTTTTATGAACATTTGGTGTACTCATTCAACATCATAATTCCTGCGACCGACGTATTGGTCAAGTAAATCAAGAATTTGTATCCAGGTTGTAATTTCAGGTTGTTATTTTCACCACCAGGTGGTAATGACGTTCAATTCTGTTATATTTTTGATAGCTCAATCTCATTAACGTTATTACGTAATTAAATCCACACCAGACTCCTAGCACACATGTTCGGACGCACACAAACACACACCAAAATACACCAAAATACCTTCACTTGACCACTTCAGAAAACAAACGTGTAATATTTTGTTGAATTCATGGATATCGTGGTTGTTTTCTTTAAAGTCATACGATATGTCTCTACATCAAAGGTGGATTAGGTATAGGCCTATATCGGATCAATGCATCAAAAACCAATATCATGGCCACAATTAATTAAAAAAAAAGGAGCATCGACGTTTTGAATCCGACGCGTCGAAACACGTCAAACCGCGTCATTGTTTCCATTTCCGCATACAGGCTCCTGATGTAGCAGCGTGATAACGGACGGACAGCTCTCGATGTTTTGTTTTTGTCAAAAGCTGCAGGAGTATCATCTGATCTGACATGGGACGGTTGTGAGGAGGAGGCTGCAGCCCCCCACGGAAGGGTGAAGGAGTGACAGGAAACCAGAGCGAGGGGCTTATCTCAGCAGAGGACAGAAGCAGCTGCAGCATCCAGCAGTAGGACATCAGCAGGAAGCTGTTGCGGTGTTATAAACACGACTTGGTAGGCTGACCACCAAAGCCTATTGTTGTTATCAAACAAACCTTTTAAACGCAGTCTATCTGCACGATTCGCACTGTGACATCGCAAGTGGACGGTGCATTTAACGTGCATATACCATGGACGTTCAGATATGTTCTGCAAAAACCAAGGCTAATTAATATCGTCCCGTTGAGTATAGTTGACCGCTTCTGTTCCGGGGGAAGTGCATACGACCCACAGGTCATACATGTCGAACATGGATGGAGACGAGGTGCAGGATGACCGCGGGTCGCGGGAGGAGTGGACGCTGCTCTTCTGGACGTCCCTCGCGGTCATCATACCCGTGGTGATCACGTTGTGGTGCAGCACCCAGCGCTCCAAGCGGAAAATACACACCAAAGAGTTCTTCCGCAAGAGCAAGCACGGCTGGCACTACACGGATCTCTTCCACAAGCCTACCTACTGCTGCGTCTGCTCCCAGCACATCCTGAACGGAGCCTTCTGCGACTGCTGCGGGGTGTGCGCCGACGAGCAGTGTCTGCGCCGGGCGGACCGAAGTCTGGTGTGCAAGGAGATCATGGCCCCCCCTCGGTCGAACGGAACGTCGGAGCATCACTGGGTCCGAGGCAACGTCCCCCTGGCCAGCTACTGCTTGGTGTGCGAGCTGCAATGCGGGACCCAGCCTAAGCTGTGCGACTT
>NC_082384.1:23335010-23477819 GCF_031168955.1 Gadus macrocephalus
GATTGGTCCGGTTGTCCTCCTTAGGCACAGTGGGCGGGACTTTGTTCAGGTCTGGCCCTATTAAACGAGATCTTGTCCTGCATCTGGAGCAGGCTTGGTGTGAGTAACCATGGTGATCTATATGTCTTGTAGTAACCATGGTGATGTTGTACGCCCCCCCCGATTTAGACGCAACCCAGCAGACCTCCGGCAGATAGTTCCCTCGTAGCCCACTCAGAAATCGTTGGTAGAATCCGTAGTATTCGATAAGGGAGTTTTATAGGTGAAATATCGTGCATAAAGCTGTGTCTCACCCTCTCTACCTGTCTGTCTGTCTGTCTGTGTGTGTCTCCCGGTCTTTCTGTCTATTTGTCTCTCTGTTTCTGCCTCTCTTTCTCTGTCTGTCTCTCTCTCCCTCCCTGTCCCTCCCTCCTTCCTTCCTTCCCTCCCACTGCCTCCCTCCCTCCCTCCCTCCTCCCCTCTCTCTCTCCCCCTCCCATCGCTCCCTCTCTCTCTCCCTGTCCCTCCCTCTCTCCCTCCCTCCCTCCCTCTCTCCCTCACTCCCTCCCTCCGTCCAGGTGTTTGACCTGTCCAAGCTGGCCCCCTCCAAGGCCCTCCAGCTCTGCACCCTGCTGCCTCCCGGCAGTGTGCGGGTGCTGGTCTGCGGGGGGGACGGCACCGTGGGCTGGGTGCTGGACGCCATCGACGCCATGAAGCTCAAGGTACCGGCGGTAGCACCACAAGACATCATGGGACGGTCCGTTATCAATGATAACGTGTAGCCACAGTGGCTATCCTGTTAGGTACAGGTATCGACAGGGACAACACAATCCGACATTACAGCGATGTTTGATTGCCGATACGTTATGTATTGTGCATTTGTAAAAAGAAAACAGGACGATCTTCCATGTGTTAATTTTTTCCCAATGTTTTATTTTGTGTGGTCCAACGTTGGGATTCGGGCTCTTAACGGCAACCATTTTGTTTTTTAAATGAATGTGGCCGAACGGAACCAATTAACTCCTGGCGAATACACATTAAGGCTTTCTAATCTATGTGATGCCACCATTGTCAGCCTGACAACACTCGTAATTAGCACATGAACCCATTCTAGTTCCGTTTCCCATCCCTGTATCCTATCCTCATCCCCTTTCGGTGTGGTGATGTTTTCAGGGCCAGGACCCCTTCATCCCTCAGGTCACCATCTTGCCCCTGGGCACCGGGAACGACCTGTCCAACACCTTGGGCTGGGGGTCGGGCTACGCAGGAGAGATCGCCGTGGAGCAGGTGCTGCGCAACATCCTGGACGCCGAGGTGGTCAAGATGGACAGGTGGGACGACAGCAACCGCAACACAAAGGACCTGATGTCCGCCTTTCACTGGGCTGGGGGTCGGCTTAGCTCAAGAGGTGGATCGGGTTGACTTGGAACTGGGAGGTTGCTAGTTCGATCCCCGGCTCCTCCTAGACGAGTGACGAGGTGTCCCCGAGCAAGACACCTCACCCTAACTGCTCCCGACGAGCTGGCTGTCGCCTTGTGTGGTTTACTCTGCCGTCTGTGTATGAATGGTTGTAAGTCGCTTTCATAAATCAGCTGCCCCAAGGGAGTTACACATTTCCTTGAAAATACAGCTTGGAATAGGCCTACAACATAAAAGAAGAATATTATTGTGTTTTCAGCTGGCACATTACAAAAGAAAAGTTTTTAGACATATATATACTGTGCGCACACGCATATACTCAGAACAAGATTGACAACTTGAGTTTGGCATTGTCTTTCAGGTGGAAGGTTCAGGTGGCCTCCAAAGGCCTCTACTTCCGGAAACCAAAGGTGATTATCCTAAAAATGGTTACATTTACGTTCTCACTCTCTTAAGTATTTTCCGCAGTGCCATGGTATTATTATTTAACGTGAGCGAGAACTTGTGGCGTTTGCTACTGTTTACGACGTCACACGGAGGAACGACATGGCAACGTCCCGCATGACGCAATGCAACAGGCCAACGTCCGGCTAAGGCAGGCCATCGATCGCAATGGTCTCTGTCCTCTTGCAGGTGTTGTCCATGAATAACTACTTCTCAGTGGGCCCGGACGCTCTGATGGCCCTCAACTTCCACACACACCGGGAGAAGACTCCCTCCTTCTTCTCCAGCCGCATCCTCAACAAGGTACGAGTCGCCAGGACGCTCCTGGTGGTGGTGTTCCTGTTTGTTAAAACTCCCAAGCAGTGAGGTGGGAGGATCCCCCACAATGCACCACAGAGGCTTTTTAAAGGGGACCTTTTTCGACTTTTATGACGTACATGCATTTCGATGTATTCCCTGCTGACAGTCTGGGGTGGCTGTGCAGAGCGCTAAACACTCGGGACAACGTTTGCGATTCACTTGTTCACATTTCCGGGAAATCATCTACGTAGAGGCACTCCTGCCACGCCCCTATATGCCTCGTCAAATCTGCCCGCGCCCGCGCTTCAAGGAAGGTAACCAATCACAACGGAGTTGGGTTGGCAGGAGGGGGGCGAGGGGGCGGAGAAGGACGAAACCGAGCGTTGACAGAGAAGGCTGAAAGCGCCCAGATGAGAGGAAGACTTTCCCGAAAGTCAACATGGTTTTTTGTGTATGGTTAAACATGACTATCAATCATTATAACAACGTTTATAGGTCATAAAAGTCGAAAAGCATAATAGGTCTCCTTTAAAGCTTCGTTATGGTTCCACCACAACTAAGCCTTTAGAGTAATGGGGTTTTGAACAAGGGATTGTTTATTAGAATACAAGTTTTTATCCACACGTTTCCTAAAATATCGATACAGTTTTGCATACGACTTTTGCCCATTCATGAAAATAATCGTTGATGGTGTTCTGTCAAAATACATTTATATCGCTAAATACCTAGGTATAGGTGGTCCTGTTACATATCCAACTGATTATTGCCTTTTATCATGCAGGGCCATGGTTAAGAGTATTCATACTAGTGCATCCATGTTCACTGACTCTCCTCTTCTGGGTTTCACTAGGTTGTGTATTTCCTCTATGGAACCAAAGATTGTTTAGTTCAGGAATGTAAGGACCTGGATAAGCGGATTGAGGTAAAGTAGTGTTGCTATAGTGTTTTGTGTGTGTGTGTGTGTGTGTGTGTGTGTGTGTGTGTGTGTGTGTGTGTGTGTGTGTGTGTGTGTGTGTGTGTGTGTGTGTGTGTGTGTGTGTGTGTGTGTGTGTGTGTGTGTGTGTGTGTGTGTGGTCACATGCTTTCTTGGAGGAACTGCTTGAAACATGTGGGCAATCTTAAAACCTGAAGCAAATCCTTTGCTAACTTTAAACCATCAAACACTGGGGAGAACTATGGGATTAAGGTCCCACAAGGTTTTCTGTAGTTTCCCTTTTCTGTGTTTGTGTGTGTGTTCATTTGCCTGTGTGTGTTGGTGTGTCCGTGCACCTGTGCATGCGTGTCTGTGCGCCTGTGTGTGTCTTGTGTGTGTGTGTGTGTGTGTGTGTGTGTGTGTGTCCACGCGCCTGCCTGTGTGTGTGTGTGTGTGTGGGTCTTGTGTGTGTGTGTGTGTGTGTGTGTGTGTGTGTCCACGCGCCTGCCTGTGTGTGTGTGTGTGTGTGGGTCTCTGCTTACCTGTGCCTGGGTCTCCTCCCTCAGCTGGAGCTGGACGGAGAAAGGGTCCGGCTGCCCAGCCTGGAGGGCATCATCGTCTGTAACATCGGCTACTGGGGCGGGGGCTGCAGGCTCTGGGAAGGCATGGGGGACGAGCCCTGCCCCCCCACACGGTAAACCTAGCCTCAACCAATGAATGGACTCTGTTCTACTTTTAGGAAAAATAGGCCAATAGACCGCCCAGGGCGTTCGATACTGTCTCGACAGTGAATCGGCAAAGCGTTACACGTCAGTGGCAGCCATCTTTGTTGTTGTCGTTGTTTTTGTTGTCGTTGTTGTTGTTGGAAATGCCTTTTCGGCGCTCTACTCATCTGCACCGCCATCGTCATCGTGTTTATCCCGCCTCATATTGGATAAGCGGTTGGGATTGGTCAGTCTACCTCGTACCGTCAGAACTCCTTCTGTATTGGATCGGGATCCCAGACCTTATTTGCAGAGGAAGTTAAACGTGAGCCCGCGACATTCGTCTGGCTCCCAGGCCCACTGACCTTACACAAACCTTACACAGGGTTTGTGTAAGGTCTTCCACACTTTTGCAGCTTCTGCAGACTGTTCTGCAGACTGACGTGTGTGTGTGTGTGTGTGTGTGTGTGTGTGTGTGTGTCCTAGGCTGGACGATGGCCTTCTGGAGGTGGTAGGAGTGTTTGGCTCCTTTCACTGTGCCCAGATCCAGGTCAAAATGGCCAATCCGGTGCGGTTGGGCCAGGCACACACTGTGCGGGTGAGGGGACAGACACACATACACCTACACACTTTATTACTTACTTCATTACCTACTTGATTAATTCATTACGTACTTCATTTCTTACTACATTACTTCATCCCTTGCTTCATTACTTACTTCATTACTTGCTTCATTACTTCAGTACTAACTTTATTACTTCATTAGTCAATTATTTACTTAATTAATAACTTTTTTTCTTACTTCATTACTTAATTAGTTTTTTCTTAACTTCATTCATTGCTTACTCCATTACTTACTCCATTACTTACTACATTACTTCATTCATTACTTACTTCCTGCATTACTTCATTACCTGCTTATTTCATTCATAACTTACTTCGTTGCTTCATTACTTCATTATTTCATTACTTAATTCATTACTTACTTCGTTGCATCATTACTTCATTACTTAATTCATTACTTACTTTGTTGCTTCATTCATTACTTACTCACTGCATTTCTTCATTACCTACTTACTTATTTACTTACTTCGTTACTTAATTCATTACTTGCTTCATTACTTACTTCATTACTTAATTCATTACTTAATTCATTACTTGCTTCATTACTTACTTCATTACTTACTTCATTACTTACTTCATTACTTACTTCATTACTTACTTCATTACTTGCTTCATTACTTCATTACTTACCTCATTACTTCACATCTCACTTCCTTATTGACCTGGTAACTCACCCACCTCGTTAGAGAGGCTCTCTGTAACCCGGCTGTGTGTGCCCGTGGCTGTGTGTGCCCGTGGCCGTCCCCCAGCTGGTGCTGAAGAGCTCCAGGATGCCCATGCAGGTGGACGGGGAGCCGTGGGCCCAGGGCCCCTGCACCATCACCATCACCCACAAGACCCAGGTCCACATGCTGTACCACGGCGGGGAGCAGACGGACGACGACGACGACGACGACGACGCCGACACCAGCGCCTCGGAGACCGAGAGCCCCGGCCCCCACGACTCCCCCAGGCCCCGGGGGGCGCGGCTCTGACCGCCCGGGACCCCCTCCTCCCCACGACTCCCCCAGGCCCCGGGGGGCGCGGCTCTGACCGCCCGGGACCCCCTCCTCCCCACGACTCCCCAGGCCCCGGGGGGCGCGGCTCTGACCGCCCGGGACCCCCTCCTCCCCACGACTCCCCCAGGCCCCGGGGGGCGCGGCTCTGACCGCCCGGGACCCCCTCCTCCCCACGACTCCCCCAGGCCCCGGGGGGCGCGGCTCTGACCGCCCGGGACCCCCTCCTCCCCACGACTCCCCCAGGCCCCGGGGGGCGCGGCTCTGACCGCCCGGGACCCCCTCCTCCCCACGACTCCCCCAGGCCCCGGGGGGCGCGGCTCTGACCGCCCGGGACCCCCTCCTCCCCACGACTCCCCCAGGCCCCGGGGGGCGCGGCTCTGACCGCCCGGGACCCCCTCCTCCCCACGACTCCCCCAGGCCCCGGGGGGCGCGGCTCTGACCGCCCGGGACCCCCTCCTCCCCACGACTCCCCCAGGCCCCGGGGGGCGCGGCTCTGACCGCCCGGGACCCCCTCCTCCCCACGACTCCCCCAGGCCCCGGGGGGGGCGGCTCTGACCGCCCGGGACCCCCTCCTCCCCACGACTCCCCCAGGCCCCGGGGGGCGCGGCTCTGACCGCCCGGGACCCCCTCCTCCCCACGACCCCCCCCCTGGCCCTGACTGTCCCTGACCACCTCCCTACTACTCCCAGCGGCTCTGATCCCCCCCCCCCCCCGTGGACCCTAGGGACCCGGGCCCCCCCCCCCTCCTCTCCCCCCCCCCCCCGTGGACCCTAGGGACCCGGGCCCCCCCCCCCGACCTCGTCGTCACTCCTCCATGACCCGACTGGTCAGTGCCGTCTCACCTCCTCCCCACCGCCTGCCTCCTCTCCGGGAGGCCGCCCTCACTTCCTCCCTCACTTCCTCCCTCACTTCCTCCCTCACTTCCTCCCCCTTCAGCCCTTTTATAATACCGAGCACTTGGCTTTCTTTGTCCCTTTTTTGGGGTTTGTGTTTTGGGACGTTTTGAAATGAGTTGCTAGGACCACGCTAGGGAGACCCACTACCTTCTGAGTTACTTTGGTTCCGGTTTTTAATCTTGCACGACGGCGATGTATCGCTGTGTCCCGGGTTTACGTTTCGGTTTACTACTTTGGTTCGTAGAAGGAGGGTACGAGGTGTTCTTGTGGTGGTGGTGGTGGTGGTGGTGGTATCTCCCAGCCTCACGCTAACGATGTAATGTAACCGAGACCTCAGGCTATTCACTTGTCACACGTTGGCCAATCAGGTAACACTGAACTATTTGGAAGACCAATCGCTCTTTGCACTGATCCCTGAGTGCCAAATTTACTGTCACGGTAGATCACTCTTAAACGGTAATGAAAGACCCCCCCCCCCGCCCAGGCAACCACACAGCTGATTAATGGCCCCCAGGAAATGTCTGAGCTTCCAAAAGACAAACTACTCCTTAAAGAGACAGCTGAGGCCCACCATACGTACGTGTGCGTGGCCTCACAAGATCAGCACTCAGCAGCTAATGTATTGGTTTAAATGCAGTTTCAAAGGCTCCTATCCCCTAGACATCTACACTGCTTCAAGAGATGTAGATCTATGTATGTCATTCACTGGATACTTCGGTAGGCCTGGTTTACGTCTCAGACACGACGTCGTAAGCGGGCAAGGCTGACCGGGTTGTTTATCGATGTCTGTTCTTAACTATCTAGAGAAAACCTGGCTGGATTAGGTCAAAGTTCGAAGTCGTTTTCATCGTGTAGTCTTTGAAATGATGTAGGGCTTCTTGCGTCCCCACTCGTTCTCTTCTTTTGTACTTTGAATTGTTTTACACTGTTATGGCACATAACACTTTAACACTGCTGACCGTATTGAAACCGTATACTGTATAGGTTATAGTTTATTCACTTAATATAGTATATATAGTTTACCATTAACATGACCATACCAGTAGTTTGAATATTGCATGGATTGGCTGTCACTACCCTTATTTAAAGATTTGTTAAATATACAATTTGAACTGCTTGCAATAATGAATACAGGGTAGTTTTCTAAGGTCTTGAAGACTCAAACAGCCAGGCATATTTTAAGCCCTCATATCAATTTAACAGCCAGTTTTGCAGTAATACTTGTTTTAAATGTGTGTTCCCATAAGGCTCAGGTCACAATACTTTAGAGTAGTCCCAACGTGTTGTATTGGGTGTGTCTTTGCACAATCAAATGCTTACATTTGGGCATGTCTTTATTTTTTGGGGACAATTTGGCCCTTTAAAAAAAAAAAAGAGGCCGGTAGTCCATGTGTGATTCTATTTATACCAAAATTCTGATAGCCATAACTCTTGACAGATATTTTACGTTACAGTGAATTAACAGACGTCGTGCTTACCTTTTTACTTGCCACATTGATGTTTGTGATTGCTATTTCTCTTAAAAACGCAAAATAGGATTAGCCATGCAATGCTTGTGGAATACGCAAGAACTTTGTGTTTAGGTGCTTTACTTCCCTACCTATCAAGTTTGTTCCATTGTAATTGTGCACAGGTGCCCCTTTGCCCTCAACCATATTCTACATGTTTACAGTGTCGGACACAGACTGACTTCATGGTGTTGTACTGTGTGTGTACCGAAACTATTGGTAATCAACGCACTGGGAGAATGTTTTGGGAAGTGGAATGTTATGTCGGCTTTGGATGTTTCGAGAAAGTGAAGATGTTCAATCTTAGATGCCTAATTAGCAGCTTTTTGTTTATACTTTGAGTGCTCCAGTATTTGTGTGACGGGCCCATGCCTCCCTTCAAATTAAGAGTTCAAACGATTTTTTGCTATACTACATCCACGGATAACTTACATTTGTTTTACCTTTGGCAGCAATATTCCTCTTTCTGTAAAGGAAAGAAACCAATTTAAATTTGAAACTTAATTTAACTTTATTCACAAGATTATTTGAACACTTATTAACCCTGAGAAGAAAGTTGAAGCTCCCACCACTTGTGATTGTCATTGATACTCTCGAACAGAATGTACGCGAGGTCGATTGAAATTGAAAACATTCTCATAAATATTTTCATATGCATAAACTGTGTCATCGCTTTGCTTCATAAAATTAACCAACAGATGCTCTCATAACCTTGATTAATTCTAACGAACATCATTTATCAACGATTATCATTATTAAACAAACACCAGGTACATGTTCCAAAAAAATAATTCCTCCAGTGGGGAAAAACCAAGAACAATGAATTTTAACTTCCATGTCAAGAAAACCAATGAATAAAAGCCTTTCAGCCAGACAACTTGCACAAGGCGACGGAAGAGCTGTTGGAGAAGATCCAGAAGGCCGGATACACGGCTTGGACGAAAGGAATGCTAAAAGTGTAGAAGGGATTCACCGCACCAGCGATGCTGTAAAACGTGGCCGTTCCCTCGTCACAATCCACCAGCACGCCTACGCGCTTCGAACTGAGGCTCGCCAGCACCGTCTCGCTGTTGGCGTGCCAGGCGGACAGCTTCAGGGTCAACCACTCCACGCACCAGGACTGGTCGTTACGGCCCAAGCGACTAGAGGGGCCTTTGCGATCCATGCTCTTGTAAGACAGCCCTATGGCCACATAGTTGTTACTGCTCATCTTCACTTCCCAGTAGTGGCGCCCTCTGGAGAACCCCTTGGAGGTCAGCACCTGGGAGCAGACGGAGAACCGTGCAGGGCCGTCGGGGTAGTTCATTGGCTCGTCCATCACTGAGGCCTCGGTCAGGTTCTCGCTCAGCTTCACCCGTCTGTGGGCCGTCTTCCGATCAAAGGTGAGCACCGTGGCGTCTGTTCAGGGGAAAGGTTTTGGGTCAAGTTTCGGTATTGGAGACCGTGAGATGCTTCCACCAGTGGGTAAGCTCGGAGCAACGGATAAAAATGTCCACATACATTTGAGAAGATCGTGTCTGGATACGCAGGAGGTAAGGCTGGGCGGGATGCTAGAAGTTTCTGAAACAAAGAACATTGTTCGATGTATGATGAGTGGGCCATTTTCATGTCTTCAGGGGTATGCACTTGACAATAGGGCTGAACGATTAATCGAATTCAAACAAACATCGTGATGTAATGGAACGCGATTTGCAAATCGCATTGGCTGGGATTATATCAATTATTTTTTTAATGTTACTGACTGGAGATCAGTAAAATTCGTATTATAGTAATAGTTAAATAAAGATGAATCAATTAATGCAACAATTCATCTCAACACATAGGCCTGGCCTAAAGGAAAGTAGTTTGGATGTTGACTGCTTCCAATGTTGTGCTGGTCATACTATAGAAGCTTTATTGCTTGTTTAGTGAATAAGAACACAAGGAACTTAATACAATATATAGATTAGATTATTTCCCCAAATCATTCAGTCCTACTTGACAATTCAATATTGTGAATGGTTGACAGCTTGTAGATTACCTGGATCCTCTGTTGATTTCTGTTCAGGTTTGCAGCCTTTGGATTGAGCACCCTTAGAAAAATCCAAGAGGTTCTCCATGGATGCTGCCGCCTTCACCTTCTTTTCCTTTGGTTTCTTCTTGGGTGCTACATGAAGCAACGTTAAAACAAATGTGACTCTCTGGAGGAATTTGATTGCAACACTAAACCAAAGGATAGTATTTAGCATCAGACAAACAAATGAGCCATCTTACGCTGAGGTCCTGTACCCGTGGGCAGGTCGAATAACCAACACGGATCCACCGAGGGCCTTGCCCCCTGGGACGGCCCGGGGCTGGAGCTTTTGGAAGATGCCTTTGGCACGGCTCCTGAAATTCAAATTCCGCTAATGTTATCCTTCAGGCTTTCAGAGCCTGGGTTTGGAATTGATTCTGGATTTTGCCAGAGCTATCCACCGTGTAGGTATGCTTGCAGGCTTTAAAACATTAAATCATTTTATTGATCATTAAAAGGTTGAGACAGCCACATTGAGCAAGGGCAAACTAAAGTATTTTTTTTTTAACTTTAAATCTTAATTTTAAATAATTGTTAAAGACTTGTTTCATTCATCATTCTACCGTCTTCACAGACAACTTGAAAGTAACACTTATGCCGTTTTGGAAATCTGCGCAGGAAAGGTTAAAGCTCAGTTACTTACTCCCACTTTGCAGTATATAGTAGTACTAGCTACATTGGTTGAAAATGATTTCACACATTTAATAGCATTCTATGGTTTAATTGCTACCATAATGCAATGAGATTAACTGCAGTATGTTCCATAAGAATTGTAATTTTTTATGAATCTAAATTATATGAAAGTCCACCACTTCAAAACGCAAAAAATTATTTAGATAGTGCAGGGTTGATAACCTGATAAGTGACAATGTAAACACAGCCAGCCTGTGTCTGTCATGATGCAAAGTCCAGCATTACAAACTAGCATCTTTATCCGCCATGTTTCAGACCTCTCTGAACACATCTGCCATTGTGCCTTTGGCACGATCACCTGTGGACGGCACTGCTGTCCAGAAGACGGTTTAAAGGCCCACCTGGTTTGAGCATCGCTGCTCTGGTCTCCACTGGTTGTTTCAACAGTTCACATAGAAAATCCCTGAAGACGACAACGAAGGTCTGGGCGCCAATCACGTCCTTCGAGTCCAGCGTCACCCGAGGTGGGATGCACTCGAAACTAACCACTGAAGGCAGCTCTACTGAAGACTTTCCGAAAAAAATAACATTTTATTACAATGTAAAGAAGATAATATCAAGAGACGGCTTCTAAAACAACTAAGAGGGCAACGTTTGACCATTAACTAGTTTAAACCCATTTCAAAACTATCGGCCAAAATTGGGATGCAATTATGACATCTAGTGAATAAAACATGACTATTTGAGTTACGAACATTCCCTCTGTGTATCCATCCTCTCCTTCATAGTCTTAAGGAAATTTCCCCCCTCACCTGCAGAAAGGCCAGGGTGTCTGACTGACTCAGAACATCGCTGACGGTGTCTTTGGCAGTGTCCATCTGCTGGATATTCTGGAGGAGCCTCTTTATGACGTTGGTGTACTTGGCCTCCCCACTCTGCATCTGGCGGTCCACTGCGTTCATGGCTTCACGCTCCTCTTTGTCCAGCATCTCTCGGATCTGCTGGTACTCGGCCTCCAGCATCTTCTTCCTGTTGATCACAGATTCCTAGCGCATTCATGACAACGTTATACAGGGCTGGGCAATGACTCTCATAATTTTCATTTTTCGGCATTGAATGCTATTGCATCAACATGAAAATAAGATATCAACTTAATGTCATGGCGTTTTATTCTCTGGGTTAATGAGGATGGTAAGGAATGCCCTAAACACACTGATGGTGTAAATGACCTGCTGTGATTATTTAATGATACCTTTTTACAAATCACCCAGCCCTGAGAGGTGATAGGTAGCAAGTGTGGTCAAAGGCTACGCTATTGCACACTGCTTATAAACAAAGTCATTAAACCGAATGTAGAATCAAGGGCAGTTTGCATCATAAGGAAATTATAAAGGGCGTTTCTCACTTGGGGATACGTTGAATTTATAGACACAAGCGCCCACGGTTAAGTAATTTGACAGCAAATAAAAATTACCTTTAACTTTCTCTGTGCCTCCGTCATCTGGGAGATGGTCGTCTGTGTCTTTTCAATCTTTGAATCCAGCAACACCAACTTGGACTTGCAGTCAGACTACCGAAAAAAAATAAGATCAAAAGGAAGCTAGAAGGAAGTAAAAGTTAAAAAAGTAAAAAGAGGATATGACAGTAACACACGTGTACACAAAGATCAGGCAAAAATGGACACACAAACACACGCACCTCTTTCAGAGCCTTTTGTTCATCGGGAGTCGAGAAGGCGCATCCCTTGTGGACCTGCTGCAGGCAGAAGCTGCAGATACAGCGGCTGTGTTGGACGCAAAAGAACTCCATCAGCTTGTGGTGGTCGGGGCAGACGCGCTCGCTCATGTCCGCGAGCGGCTCTCTGAGCTGGTGCGCGCGGTAGTTGGGGTTGTCGAGGTGGGGCCGAACGTGCTCGAGGCAGAACGACGCCATGCAGGTGAGGCAGGTCTTGTCCGCCTCGGAGGACATACACGTATCGCACATCACGATGGGCTTTTTGACGGCTTCCTCCTCCTTCCTCTCGAGCCCGAACTCGGTCTTACTGGAGCGGGTTTTGAACGTTTCCACCACAGTACTGAGTACCGTGTTCTTCTTGAGCTCTGGCCTGGTGGGAAAGTGGGCCCGACATTGAGGGCAGTCATAACTCTCCTTCCAGGTGGCGACCAGACAGTCCTGACAGAAATTGTGTCCGCAAGGAATCGTGACCGGCACTTGGAAGGGACAGAGGCAAATGCTGCAGGTGAGCTCGTCCTCCAAGTCTTTTAGATATCGAAAATTGCTTATTTCTTCCGACTCGGCCATGTTGAATGCAGTGTTGTGCTGTCGTAAGAGGAACGAAACTTAAGTCATGTGGCGTCAACACGTACGTAGTCGTCCGGAAAACGGAACCAGGAAGGAGACATTTATTGTCTCCTGTATTTATACGGGAGCCAGAGGGCGTGGATGTTCTACAGACGAGTAGGCCTAATAGTGACGCTCGCCTGCTCCCTTATAACTTTAACGAGAGTCTCTTTCGCTCCCTCCATCAACCCACACATTGGACAGTGTGCAATTGCATAATTTTTATTTATCTATATCTACATCTGAGTGTTTTTTTTAATGCAATTTTTAATTATGTGCAATATTGCTCACTTTTTATTGACTTTTATTGACTTATTTTTTATTTTTGGTTGTTTGTTATTTGTACCGTCTGTTGACTTTCCACCGTGAGCTACTGGATACCTGAATTTCCCCAAGGGCATGATTAAAGTATCTACTTGCTTACTTGTGTATGGGAAAAGATGCGCTGTAACGCGTCCGCGGCACCGTGCCTTTGCTGCTGCGTCGTCTTTTGCATCACAAAAGACTTTCCTAGTTTCCTTACAGCCCAATACAGACCACCATATTCCCCAATCATCTGTGCCATCCTCAGAGAGAGTTTGGGTTATGACACCTGTGTATATTGGTGTGGGTGGTTCTTCCACTTTGATGGAGGCCGCCGACTTAAAGGACACTAATTTACTCATTAGGTATTCACGGTGTGTCGGTGGATACCAATTGTTATTGTAGGGTTCGGGTATTATTATTATTATTCCGGAGTGGTAACCATAGGGGAGTGGGGTAAGCAGTGCACATTTTTACTTAAAGTTAAAGTTTGAGAAATACAGCTTTAGAAAAAGTGTTTTGTGGCACAACTTGCCCCGAGTACGGGGTAAGTTGTGCCAATAGAGTGGCGAAGTCACGCCCCTTCCGGTAGGGCTCATGGGACCTATGAGATCGAAAAATATGAATGGGTGTCAATGGAGAGAAAATAATTATTTTCTGGTCCCGGTCTTTATATGCCCTGGATTACACATATGTTGTTTGTGGATTTAAAGGATAATTTTTCATGCAAAGAGTTCGACCGTTTATTGTGCAATTGTTCAGATAAAGGCTGTAGAGAAAACACAACGAGAAAGACTACACGGCTCGTATGTGACGTCATGCTCCCTGCGACTGGCGTGGAGAAGACCGACAATCTTCCCATCGGCATAACTGAAACTCTGCACGTGCCCCGATTTATAATGGTTTTCACCTCTTTCGATGCTTTTATCCTCCCCTTGGAAAAAGCGGTGAAGTGGGGCAGAGAGATCGCCATCTCTGTGCCGAGTTCCAAGGGCGGGTGTGGTGACGTATATCATATGCGTCGAGAGCAGCGAAGAGCTGTAGTTCACAGGGACTCTCTAAATCGACGCCACTTCGACCTGGGCGGGACTTTACGTCCTACGTCACTCGCTATGGGTGTGCATGTGTGCGCATAGCCGTCACTCGCGATGGGTGTGCAACTGTGCATGTGAGAAAGGTTTTGGCTTTAGTGTCTATGGGTTGGTAATAACGGTTCTGATGATTTTTCTGATGGAAAAGTGGTCTTTTATTTCCATAATCTTTGTTCAGTGAACGCATAAACCCGTTTGTTAGTTAGCAGTTAAACAAAATGCGATCTCTTTGTTTACAGTTACCAACGACCAACTGATGATTGGGGGTTCGATTCCCTAGTGATGCAAGGTTTTTTCTTTCATTTTGGACTGCACACACATCGCGAGTGACGGATACTCGAACAATGTACACACATCACTGTCTTTACAATTTCTTGGCAACCGAAGTTTAAAGATTGTCAATTGGTTAACTCTTGAATCGCATGTACTAAGACCTGATGGGTTAGTGGTCAGAGAACAACTGATTAACGCGGGGATAAGGGGTTCGATTCGAAGCTAGCTTTTTTCATTCATATTGGACTGGATGTTTGTATGCCATTTTGCGTAACTTGTAGTTTATGATGAAGAAATGTTACTGGTGTTAAGGTTAGGGTAACGCTAAGGGTAAGACACAGTGTTTTTGCAACACAATATTTCTTACAATAACAAAGTTTAAAGTTTTGATGATTCCAGTAGGAAACTTAAGATACCTAGAGTAATGCGTGAGTGCTCAGCTCACAAAACATCAACAAGTCAGCAGTGTGGTACAGGGTGATCATTTCTGATATACAGTACAAAAGCTGAAACTATTAGCCAGGAGTGGGAAAGATGCAGACGCAGACGTGGGAAGCAATAAGACGCACCAACACACAGTTGCCTGTTGCAAAATGGTTCAGAGTTTAATAGAAATAGTTAGGGTTAGCTGGTATGGCTATAGTCTAATGTTAGCTTAGTTCGTGTTGTTTCGTCATGTTAATCGCTAGTAATAGTAAGTCATTTGTAGAAATATAGCCTATCATCACAGACTGTAGGAATGTCACCCACCCTCCATCGCGTACGACACTGACGCTCGTAATCTGTAGTGCAAGGGAGTTCGCGCACAGATCCCTGAGACAAACGGCTACGCGCACACATGCAAACCCATAGCGAGTGACGTAGGACGTAAAGTCCCGCCCAGGTCGAAGTGGCGTCGATTTAGAGAGTCCCGTAGTTCACAAAGCGGCCTCACATAAAACCTAAAATTATCAAACTTCTTCACGAACATTTTTAGTTTTCTTTGCATGAAAAATTATCATTTAAATCCACAAACAACATATGTGTAATCCAGGGCATATAAAGACTGGGACCAGAAAATAATTATTTTCTCTCCATTGACACCCATTCATATTTTTCGATCTCATAGGTCCCATGAGCCCTACCGGAAGGGGCGTGACTTCGCCACTCTATAGAGAGAATACACTGGGGTAAATTGTGCCATTGATAATTGAAGTAAAACAGATAACTTTAATCTCACAAATGATAATGCTATATAAAAGCAAGACAAATTCAATACAAATTACTTGTTTAACTTTTATTTAAACTTTTAACATCAAAGGCCACTTTTCTATAACAAGGCCTATACCGTCACATGAACACCTAATTGAGTCTTACACTTCACAGATCCAGCCTCGTAGGCTTACAACTTAACATCCTACTTGTCAATGCAGCAGGGAAATATGAACTTCGGCTCCTTTCTGGCTGTACCACTAAGTTTTGTGGTGTGGGTGGTTTACATAAAGATTCTTTACGACATCAAAGGCCAATTTGCTCAAACAAGGCCTAGCGCAACATGAATACATAGGCTACTCAGAACAAAATCAAAATTCCAAAATGAGCACCTAATCATCTGCACCTGAATCTCTTCCCAGATTCGGCCTACTACTGAACATCCCACGTGTCAATGCTGCAGGGGAATGTAAATGATTGCATTCTCTCTAAATGTGAAGATGGGCTTTCCTTCAACAGACCTCTTACAACTTTGCCTCAGAAACTTTGCACTGATCTTGTCACCTTCAAAATTCTCCACCAATCCAACATAGTTGAAGATTTTTCACCTGCAAACTTCACAATGACAAAGTCACCAGCAGATAGGTCCTTGTCGCCATCATCTTCATCACTCTGGACATCTGAACTCTCATAATGAACGGCATCACTAAGTGGAATCGGAAAGTCACTCTCTTCTGAGCTACTGGAGAGCACTTTATTTTTTGGGTTTGGTTGATTTTGACCCTTTCAGGCCCCCCTTCTTATTTCCACTCCTTTTCTTCTTTTCAGCCCGTTTCTATTCTCTGCTTTGGTCTTCTCCAGGCCATCTTCTGCCTCATCATTGGTGGTGGAGTTTTCTTCTGAGCTACTGTACACAGTCGTTTTCTTCTTGGTTGTTTTGATTTGCAGCTTTCATAGCCCTTTTCTTCTCTCTTTCATTAGGGGTCCAAGCCAACAGGTTGGATCCCTATTGTTTTTGTAAGGATTATTATTCCTATTATTATTCTTACCCCCCTGAAAGTGGTACTACAGCCCAAACCGTAAATGGTGCCGACACGCGAATTGCATGACTAGATCCAGATCTGTTCGGACTCAGCAGACGACAAAATCCAGACACGCCGGTCACTAGGTGGCGCTATACCAAGGAATACGCGTTTGGGGCTATAACTCCCACACCGAACCTCCCAGAGTCCAAAAACTTGTACACACAGATGCACTGGAGTCTGCTGCATCTTTTGGCCTAGGCCACGCCCATTTGTGTCTATGAATATTTTTCACTAAATCGCGAAAACCGCAAGACTGTATTTTCGCTACTCCTCCCACATTTCTTGTTCTTTTTCTTTTCCTGTTCAACCCTTTTATCTTTTTCTTTGTGAGCCTTCTCCAACTCCATCTTCTCAGGTGTGTCGGTCATGATTCTAGTTTTCACTTTCTTTTTTAACAATTCTGTTCTTTCTTTCTGTGGCTTTGGCAAGGGAAGAATGACTTCTGGAGACACATAAGCCAAGTGAGCAGATTCATCACTTGATAAGTGCTCGGGATTTAGCGGAGTGGCAGGTTGCTCTCCTGGGTCCGAACCATCCTACCAGGAAAGGAAAAGGAACTTTGTTATAGAACACAGGGAACCAACAAGATTTTGTGGTCAGATGGGGGGTAAGCTTGAGCCGCGCCACCACTACATGCACCGCCACTATTGGCATCCCAGACTTTTTTTTTTTAAATACCTGTGACATGTGTTGGCTCATGTGATGGTCCAGGCAGTTAAGCAGTTGCCCTGGGTTCATCTTCTGGATTTGCCCTGTCTTGTCTGTCACCACTGATGGTGCATAGTCTTCTTCCGGGAAGATGTCCCTGTTGAAAGGGTATCTGCCCGTTGCTCTGAAACCTGAGGTTATGTTTGTTGATGACGTTGCAGAGAGCGCTTGCTTCACAAATTCCGAGACCTCGTAAATCAATACGGTTCGCCCAGGATGTGATCGCATCCACCCATCCATCGCTCGGTTATAGTAGGTTTTGAGTGGTCCGTAGACAGTTTGGTCTAATGGTTTCAAGCGGTGTGAGGTGGCAGGGTAAGCATGATGACCCCATTCTCTATAGCAGTGGTCACTGACTTAAGTGAGGTGTAAGACTCATGGTTGCCCCGAATGAGCGGGACTGGGTGATCGGGGGAGCAGTTGGTGCGGCGGATGAGGTGCTCCAGGAAGATGAGGTAGGCATCTTCATTCATCCATCCAGACTTGGTACAATGACCAATGGAACCTGCTGGTGATCCATTCATGAGGTGGGTCTGCATTTCATTGGTGGGACTGCATTTCCAGTGGCGTTTACGGCACAGGCCACAGTGACAAGCTCTCCTCTTTCAGCAGATGTTACTGAACCCACCTGTTTCCTCCCTTTCCCTGTGACAACATGCTTGGGTGTTTGCACTGTCGTCACACCGGTTTCATCCATATTATATATCATGTGTGGTGGGAAGCTGTACCTGTAATGAGATAAAAGGTAGTGCTGATGATCAGAGAGGTTTAAAGCAGTTTTACCATACTCGGATGTGGTTGTGTGTGTGAGAGAGAGAGAGAGAGAGAGAGAGAGAGAGAGAGAGAGAGAGAGAGAGAGAGAGAGAGAGAGAGAGAGAGAGAGAGAGAGAGAGAGAGAGAGAGAGAGAGAGAGAGAGAGAGAGAGAGAGAGAGAGAGAGAGAGAGAGAGAGCTTGAGAGTGTACATGTGATCATATCAGCATGTCAAAGCCAGATAATGATTAAGTTACCTGTCCATCACTTTAGAGAGGTTATCAAAGAACTCCCCCACATTGTGCTTATTAAAGGCAGTAGCTCTTCAAAGAGGGGTTGCTTCAAAAATGCGGCATGCCAAATGGTATCGTGCTTTAAAGGCATTGAACCAATCAGGTCCTAGAGAAGGTAAAACGTTTATCAGCACATTGCAGTTTACATTCAGCTTTTGGCTAAGTTGAAACTATCCGCTCCAAATAACTATCCAATAACCTATACTTCATCTAACCTGTTTTTTTTTTGTCTCTGGTCCAGCAGGCAGGCATGTCAATGTTATTTCTTTGTGCAAACTCAAAAGCCATTACACGGCACCTGTGCCATGAAACATGGCTGCTAGTGTCTCAATATGGTCAGCCAGCTCTTTTTCCATGGTCTCATTGAAGACATGTTTGGCAGCTGCTGTTCTTTCATAGCCTGGCTTTGTTACTTCTTACTTTCTTATCCATATATCCATATATGTTACTACTTACTTTCTTATCCATATATCTTTTTATGGTAATCCTATCTTCATCTCCTTTCCAACCTGACGTATGGTCTTCCCTTGCACCTCTTCCACTGCTCTTTCCAACTCCTCAGTTGAAACCCTGTCTGTCTTCCGTTTGTATTTGCGTGGCATGATGGTCTAAGAATATCACATAGTTTAAGTGATCCAATGTAAGAATACAATGTACAATAACAATAAAATCTAATAAAGTAATATATAGTAAAAAAAAACTTTAATGGTAATCTAGAAAACAGGAATGGCACTACTTGCTCCTTGGCACAAATTATCCCACTCTCCCCTATAGCATTGAATTTATCGACGACATTTGTATCCCCCGTAAGTAGGTCTCCAAAACAGTTTGGTGACGAAGTTCCCATAGGTGGCGCTATAATTCGCGGTCAGTTAAACGATCAGCACGTCCGCCCCGATGGATTTTAAATTGTGAAACTTGGTGTACATGCCTTATTTCGCATGCCATTAGTATAGTTTTTGCTGTACAGTGTCATTTTTGGACAAACTTAGAAAAATCTTCTTATTCAGAACCAAAGCTTTACATGACACAAAAGGTTTCATACACATGGTCTAAGGCAGGGATGCCAGGGTGAAATTGGTCAGGGCGGGGGCCAGATTTTTTTCAAGAGAGACCTCAGGGGGCCGGATTACACTTTCGGACTGAAAAGGCCAAACACTGCCTCAACACATGGATAGGTAGGCTATTTTAAATTAT
The DNA here is from genome assembly GCF_031168955.1 of Gadus macrocephalus. NCBI lineage: Eukaryota > Metazoa > Chordata > Actinopteri > Gadiformes > Gadidae > Gadus > Gadus macrocephalus. The sequence goes on from NC_082384.1 coordinate 23,354,715, forward strand.
GCTTGAAGGCCTAGACATCAAAAATAAATTGCATTGGCCCCAAAATAGCCTCACAATGAGGCCTACAATTACATAGCCTAAAGCAGGAGACAGCTCCCCTCTAAGAACTTAACATTTTCCTATCCATGCAAGTAGCCTACATTTATAAATGAGAAATGTAACAAAATAGACTAGGTGCCAACAAAACACATTTCCTATAAATAACACAAGCGTAAACTGTTAATTACTTTTATTTTATTTATTGATGGCTTGCACAGGTGAACTAGGCCAGCGGTCCCCAACCCCCGGTCCGCGGACCGGTACCGGTCCGTGGGTCATTTGGTACCGGTCCGCAGAGAAAGATTATTTATTTATTTTAATTTTATTCTTTTATTCACTTCGCAATACTGTCACTCTTTTACATGCCATAAGTCTATATGCAGTTGTTAGATTGCATATAACATGTTTGCATTTTTGGCAACCTCTGCGCAACATAACCCAACCACCCCCCCCGTCCGTCCGTGAAACTTTTCGGAGAATCATACCGGTCCTTGATGCTGAAAAGGTTGGGGACCGCTGAACTAGACGATCGCCTAGGGCGGCAAATGCGTTGGGGGCGGCAAAAGTGTTGGGGGCGCCCCCTGGTGGCGGCCTTAATTGATGAATACATTTTAATGAAACAAGCGTGTTTTCTAAACACGTTTCGAAATGGAATGGAGAATGGGGGATGAACATTTATTGAATCGTAACAGACCAACTGACGATTCCAAAAAAACCAAACATATATTCTCCCCTTATCACCCGCGGGCCGGATGTGACATACAGTCGGGCCGTGTCCGGCCCGCGGGCCGTAACCCTGGCATCCCTGATCTAAGGCCTTGTATATTTTAAGTTTCTTAAATTGGGACTGTTTAAACAAATGGACGAGTTATGGCAAATTCTATTCTATCAATCACATGTCAGTTTCAGAAGGTGGCAGAATCGTGCCATACACATATAAGGCACCCACTGAACATGTGTGAAATGTTTGGTTTTGATATTTCATTCCTCATAAGCGCAATTCCCCACTTCGCCTCTGAGGGCTAAATTGGGATCACATATAAAACAGGAAAAACAGACTTAGTTTTGTCTAGGATTATTGACTACACCCCTGATTTGCTTGAAAAGGGCGTCCACTGGCAAAGGCATTGTATGGGCTTTGAATACTTTGTTTGACTGCTTGCAGTGTCAAAGAACATTAGACTCTAATCTACAGCTAATCTCATTAGTACTGTGTTTTGCGCGCCTTCTCTATCCGTCGTCTGCTTTATCTGGTTCTGGATTGTGTCTAAGCAAACCAGCGAGCTCGGGAATCAATGTGTCACAAGGCAGTAGCACTCCTAGAGTTTCAACGTTTATTCAGATACAGTACATGAAGCATATGTACAGTGAGTTTAAGGGATGGTCGCGCCCCTGGAATGAAGAGTTGTCTTCAGACCTAAGGGATTAAGAGTACAGCAAAGTACACATACGCAGAAAAGTTGCAGACACAGTTAAAACAAGAACATGTCAGTATTGAGTATTTCACAGACAAGGACATTGATAAGTTAAATAATACATGGCGCAAATCCCAACAAGGTATAAATTGATCCAAATAAATGTACATTAAAATCAAATGGAATATAACAGTTGAGGTTGTGCATAATACCCCCTCGCCATTCATAAATCACAGCCTCTCATTACTTATTGCTTCATAAAGTAACGACCAATTTGAACCATTCGAAAGAAAGCGAAGGTTCCCACGACTTCTGATCGTCATTGATACCATTGAGCGGTCCACTGAAATTAAAAACCCAAGACCCAATACATATGACCTTAACATTTGGATTAAAATTATGTAATCTCTGATATAGATATATGACGGAGTAACTGTGACGGTAACGGAGATATTCGTCCAGAGTCTGCGAGAAACTCCTTAGAGCGTGGCAAGATGGAGGGTTCAGAATACAACTTTAACAAATGTATTTCTACTGTGGCCCATTTCCCACACAGGTTGGATTTTAACCCTTTACACTTCGTCTAAGGACGTTGATGGCCGGTCAGGATTTTCACTTGTCTTCATACACGTTACAGAATAATTATATTGCAGCACCACTATGGGGATAGCGCAGTATAAGAGTCCTGCCATCAATGCCCACCACCTTGGCACCGTCACTAATGCCTACAGGTCACGTTTTAAAACTCTTCTAGAGCCAGAGGTGAGTCTGGGTTCACGTCAAGAGTTTTCACCTAGCACTAATTCATGTATTTTCTTTTTTGAAAGATCAAAGCCATGACAGCATAATCGACCGACGGCAGACGTCTTGACATTTTTTTTTTTGTCACTTCCAATCGATGGGGAGCCATGTCACATTTTCTGTGCTGCAGCCTGTCAGGTTGGTTCCAGTTGCGACTTCTCCGCTCCCAGGAGGAACATGATTGGTCGAAACACATTTGAAGTGAAAGAATGTAAAACGGCCCGTGTATAACATACAATTCAGTCTCACGTATCAGACTTAAGGCACCCGTGTTTTACTTTTCAAGACACATTTGAACTTCATTAATCATGAGACATTTAGGGATTGGCGAGTAGAATAAAGTGCAATTGTTTGAGTGTTTAAATAATCTGGTTTGTTCAAGCAATTAAGTGTTGTCCCTGTGTATCAAGAAAAGAGTAAATGTATTAGTGTAGATCGTACCATCTCATGAAGCCAATGTATGCATAGCCACTAGGGATGGGCAAAATGATTCTTTTCTGGGAACTAGTTCTTTCAGTTCAGTTCACTATAACGATTCGTTTGTTTGATTCGTTTGTTACGTCAGATTACGTCATTCGGTGTCTGACCCCCCCCCGCGAGACGGCCGTGACCATAATTTAAACGACTTCTAGGCTATAACCCCCATGAAAATCGAGAAGATATATTATATAGTATAACCAAACGTCCCACCAATATTTATACCACTTGCTTACTCTCTATATTTCATTCATGGTTTTACATTTATAATTTTATTTTACTTTACATTTAATTCTTCATTATTCAGGCATTACAGAACTTTCATGGTCATAAATAAAAAATACGAACTGCAGTTTAATTTCTTTGTTTGTTCTTAAATTGACGTAGAATGGAGCAAAGACTCCTGGGATTGGGAAATGCGCTTATCCAATAAACAGATGGAGGTCTAGCCTATTTTCGAAAAAATGTAGGGGGATATATGAGTGGCCCCACGTCGAATGGTATGACCCAAATGACGTCAGACAGAGAAAGCGCGCATATTCGACGGTACCGCCTTGTCATTGGTTTACCCAGGTGCCATGGCAACACCATTGCTACCTCTCATTGCCTGAATCTTTGAGAACGTTGTAGACTCAATCAATATAAGTCGCGGGGAGACGAAGCTCTGTTCGTTTGTATATTTTATTTACGTGACCATATTTTTGGTTAAAAAGAATCAAAGAACCAGTTCTTCTTGTTTTGGGGAACAAGTTCTTGTCGTTCACGTTCGGGATTCGTTCGTTGTGAACGAATCGGTCGCGACCGACTCATCCCTAATAGCCACCCCTCAGCCAGACAGCTTGCACAAGGCGATGGAAGAGGTGTTGGAGAAGATCCAGAAAGCCGGATACACGGCTTGTGTGAAAGGAAACACAAAAGTGTGGAAGGGATTCGCCTTCTCACCAATGCTGTAAAACGTGGCCGTTCCCTCATCACAATCCACCAGCACGCCAATGCGGCTGGCACTGAGACTCTCCAGCACCGTCTCGCTGTTGGCGTGCCAGGCAGACAGCTTCAGGGTGAACCACTCCACGCACCAGGACTGGTCGTTACGGCCCAAGCGACTGGTGGGGCCTTTGCGATCCATGCTTTCGTAAGACAGCCCTATGCCCACAAAGTTGTTGCTGCTCATCTTCACTTCCCAGTAGTGGCGCCCCCTTGAGAAACCCTTGGAGGCCAGCACCTGGGAGCAGACGGAGAACCGCGCAGGGCCGTCGGGGTAGTTCGCTGGCACGTCCATCACTGAGGCCTCGGTCAGGTCGCCGCTCAGCTTCACACGTCTGTGGGCCGTCTTTGGATCCAAGGTGAGCACCGTGGCGTCTGTTCAGGGGAAAGGTTTTGGTTTGAGTTCAGTTTATAATGAGATTCCTTTACTTGGGTTTAGGGTCATACAGTGTATCAACCGATAGCACTCTTCACATACATTGGAGCAGCTCGTGTCTGTCTACGGGGGAGGTAATGCTGGGCGGGACGTTCAAAGTTTCTGAAACACAGAAATTAAACAAGAAGGAAACAATGAACATTTTATGAGGCCATGTTTATGTCTTCAGTGGTATGCACTCAACGATGCAAAATTGTGAAAGGTACTAGATTAAGGATTACCTTGATCCTCTGTTGGTTTCTGTTCAGGTGTCCGGCCTCTGGATTGATCCCTCTTGTTTACATTCAGAAGGTTCTCCACAGAGCGGGATGCCTTCATCTTGGTCTCACCCTTTTCTTTTTGACCCTGCGCCGGTTTCCCTACATGAAGCAATGTTATAAAATATGTTACTCTCTGGAGGAATTTTATTGTAACACTTAAACCAAGGATTTGAGATGATTTTTTTCCTTCCCCGATACCGATTCTGATTACTGAACTTGAAAAATAAAAGTGAAGTCAGTCAATTTGATAGATTTTTCATCAAAATAATCATCAAGTAAACTGCTGTAAAGGCATTTTTATAATCATTGAATCAATCGTTACTTCAATCGGAAAAGAAGATAAGAAAAACGTATGTTATGGGATTGATGCAATTGATCATCCCATCGTCTTCGCATTTAACTCACCAGTAGCAAATATGCCATTATTGAAATCTGAAAGGATATTGGCTTAGGGCTCTGCCCAAGATTTGGAATCTCCCAGAATATTAGTATTTCAAACAAGCTCAATTGCTTTTCGTTGCAAAGAGCTATTTTGACTATTTAAATGTGTTTTGGATGGGTCTCTAACCTCCTCTTCCCAAAAGGACACTGTACCGGGTTTAGTCCCTCCACCCCCAATTTCAAAGACGACATAAGGAATGTAAACACAAACAAGTGAGCCATCTTACGCTGATGTCTGCCCCTGGGTCCTGGGAACCTTGGAACCGCGAAGGCTGCTTGACCACGGTAGACACCTGGTGGAAACTGGTGGGGCCCTGAACCACGGTAGACACCTGGTGGAACCGGGAAGGGCCCCGGACCGGGGTAGAAACCTGGTTGAACATGGAAGGGCCCGGGACCCGGGATTAGCCCAGGACTCAGGAATGGCTCATTCATCAACGGACCTGGACCACGGGACCTCGCGCGGCTGGAAGACCTAACATGGCTTTGGGAAGGTTCGGGTACCTGGGGTGGCTCTGTTGAAAAGAAAAGGCCGGCCATGTTATTCCATATCTGTAGGCTTTCAGAGCATGGATTTGGAATTGATTTCAGTTTTATACTGGATTGTGCCAATGTGGCAAAAATTTGATCGGCGAGTATTAGTTCCTTGCAGGCTTTAAATCAGAAGATTGAAAGTTAAGCCAGTCACTTTGAACAAGTTTTCATCAAGATAATCAAGAACTAAACTGCAGTAGAGGCATTTTATTAATCACTGAATCATTAATTCAATTTGAAATAAAGTATGAAAATGTTTGTTGATTGATTTATGCAATTTATCATCCTCGTCTTCGCATATAACTCACCAGTAGCAAATATTCCATTATTGAATTCTGGAAACAAGAGAGGATATTGGCTTAGGGCTCTGCCCAAGATTTGGAATCACCCAGAATATAGCATTTCAAGCGAGCTCTATTGCTTTTGGTTGCAAAGAGCTATTTTGACAATTATCGATTATCGATTTGTACGTCCAAAGATCGATTTTCTTAATTAAAAAAAAATATCATTTTTTTTTTTGAATTTATAAGTTAAAAATGTATATTTTATATATTCATGGAAAATATTCATGGGATTCCCCTGAACACTTAGGGTGCTGCATATTCTTTAAAACAAATCTTGAGTGTGGTTTTAGAACAGATTTGAACATGCTCATATAGACGCCATTCAGTGCTTTTACAGTTTAAAATGTTCTGTTCTTATGTTCGCACTTTAAAGAAAAATGCTCAACGTTTACATTTTATGCTTCCAGTTTCAGTACTTTTCAGTTTATTAAGTGTGAGCAGTTTTAAAATAAAAATGCTTTTGGTAGCAACCGCTTTTGGGTGAATTCTTAATTATTTTCAAGCATAATAATAATGCACTGGTTAGTGTCCCAGTAGGAATCCACTGTTGCAGATATAGTCACCTCAATGATGTCCTCCATTTATTGTCCTGAATCATCTTTCTTGAAGGTAGATTGACCCTTAACCTTTTCATCAGTCTTCCAGCCATCAGTAACTACCAATACTTGTAAGATTTGCAGTTTAATATTGATATAATACTAGTTTTAATATGTTGCTTCTCTACACAGTCATGAAGTGAAGGAAACGGTTCAAATACATTTTTCATTTTTAATAACATTAACCCCCGGATCGAATCGAAATCGGATCGAATCGGAAATCAGATCAAAATCGGATCGAATCGGATGGAATCTGAGAAAATCGGAAAAAATCGATTCTGAAACTTAAAAATCGGAATCGAATCGATTCTTGAAATTTGAATCGGAACCCAGCTCTATCAACCTAGACTACACTGTTACTTTTTCAGCTCAGTTTCAGTATATAGTGGTACTAATCACATTGGTTGAAAATGATTTTACCTTACACTAATGCACTGAGGTTAACCTGCACTATTTGTCACAGGAATTTTGTCATTTATTTGTGATTTTATTAGTAGTAATTATAATGATAAAACCCATCCACTGCTTCAAAACTTGACATAGTGCAGGTATGATAACCTGATAACGGCTTCAGTAACAATAAAAACACAGCCAGCCTCGGGTTGTAATGTTGCAAAGTCCAGCAATAACAACCACAGCTGCTGTGCAGAAGAGACAGTTTAAAGGCCCACCTGGTTTCAGTATCGTTAGTCTCTTCTCAACAGGTTGTTTCAACAGGTCACACAGATAATCCTTGAAGACAACGACGAACGTCTGGGCGCCAATCACGTCTGGGTTGTCCAAATTCACCCGAGGAGTCTTGCACTCAGCATTGACAACAGAAGGCAGGTCCACTGAAGAATCCTTTCCAAAAACAACGTAGATAAAAATTTTTGGTATATGCTACACGTCAAGTGAATAGTATTCATGGAGCCTGAGGCGATTAATTGTTAAGTATTACGATATAACAAGTTACTGAAGGAAAAGGTTGACCATTGGCTCATTTAAATCCGACACTAGGAGCATATTGCCAAAAACCAGCCAATAAAAGATGGCTATTTGTGTGCTGTGTCCAGCCGAAATCAAGGGGAGCTGAAGTCTTGTCGTCTCACCTGCAGAAAGGCTAGGGTGGCTGACTGACTCAGCAGATCGCTGATGCCGCGTTTGGCATTGTCCATCTCCTGGATATTCTGGGAGAACCTCTTTGTGACCTTATTGTACTTGTCCTCTCCACTCTGCAGCTGGCGGTCCACTGTGTTCATGGCTTCACGCTCCTCTTTGTCCAGCATCTCTCGGATCTGCTGGTACTCTGCCTCCAGGATCTTCTTCCTGCTGGTCACAGATTCCTAGCGGTAGCCCATAACATACATGACAACGTTATACAGGGCTGGGTAATAATTCTATGTCATGATTTATCGTCATGAAATCAGGATATGGATTTATCGCGACACCCTGTTTTATCTAGCATATGATGTTTAGCAGATGAGGGGGGAAGGCATCCCCCTTTGGAATTAAAATTATCAAAATCATCCCCCTTCTGAAACAGCCATCCCCCCTTCCCATCCCCTGTTATTTTATCAATGAATGTGGAAATATTACCGCTATTTCATTATAGCGGTTTCCTTTTTCACTTCGGCGCAATGTAGGGTTGCCGCGGTTAGGACATTTTCACACCGAGTAATACACTTGTGTCAACACCGGTATTAACGGTATAAACGATATAAACTTTGAAACTAGGTCAACCGCCATCTTCTCCGTCAACTCTCCTCTCACACTCGATGACGGCGGCTGGCAGCGCGCTAATTCTCGGTGACAGCGTCTTATAACGTTCTATAATAGTATAATATAATTTTACATATCATAATATCACGGCCAAAAGCTCTGTGCGCCTCCGGATGGCCGTAGCGCGGGGAGCTCTCGTAGGGATTGGGCTTCGCGGGGTTTGTTTACTGGTGTTGCTATGGTTACCGTTCTTGTGTTCCAACGGTTTATTAGGTAGCCTATCTATTATTATATCTATTTATTATTATTATTACATTATTATTTTCTTAATTATAGCCTATTATTAATTTCTACTGAAAAAAATAATTATTACTAGAAAAAAAATAAAGAACTGTGTTGCCAGTGTCCTCAACACCAGTAACTCCGGTAATACCGCATGCCGTGGCAACTCTAGCGCCAAGTTACTTTTCCCAGGGACAGATTTGACAGAGATACTGCATTCTCGGGCAGTATGCTATTGCACAAGCATGCAGGTGTACTTCCACAAAAGTGCCTTCACGTGCTCCACCATAAGCGCAGTCATCAGCAGAAATGATCTGTCCCTATAAGTAAAAATCCACCATCCCCCCTGGCTTTTTTTTTACAACTCGACCACTGGGTGTAACGGTACACTAAAGTCCCGGTTCGGTAACTACCTCGGTTTTGAAGCCACGGTACGGTACAGGAGGGTAAGGTTCAAAGTTAAGGGGAACATTCAAAAAACTTCTTGTTTGCCAACAACGGAGAATCGCCGTAGATCAGCAGTAATGAAAACACCAATTGACTCGGTTATGGCATTTGCCTGTTCTGAATTCCCAGACGGTTTGTTGAAATAGTGTCGTGAGCTGGGTTTGGACAGCTCGTTTTTTTTTTTCACAGCAACAGTGATGGTAACACCTTGATGGTGCCTTTTCAAATGCGTACATGTGTGTGTACATGTGCAGTACGTAGTCACGGGGTGCCCTCTCTGTAGACGGAGAGCTTGTCGGAGACCCTCTCCGTAGCTTACGTGCACATCCAACATTTTTTAACTATCCGTCGACGCAACGGAGACGGCATGGGCTGTGATTGGTCCTCCAAGAAAATCATTTCCGGAATCACTTCTCCGGTTTGACTTTGGACCTTATTTACTTTGTACATTGTTTCCTTTGCACATTAAGGACCCAATAAAACACCAAATAAGTTTTGAAAAGCTTTGGACGTTTATTTACATCCCGACGGAGAACTGCGAATACTCGAGGGGTCTCCGTAGTTACGGAGTTGGAGTAGTATACTTTGGCTAAACAGTCCGGGGGGAACTCTGACTTCCACGTTTTAAATTCCGCATCGCAAAACAAGCCTTTACATTCGCAATAATTAACTATGTACACCACATTTACGCCCCGCGGTCCACCTCTGTAACCGCCCAGAAGTGCCTGTACCGTGACGGTTCAGGACAAATACGTGTATCGTTACACCCCTAATTTCTTCAGAACGTCCTGCCCTGAGAGGAGCAAGGGAGCAAGTTAGTTTCTTCTCGTACTCTCTGACAGACAGACCGGAGTAGCAAGTGTAGTTTGCAAATAACATGAAATTCTGTATTCCCCTTTTTAAGGTTATCATTGATTTATAGTTCATCATACGATTACAGTGGTCTTTGACCGTGAGGACCCCAATGCACGTACGCAAACAGCAAAGTAATGTTAAATATAATGTATTTACTGTACCTTTAACTTGTTCTTTTCCACTGTCATCTGGGAAATGGCAGCCTCGGTATTTTCAATCTTTGAATCCAGCGACAACAATTTGGATTTCAAATCAGACTACAGAAAAGAAGAAGAATTAGTTACACACTGAAAAGATGAGCTCTATCCACAAGTTTCCACCACCCTGTGATGCTTTGCGTGAATTGTGGGCTTCACTACCGGTTGCTACGAGATCGATGTAAACAATCGCCGTCTGTCATTCATTCATTCATTACAATGTGGGAACACAACCTCACGAGTTATAAAACGGCAATATAATAATACCTTTGCCCTCCGCAGTTACTGTATGGGAAGACGAAGTTAAAAACACAGCTGACAAAGTTAAAAACACAGCTGAGGCGTCCAGAAGTGTGGCCCACAAGCGGTAACCACCCCAGGAAACTTGTGGATAACTTTCAATCTTTGAATCCAGCAACACCAATTAGGATTCAAAGTCAGACTGCAGAATAACAATAAGTAAAAAGTTAAAAATAGTAACACACTTATACAATAACAAAAGATGGACACACAATAGGGCTTTGACTCCGAACTTCGTTATTTGAATATAATTAGAATATCAAAAAATAAATCAAAATTCGAACTAATATTAGGCAGCCCTTAATATTCGAACCTGTTATGGGCAGGCCAAGAGGGAGAGACGTCGGAGAACCCGACGCAGTCTATTCATAATATTGTAATGACCACGGAAGAGGCAGTGAATGAAGTATTGATTATTAGACAGCGATTTATTAGAAACCTAATAAACCGTTGGAACGCGCAAGACCGGTAACCATAGCAACGCCGGTAAACAAACCTTGCGAAGCCCAATCCAGGTCTTACTGAAGGCATTTAATGGTCAAAAGGTTATTAATAAATATTCGAATATATTCGAATATTAATATTAATAAAAAAACGAACTTCGAAATATGATTTTTTTGGGCAAAAGTCAAAGCCCTAACACACACACACACACACCTCTTTCAGAGCCTTTTGTTCATTGGGAGTCGAGAAGGCGCATCCCTTGTGGACCTGCTGCAGGCAGAAGCTGCAGATGCAGCGGCTGTGTTGGACGCAGAAGAACTCCATCAGCTTGTGGTGGTCGGGGCAGACACGCTCGCTCATGTCCGCGAGCGGCTCTCTGAGCTGGTGCGCGCGGTAGTTCGGGTTGTCGTGGTGGGGCCGAACGTGCTCGAGGCAGAACGACGCCATGCAGGTGAGGCAGGTCTTGTCCGCCTCGGAGGACATACACGTATCGCACATCACGATGGGCTTTTTGACGGCTTCCTTCCTCTCGAGCCCGAACTCAGTCATACTGGAGCGGGTTCTGAACTTTTCCACCACAGTACTGAGTACCGTGTTCTTCTTGAGCTCTGGCCTGGTGGGGAAGTGGGCCCGACATTGAGGGCAGTCATAACTCTCCTTCCAGCTGGAGGTAAGACAGTCTTGACAGAAGTTGTGTCCGCATGAAATCGTCACCGGGCATTGGAAGAGAGAGAGGCAAATGCTGCAGGTGAGCTCGTCCTCCATATCTTTTAGATATTGATCATGGCTGGTTGACTCTATTTCTGCCATGGTGTTCTGCAGTGGTGGACAAAGAACACAACTACTTTACTTGAGTCAAAGTATAGATCCTCCTCGCCAAATACTACTCCAATACAAGTTAAGTTGTTAATTTCTCCTTCTTCACTGGAGTTCTTCAAAATACCTTGCCCCAATGCATTGACAGAACATAATGACTCTGAAACAAACTACTGAATGCAGTGGAGTAAAAGTCATACGTTTCCAAATAAAAGTACAGATAGCCTACTATATAATAACAGTACTCAAATAAATGTATTTCGTTACTGTCGACCCCTTTGTCTGTTGCAATACAAAAACGTATTCACACCAGGAAATTCCTTTAGTTCGCTTTCTTTGGTCCGGACCACAACACAGTGTTTATTTTTTGGTTGAACGGTCGAACTCCTTCTCCCTCATCCTGGTGCTGAATGTGTTAAATGCATGGGCATTTTTAAGTGTGTTTTTAACAGCATCATTTTTCCGTCGGGTGAAAATTAGTCGTGGTTAAACATGGAGCAAAGAGGAGACGGAATGTCTATTGGATATCGGACCCAAATATCCAACAGATGTTCCTTCTCCTCTTTGCTCCATGATGAGCAATGACTCATTTTCACCCGACGGTCCGACAATGTGCTGCTAACTGCAGATACCGCTAATCAAACAATTGTTCCCTATGGCAAGCCGAATTGTCATTTATTAACTAAGTTTGACTATCCAGAATTTACATTGCAGATATCTGCAATTCAGTTTCGCCTAGTCAAAAATAACATTTCGGATATCCGCAACTACATTCCTCCTATCCACAATTGTCATTTCAGATATCCACAAAGACATTCCTCCTAGGCGAAATTACGTCATTTTTGCCATTCATGTCTATGGGGTTTCTCATTACAGATATCTAAAATTCAGTTGCGGATATCCACTATGTGAATTACGGATATCTGCAACTGAATTGTAGATATCTGTAATTCCAGTTTGAGATATCTACAATTTGATTCTGACTAGTCATAATTCCAGTTCAAGATATCTTTAATTCACCTCAATTCAAGATATCTACATGTCCCTTTTCTGATATCTTAAATTAAGTTTTGACTAGGCGAAATTACGTTGTAGATATCTCTAACTGGAGTTATGACTAGTCAAAAGGACGTTGTAGATATCTCTAACTGGAGTTAGGGATAGTCGTAATTGAATTGTAGATATCTATTATCAAGTTGTAGATATCTTGAAATGAATTTTGATTTGAGATATCTACAATTGTAGATATCTTTAACTTTCATTCTGCCTAGGCGAAACTGAATTAAAGATATCTTGAATTCGAGTTTTGACCAGGCGAAATGACGTTTCAGATATCTGTAATGACATTTCAGATATCTGTAATGACGTTTCAGATATCTGTAATGACGTTTCACATATCTGTAATGACAAATTAGCCAATCGGCGTTTTGAGTTCGTTGTTGGTCTCCGGTGATATCAAATATTCAATTCTTCCGAGATTTCTTTGACAGCTTTCAATAGAACGACGTTCTCTCTCTCCACACATCCCCGGTGTGTGGGCTTGTTCAATTTCATGGCATTTTCTCGAGATCTTTTCGATCAAAGCCAACGCCATGACTGCTCCTTTCTTATTCCATTCGGAAATGAACCCACTTCTTCTTTGATTATGGCGGCAAGGGGAAATTACGTATTTCTGGATATCTAAAACGTAATGCCCAACACTCAAATGACGTTTGAGATATCTTTAACTTTCATTCTGCCTAGGCGAAACTGAATTACAGATATCTGCAATTGTCATTTAAGATGTGTGACAAGTTGAATGTCGTTTTCCGTGAAGTCATTGCAGATATCTGTAATTCAGTTTCGCCTAGTCAAAACTGAATTACAGATATCTCTAACTGTTGTTTCGCCTAGTCAAAACTGAATTACAGATATCTCTAACTGTTGTTTCGCCTAGTCAAAACTGAATTACAGATATCTCTAACTGTCGTTTCCACTAGTCACAACTACATTACAGATATCTTGAATGAAGTTGTTGATATCTACAATGTAAATTCCGGATAGTCAAACTTAGTTAATAAATGACAATTCGGCTTGCCATAGTTCCCATAATGTGCGCGGCCGAGCGGTTGCCTGTGCCATGTCCAAAGAGGCGTATGATTTTTAACTAGATCGGACAGTGGTACGATCGCTTTCACATCTCTAGGGTTCGCTTGGAAGCGAATCGAGACCAACTTTCTCGATTTTCTCAAGGTCAGTCCTGAATGGTCTGCACCAGAGTTCGATGGTTTGTATTCACACCAGCCCAAAAGGTCCGCACCCGCGACCTTTTTGATTTGGTTTGAACCAAACAAGGCAGGTGTGATGACGCCCGTGCCGTGGCGTAGGCCTACACGGCAACATGCCCGAGGCCAGCTGTCAGTAACCGGATAATAGAATGACCCGTAAAACATTTGTCATCACATTTCCAATCTTATTTACACGCACACTTGACACTTCACTACAATCCTAAACCGAAGTAGTAGCCTACTAGGTTTTTTGGGTTACTATATGGACTTTAATTCTTCCGTCCTTCAGTTATCTGGTAAACGTTTGGGTGATGGTGTTTATGTCAATAACAGAAATAAAAACAAAGGGTAACTTACACCGAGGGCTGTGTGTTTCTGGAGCTCCAGCTTGACGGCGAGGTGGGTCCGGTATTGATGGCAGTCGTCGGCCATGCGTATTGCTTAGTGAGGAGCTCAGTCTACGGAGAAACGAAACTAGGGAGCGTCGACGTGAGGTTGGGAAAACGAAACCTAACTAAAAGATAACGACACGATGTGGGCGTATTGAGTCATACTGTGGGCAAAACTCTTTGCTTATTTTATTTAAGAAAAAAGAACACTTATGTTGCCCGTTAAGTAGAAAATTATATTGTGATTCTTATTTAAAAAATAAGAATACATATTGTATGTGTAGCCTTCTTGGTAAATTACATTTGAGCCAAAGTCATTTATTTTATAAATAAGAAGACATACATAGTAATGTTTACTTCAGGTAAACAGTTTGGGTTTACTCTTAACTCATGTTGTAGCCTATTAATTCGGGGGTTAAAGCCGAGGAGGGGTATGCTTGCATATAGGCCCATAACATCGCTCATTACAACGATCATACACAAAGTGAACGAATGTCGCCATTGCATTTGGCTAATTTATTACCAAGCATCACTCATTATAACGCTCATATCGCTGACATAAATCAAGATAAGCACGCCATTTATATTAAAACAACGACCTACCTTTATATCTTTATGCCCGCACAGACAAGGCTGTCAAGGCAACCACTTCAATCCATTCGTTGTTTTCTCTACAGGTGCGGCCCATCCTGTATCGCTTGGTTGCACTTCCTCATCATGTGACTCGTAGTCCAGAATGGAAAAGCTGGCTGTGCAGGTTAGCCAAATGTAACTATGTGTCACTCTCTTTATTACACATACTGGGGTGTGTATCAGCGGCTGGTGTTTTTTAAAGGTCCCATGACATGCTATTTTATGTATTCTTTAATATAGGTATTAGTGGGCAACTAACACAGTATTCAAAGACGTTCCCGAAATTCAGCCGTGGTGCAGAGTTACAGACACTCCGAGCCAGTCGCACATTGAGCTTCCCCCAAATGCGCTGTTTTGGTGTCTGTAGCTATAATGCAAATGAGGAGGAGCGAGGCGGGTCAAGGAGGAGGGTGGGGGTGTGGCCCTGAGCAGCTTGCAGCCACGATACCATGCGCTCTGTTTACAGTGGATGTATCGCAATGGCGAGGCGCACAGCCTTTAGCCGTGTTCTGTAAATATTCTAGAACACACGGGAGTCCTGGAGCTCTATATCTAAATATTATCATATAGCCTACATAGATATCTATATCATATAATATATATTATCACGGCCAAAAGCTGTGTGAGCCGATATTATGAATCTCAAACGACCGCGTTGGGTTCTCCGACGTTCCTGGTTCTTCAACGTCCTCATCAATGTGAAGTAGACTGAACCGCGACAAGGAGGAGAAAGGGATCGTTGCCGGGCAGCGCTTAGGCACCTCCGCCTCCGGCGGTGGTCCCTCAGCGGGGCTCAAGCGGGAGACATTCGCCGCCAACAATCCCTTTCTCCTCCATGTCGTGGTTCATGTTCTTGAGGGAGTCAAAGCCAAAGTTCCTTCCCCCCAATTCATTCTCAACCTTGGCTGAGATAACCCCAAATACGAGTCTCGTTGTAGAAATACCAGAGACGAGAGTCCGACGTGTTACGCGCCATAACACCAAAAGCAGAACGGTTATCCAAATAACAAGGAAGTGTACAACACTTGCGTTACAGTCCAGCAGCTGGTTGCACCAGCAGAACGTAAGGTCCAACTTAGGCTACGTTGAACGTAAATCGCCCAAACGTTCGACTTTACACTCTACTAAAAAAATAGCAGTTGCACCAAGCAGATAGTTTCGACGTAACACTAAGTTATAACTTATCTTCTACACCTCCCCTCTAGCTGGTGTAAGTACCATATAAGATAAAGAACCGTTAAAAGAAAAAAACGTTTAAAGATTTCAACACTAACGCAGGGTAAAGATGGCTATTCGTTTTGAGCAATGGGAAGAGGAGTTTCAACGCGGTTTGCGCCGGGAACGGATTGTCCGTGACCGTATCGATCCATTTCTTTATTACGATGATGTAGAATTATATGCGCGATTTCGGTTTTGCCGGGTGGAATTACTCAGAATAACCGGCCTTCTGGACAACGACCTGCGGCACAACACCAACCGAAATTCGGCTCTAAGTCCAGCGATGCAAGTGTGTTTGGCTCTGAGATATTTTGCCACTGGGTCTTTTCAAAACCTAGTTGGTGACTCGGTCCATGTGCACAAGTCTACTGTCTGCAGAGCGGTTCGAGCTGTGGCAGTGTCTCTGTGCAGGCATCTGAACACATATGTTCGCTTCCCTGTACAGCCTGGGGAACTAAACCATGTCCGTCAACAATTTTACCGGATCGCTGGTTTCCCAAATGTGACAGGCTGTGTTGACGGAACGCACATCCGTATCAAGACCCCAACGGACCACAAACCTGTTTTTGTCAACAGAAAAGGATACCATTCCATAAATGCACAGATAGTCTGTGACGCCGACCTTAAGATTACGAATTGTGTTATAAAATGGCCAGGATCTAAACATGACAGTTACGTATTACGGCACTCACAGTTCGGGGAAGACTTTGAGGCAGGGAGACACCCTGGAAGGCTCCTCGGTGACTCTGGGTACCCCTTAGGGATTGGCTTATGACCCCATATTTGTCACCTGCCAGTCGCTCGCAGGAGCGCTACAATGTTGCCCACATTCGCACAAGAAATGTGGTCGAACGCTGCATAGGAGTGCTGAAGAAGCGGTGGGCCTGTTTGCACAGAGGTGACTAAAAAAATATTGCTGATTTCTAATTCTAAATTAGTTAGTCTTTGTGAAATCCTATTGTCAGAGACTCTTCTGTGATTAAAAAGTCCTAAATCTCTATTAAGATGTACGATTTGCAAGTCTTTCGAAAAACTGTACATGTAAGAAGTTATAAGCAGGTCTATGGCTATTCCTCCTGTATGAATGAATGAATTAATTAATTATTATCACTTACAGGCATCAATATGGAGCCAGACAGGGCAGCTGTTGTAGCAGGTGCCTGCGTTGTTCTCCACAACATGGCAATGGAGTGGAAGGTGCCTCTGATGGAGGATGGATTGCAGGACCTCGAAGGAGACCAAGACGTCCCCCTGCATAATGTGGTTGTACCAGCCGGGGCAGTAGCTACCCGGGACTACCTCGCTACCCGGGACTACCCGGGACTACCTCGCTACCACCTATTTTGGATGAAGGCTGTAATAAATTAAGCTACTATGTAGCCACCCTAAATTCTACGTGTTCTAAGTGTTCTTATACGGTATAAATAAGTCATACTAACACCATATTGATAGGTTAAGACTAGAGCAACAGTTCATGAACAGACAAGGTGCATCGGTTACTCCTCAGTACACATAGATGATTTACTCAGATGCAGATGACTTATAACCAGGTAAATTTTTTGAAAAAGTAGTCCTATCTAGCATGAATGACTGATTCAACCATACAAACAATATTTTTCTGAAAGCATACACCCTCAGGATGTGATCTACAGTAACCCAGTTTATAATCCTTAGACATCATAGATTTGATTTTTGTAGGACAACCTTTGACAGCAGCCAATGTCTGTTAAACCCATTTTTCCCCCGGGGTAGGCCAAAAAAATAAATAGAATACAGTTCTAATTTCCCATACACGAAGTAGTCAAATCTACATACACAATATTTCTTTACTATTATCAATATGCATGTTGACTTATCTGACAACAAACACTGGAAAGCCCCACATTACTAAAGCTTGATTGTTCCTGAATACTCATTACACCATCTAATGGCGTAAAAGTGGTACTGCATAATACCATTTACAGATGTACTCTTATTACAATGTGAACTTACTTGTTGTCAATGACACAAAATACACTGAATTACTACAGATTGGACTAATACAGCAATTAAATACCTGAGTATTTCTCAGATTGTACTGAAACTGTACGTCTTGCCTTTTGGAATGAAGAACAACATAAACAGATTCATCAGCTAATTAATTTATTAAATCTCAGTGAATGTCTTGTAACCATAGATTCTCAGCTCCTCTTGCAACTTTAAGATTTCTAAATTTAGTTTCTGTTTTTCCAATTCTAATTTCTCCTTCTCTATCTTTATCTTTTTCTGTCTCTTGCTTACTTTTCTCTATTTCTACTCGTAAAAGCTCCTCTCTAAGGAAGTCAATGTCAGTTCCTCTCCTCAAACGTTTTGGTGGTGGTGGTGGTGGAAGGCTTTCTGGGATGGTGATGGGCGCAGTTTCCTCATGGCTCGTCATGGGCACAGTCCCAGGGTCCTCCACGGGCATGGGTGCAGAATCCTCCACGGTCACGTTGGACGTGGTGTTCTCCAGGCCAGCAGTAGCTTCGGCCTCCTCCTGGACCATGGGTTGCACCACGCCACTCTCCACGCCCCCCCCAACAATCCCTCTAAGACAAGGAGAGGTGTCCCCAATTATATCTAAAACCATAGAGGAGTATGGCCCCATATCCCCTTTTCCACCACCCCCAGTTGGCACATTCTTCGGGAAATCTTCAGCTGCCTGCATCTTTAGGTCACTCCATTTCTTGCGCACATCTTTTACCTCCCTCAATTCTACCCCTTTGGCAGTAATTGCTTCGGTAATTTGTTCCCATGTCTCATTTTTTTTTTTGTTAGTGATAAAATTATTAAGCTTGGCTTCAAGGAGTGTTTTGTTCTCACTGTATAGATTTAACAGTAGCACAATTTCATCATGGGTGAAGTTTTTCTTGCGAGCACGGCGGTCAGACATGGTCAAGCCTGAAACACATGAAAATCAAAGCATGACTTGTTACTAGCTCATTCTATACTTTATTTCCTACAGCAGACAAAATAACGGACTCCTGCCATTATACACTTTAGTCCATGTCAACGGCCCCAAAAGGGGCGTAACTACTAGCACTAGCAGCTAGCGTTACTTTACGTTATCACTTCAGAAACATTGTAAACATGTTATTAACACAAATGGCAGCAACGAGAAGTAGACCAAACGAAATAATAACATTAAGCACAGTTGCTGATTGAATAGTGTGAAACTGACTTACCTAGGACTGATGATCTCTCGTCGTCGTCGTAGAGTAGTTTTCTTGCTTGGCAATTTTGCAGAAGTTGGCAGTTAATTCCGTTAATACCTTCTTCACGTGAAATTAGTTGCTAATCAACTGTCTTACCTCCTCGAGAGATAAAATAAAAAACTCCTCGAGCCCACGTACAAACCAACATTTCTAGAGCTATTCCATACAATGCATAGCCAGGTAGAGGTTAAAAACTCACGACACACACAACGAATAGCATACAAAGCATATTTATTTCTTTATTATAAAATCCGGCATCAAATAGCCTATACCTATACTATATAATTTTAGAGAATAAATGACTGAAACTGTTTTGTTTGCCCATTTGGGTGCTAACGCGTCTTCACTCGGATAAGTTGGAAACTTGCCGGTATTTCCTGTTTACATTGTTAGCTGTCAATGATTGGCTTGAAATTATCTAAACGTCATTAAAAGCGACACTAGTACAATTTACGCACTACCAGTAACGTTACAACTTAAGTTATGGTGGTGCAACCAAAATTTAGAACACCTTTAGTTTGACACTAGCTACGTCGAACGTAGGGTTACGGCGGACTTTACACCCGAACTTACGATCGGCCTTACGTTCTGCTGGTGCAACCGACTGCTGGATCTTTATATCTAAATAATATCATATAATACATAGAAATCTATATCATTTAATACATATTATCACGGCCAAAAGCTGTGTGCGCCTCCAGACGATATTATGAATCACAAACGACTTTGTCGGGTTCTGCGACGTCTCTGGTTCTTCCACTTTCACATCAACCTGAAGTCGACTGAACCGCACGCTGCCTGCTGCCGGCTGCCCGCTGCCGGGCGATGGTGCCTCGCGGCAACGGCGGCATGTCGCAGTTCATGTACTTCAGCGAGTCAAAGCCAAAGTTCCTTTCCCCCAATTCCTTCTCAACCATGGCTGAGATAACCCCTAATACGAGTCTCGTTGTAGAAATACCAGAGACGAGAGTCCGACATGTTATGCGCCATAACACCAAAAGCAGAACGGTTATCCAAATAATAAGGAAGTGTACAACCAACACAATCTCACTCCCTACTCGTCAAATGTGTGACGCATGGCCAAGGATCCCTGGCGTCAATTTCCGACGAATTTTTTTTACCTTTCTCGTCGTTTTTCAACGCCAGATAGACATTCATGATAATCCCTCACCGTCGGATATAGACGAAAGGAAATCAATGTCTATCAACGGTGATGCCGTCACGTTATGCAACTATTGTCCATTGATTTGTTTGACAGATTCACCATTAAACGTGTTTCTGATGACATTTCTAGTGAGAAATTTACTTTTTCCTTGAATAATCTTCAGTCATTGAATGTGTATGATCTTTATTAATCTTTATTATCTGAATGGGAAATGCAATATTTTAGGACCGATTCACCGTTTAACGTGTTTCTAATAACATTTCTAGCAAGAAATATAATTTTTTACTTGCATAATCTTCAATCAGTGATTGTCAGATCTTTAGTTTTATAGTTATTAGGAAGATTTTATCGGCTCGCTCGCATGTTTCAACGACGTCAGGTTGACGCTGCTTTCGCTAAACTAGCAGCTCACGTGTTTCCTGCGTTTGTGTTATTAAACCGTTACTTTATGTAACTTTTAATGATATTGTAATAACCACAGGCGAGGTTGTGAGCGAAGTAAGCTTGATAGCAGGTTTATTGTATTCCACAATCGGACAGGCAGGCACAGCTCCACCGGAAAACTACAACCAAAACTCCCGCACGGAAGGAAACCCCCGGAACCCCCTCTCAGAAGGGCCGCCCCTTCCTCCCAAACCCTGTGACGCTACGATATCATCTTAGAAACACGTTTATCTGAGAGCCAACCCAGTCGCCAAAAGCATACGTTGACAGTGTACGTTTTCGTGAACACTGGATTACGTCGCATTTCAACATAAAATAGCGTGTTAAGCACACACACACACACACACACACACACACACACACACACACACACACACACACACACACACACACACACACACACACACACACACACACACACACACACACACACACACAATGCATTTCGCTGCTAAAACAACAACTTGGGCTGCTTCTAGGACATTTTGGGTGGATTTTGAACGGTATGTGGGCAGGACGTTTTTTGCAGGCAGGACCTGGGAACCCTGCGCTGTTGCCCGAGGTGCTAAAATGCTCCGGAACAGATCTGGATCCACCATGGCCAAAATAATTGTATGCCCCCCCCCCTCCCCCCCCTTAAATACTATGGCAGAATAAAGAATAAATTCATGCATTATCATTCAACTTGAACATGTGTTTTTAAAGTATCGAGTGGTGGAGGGATGACGTATGTTGGCCAACCCGGAAGTGAGCGTCGACCTGGGTTTCCCTTGACAAAAAGCCAACGGGTTTTTCCATTGGATTTTGGATTATTGCAGAAAAATGTGCATCTTTGCAGCACCTCCACAAAAACTGAAAATAAATAAATAAATAAAAATAACCGTGCTCCAAAGAAAGAAATGCAAACCAATGCATTCTGAATGGGATTTGGATAATTGTTGCCACGTCCCAGTGGTGGTGGTATCATATATATGAAAGAGGGCATTCAATTATGATCAATTAGGAGGCCGAAGCCCTAAAGGAAGTGATGCAATAGGTGACAACATTTAAGTAAGCTGTACCTTGGGATCTCTTATATATCAAAGGGGGTCTCAAAGGACGCATATACGCTTCAACCTGTGGCTCCAGCCATACAGGAAATGACTCAGCAAGTGCTCCATCTCGTTGCACCTCACCCAGCGGCTCGCTCGCTCGCTGAAGTTCTTCCGAGACCTACACCCTAGCCATCCAACATGCATATCTGAGAATCAGGCCTCTCTTTAATAATGACAAAAAGTTATGAGAGAAATACACATTAACTTTTATCTCATTAGCGGCGTGGTGCCGGCTCCTTTTGACCTTTTGACCCCAGACTTCAAAAACGTGGCCACAGGCCAGCTGTGTCTACACACCTTAAGCCACAAAGTCAGTGGACGCTAACATTATGAAAATGTTTTCATATCTGTCATTAGTGACGCTGTAACGTTAACGTTAGCATGAGATTAGCAGGTGATGACATTGTATGTGGCTCTGTTTTGGAAGAGGGGGAGGTGGAAGACTGCTTTGGTAAAATATGATTTTCCTGTAGGCATAGGAACATGAGACTCTGTTAAAAATAATCAATTAATTAATAATAAATCAATGGTTGATAGTTGTGTGTGTTAGGCTAACTTCTGTATTTTGTGTCGGGCTGTGTGGGTAACTAATGACTGTAGTAGTTATAAATGCAGACCATCTGATTAGCTGATGCCCTGAGTCATGTAGCCTATAATATTAATATACTCTGTATGTTTTGACTTAGTAATTATTATTAATCACATCTTGATGATATTTACGATGCGGTTTTCGCCCATCCCAGCAGTTCGGTGGTCTGAGGATCTCGTCACTGCTTTTTGCAGATGATGTGGTCCTCATTGGATCATCGGCCTGTGACCTTCAGCACTCACTGGATCGGCTGGCGGCCGAGTGTGAAGCGGCTGGGATGAGGATCAGAACCGCTAAATCTGAGGCCATGACTCTTGGGCTAGGAAATGAGTCCTTCCTTAGCCCAAGTGAAGGAGTTCAAGTACCTCGGGGTCTTGTTCGCGAGTGAGGGTACTATGGAGCGTGAGATTGGCCGGAGAATCGGAGCAGCGGGGGCGGTATTGCGTTCGCTTTACCGCACCGTTGTTACGAAAAGAGAGCTGAGCCGCAAGGCAAAGCTCTCGATCTACCGGTCGATCTTCGTTCCTATCCTCACCTATGGTCATGAGGGTTGGGTGATGACCGAAAGGACGAGATCGCGGGTACAAGCGGCCGAGATGAGTTTTCTCAGAAGGGTGGCTGGCGTCTCCCTTAGGGATAGGGTGAGAAGCTCAGCCATCCCTGAGGAACTCTGATTAGAGCCGCTGCTCCTTTACTTAGAAAGGAGTCAGCTGAGGTGGTTCGGGCATCTGGCAAGGATGCCCACTGGGCGCTTCCCTTGGGAGGTGTTTCAGGCACGTCCAGTGGGGAGGAGACCTCGGGGAAGACCCAGGACTAGGTGGAGAGATTATATCTCAACACTGGCCTGGGAACGCCTCGGGATCCCCCCGTCAGAGCTGGTCAATGTGGCCCGGGAAAGGGAAGTCTGGGGCCCCCTGCTTGAGCTGCTCCCCCCGCGACCCGACCCTGGATAAGCGGATGACGATGAGGATGAGGTACGAGTCTTTCAGAATGTCGTGTGTCTTCTGCAAGCTTCGGGAGTTGAAGATCGTGTCCATGGTAGGTCGCTGTTGGTTGATGATGTTATGGGCGGTTTTTATAATCCTCTGCAGTGACTTTCTGTCTGCAGCAGAACTGCTACCAAACCACGACAGGATTCCGTAGGTGAGCACACTCTCGATGGAGCAGCGATAGAAGGACCTTAGGTGCTGTTGTGAGATATTGGCTTTCCTGAGTGTGCGGAGAAAGTATAACCGCTGCTGTGCTTTCTTTACTATTGCTGTGGTGTTTATTGCCCATGATAAGTTCACTGAGATGTGTACGCCCAAAAATTTGAAGCTGGACACTCTCTCCACCGTCTCCCCGTTGATGTGTAGCGGTGTGTGTGTGTCCTGCTTCTTCCTGTAATCAATGATCAGTTCTTTAGTTTTTTTGATGTTGAGGCTCAGGTTGTTCTCTGAGCACCACTCTGTCAGCCTTTGAACCTCCTCTCTGTAAGCGGCCTCATAACCTTTGGTGATCAGTCCCACCACAGTTGTGTCATCTGCAAATTTCACTATGGTGTTGGTAGTGTGAGATGGAGCACAGTCATGTGTGTACAAAGAGTAGAGTAAAGGGCTCAGTACACAACCCTGTGCTGAGTGTCAGAGTGGGGGAAAGGTTAGGTTCCATTCTGACCGCCTGTGGCCTGTTTGTCAGGAAGTCCTTAATCCAAAGGCAGAGGTTGAGCGGTATACCTAGGTAGGACATCTTGGAGAACAGTCTGCTGGAGACGATGGTATTAAACGCAGAGCTGTAGTCCACAAACCGTAGCCGTGCATAGGTCCATAATTTCAGGTGTCAGTGCCACAGGCCTGTAGTCATTGAAAGATGTTATTGAAGTCTGTTTGGGAACTGGAACTATGGTGGATGTCTTCAGGCAGGTGGGGACAGTGCACTGTGATAGAGAGAGATGGAAGATATTTGTGAATATACTTCACCTAACTCTGCAGCACAGTCTCTGAAGACCTGTCCTGGGACCCCATCTGGGCCGGCTGCCTTCCGTGTGTTGATCCTGCGGAGAGTGCGGATGCCGTCAGCAGGCTGAAGGACGAGGGTCTGGCTGTTGGTGTCTGGAGCCGGACTGGTGGTTGTCATTCCCTCCACTTCAAAGCGGGCGAAGAACCGATTCAGCTGCACCGCCTCCAAGGCACTTCCGCTGGTAGTGCTGCTGGTGTTGTTTTGCCTGGTGATGCGACGTATCCCCTGCCATGCCCGGCGGGGGTCAGAGCTGCTAAAGAGGTCCTCGATCTTCTGTTTGTATGCTGCTTTAGCATCCATGATTCCCCTCTTAAGGTTTGCCCTGGCGGTCTTGTACCGTTGCACGTCACCGGAATGGAAAGCAGTGTTCTGAGAAGAAGATGTAACCTGTTACATGTCTTGCAGATGCGGGTCGTCTTCCGAGTCCATAATATCTATTCATATACTTCAGTATGCTACAAGATCGTCCTGAAGAAAATGGGAGCAGAACGTCCACCAGCGCACGGTTATAAGGTCGGACCGCGGACGTGATTGAGGCCCACGCTGTTGGTGGGCGGGGATACAAATTTTTCAGTGCTACGGCTCACGCCTAGGGAAAACCCAATAGCGATAGCCTTAAAAGGCGAAGCCTATACGACATAGAAGCCTGTTCACTAACATCACAACCCGGCGGGGGAAGCGTGAACCCGCGGGGCCAGCGTTCATAGGGGCAAGGGTCATTGAGCCTAGGCGGAGTTTTGCATAGTTAATGGAGGATCCATAGTCTGTTCCATAAGTTAATATAGGGACACTAACGTAACCTGTAGGATTACACGTTTATGTGAATCAACAGGGTTTATAGGCTACAGAAATTCGTTAGTTGAATTTACTACCTTTTAATCCCTTTTTTAATACCTTCACCATATTTTTTAATACCAGCCCGACTTCAAGAGAGAGACCATAGGAGTTGGATTAATCAAGATGTCCCAACGGGACTTGGTCCATAGTTTTTAATCAATATATCACAAGGTAGACATAGACAGAGGGTGCCAGAGAGAGAGAGTTTTTGTGTCCAGTGTTGAAGTTAAGTTATAATTACCTCGTTAATATTGTTATTACAGTGTAAAGGCTTTACATGAAAAAGAACCACGTAGTAACGCGTTACACACAACAGTATGTCTACTTCCAATGCAGATAGAAATATGGGACAGTTGCTTAATTTTGTTTATATGCTACAGGCCGAAAGACTAAATTAATATGCAACTTGTCTTACTTGCTCCTGCATGGGGAGTCCAATTCCGCTACTGAAATGGGTGGAAAGTGCTTACAACTCTCTGCTAGTTAGCGATCTATCTCTTCTCTACATGTAGCCTAGTTGTGTTGCGCGAATGGTGTTGAGGGAGGTAGCCTATTTGATTGATTCGCTGAATTGTCCAATCATGTGGTGACAACAAAAAAGAAAAGCGATACCATTGGCCTTGGGCGCACACTGGTGCGACCCGAGGGCGAATTTTCTTGCGCCAATGAAAAGCTGTCTCTGCTTGATAGACAGCAAAAAGTTAGCGAGCTTAAGAGTACTCCAACGTGGCCGGCGCCCCTGACTTGGAGGAGGGCTTTATTTCGAATGACCAATAACTAGCCTAGCCCAAATCATTGACGTCGAGACACATTTAAATGGTTGCTGGCAGTGAAAAGTATATCACACAATTAAACGAGGATAAACGCTATGTATACTTGTTGATTTATTTCGTATTGATAATAGATGATTAATAGTTGGCAGATATATTCAAATTAATATTTCACGGAGGGGCGGTGTCCTAGCGCCCTCCATTGACCCACCGCTAACAGGTGTCATTGGTTCATCAGTTCTTCTCGAAGGGGACCTGAAACACAGAGACGTTTTGACCTTCTGGGGTGCAATAGAATAACAGATTGTGAGTCATTGAGTAACAAATATGTGCCCAAATGTTGAGGTGAAGTGAAGCACATGAGAATGATGCATTGAATCACGGTAGATTGTGAGAGAGTTTAAATGAGGTGGAAAGCCTTGTGTAAAAGTGATAAGGCTTACGCCCCGTGCCCACTACCTCCGTCAGTTGTCCGTTGCCCATTGACTTTGAATGGGGACGGTCGCGCAATGCATTGTGGATCCGTCCGTTGACTTGGAGCGTTCGCCACCGTCAAAAAGTTGAAAAATGTTCAACTTTTTCGGCCGCGACGGATCCGTCATCCAATCAGATCGCGTATGCAAATGTAAGCACTGTGACGCGACTCGGGCTCTGACGATACTGGAAAGCGGGAAAGCGGGTCATCTTGCCTCGCAACAAGCAGGAAGAAGCGGGAAGAACCCGGCGAAGCGATTTGATTGGCTGACGGTTGCCTCTGCAAAGACTACTCCCCCATCCGTCAGCCACGCCTTCCCACGTCCGTTGACTGATGGTGCAGTGGGCACGAGGCGTTAGAGTTGACTAAATATGCAGTGTTTTGGGACAGAGATATAATCATGTGCTAGATTAGGCCTTGGAACACTTCTTTACAATTCGCAAAACGGATGAAAAAAAGGATTTACTCGCACGCGCGCGCGCACACACACACACGCACAGACACGCGCACACACACGCACACGCACACACAATCTACTGGTATAAGAAACATGAATTAGATAAGGATATCTTACTACTACAACAGCAGGCCTGTCGCACCAGTTACTCATGTGCCAAGCAGCCTGGAGCTCACACACACACACAGCAGGCTCGAGCGCATACATACTGTACACCGCAAGCACGCACATACACGCACATGCGCACCAACATACACGGAAACACACACACACACACAGGCGCGCACACACGCACGCGCGCACGCCGCACGTCAAAACAAAAGGCAGCAACACACTCGCCGAGGTAAAAGCGTTCACACCAAACGCGACGGGGCGACAGGATCCCATACAAAGTGAACGTAGAGACGCGTATCGGGCAAATTTTTCACACGAGAAAACCCGGGACAAGTTTTGATTTCGCCGTGCACAGGCAAGCGCGTTCACGAGGATTTGTGGCGCCACAAATTCGCTCGAGTTGAAATATTTCAACTTTGACGCAAATTTCGTGTGATGACAGCCAATCAGCGTTCAACAGCGTGGCCACTGAGTCACATGTGTAAGTAACAGCCAATCAGTGTTCAACCGTCAAACTCAGTGCAATACTCAGTCTAATATAATATAATTGTATATATAATATCACGGCCAAAAGCTCTGTGCGCCTCCGGATGGCCGTAGCGCGAGGAGCTCTCATAGGGATTGGGCTTCTCGGGGTTTGTTTACCGGCATTGCTATGTTTCCAGTCTTGTGTGTTCCAACGGTTTATTAGGTAGGCCTATCTAATAAATCTCTGTCTATTCAATACTTCATTCACTGCCTCTTCCGTGGTCATTACAATATTATGAATATACTGCGTCGGGTCCTCCGACGTCTCCCTCTTCCACAAAAGGTAAAGACATGCAATGGTGGTTACCTTGTTGTGGCGCGACAAATTCGACAAACTTGCACAGCGACAGATTATGATATGTGGCGCGACAAAACTTCGGCGACAAATTTCGCGTTTGGTGTGAACGCACACGTAAGCATGACGACTCCGCCATCGACACACTCGCAGGTAAGAACACACGCACGCGCACACACCGCAGCGACACTCACAATTTCTCACCTCGACAAGCAACGGCAGGTCGTTCTTTTGTCACATAAAAAACGTTAAATTCAAACATTGCGCCGACCGGCATAGCAACACACAAGTAAAGTGATCTTAAAGAAACAGCGTCCCTATAACACAACGAAAACATGTCAATAACACAGTATGGCGAATAATGTCTATAGAGTCCACCACAAGACTACACTTTGTTGCTCAAATGTAATATTACCCCCCTCCTTGACCCTCCTGAAATGTCTTGCGATATTGATATCCCCCCTTCCCCCTGCGGACTGTTTTAGTTGTTTTATTTTTTTTATGTTTTGTGTGTATGCTATGTGT
The DNA here is from genome assembly GCF_031168955.1 of Gadus macrocephalus. Taxonomy (NCBI): domain Eukaryota; kingdom Metazoa; phylum Chordata; class Actinopteri; order Gadiformes; family Gadidae; genus Gadus; species Gadus macrocephalus. Next base: position 23,383,115 of record NC_082384.1, read on the forward strand.
GACTGTAGGCTACTGCTGCCTGTCTTGGCCAGGACACCGGAGGTGATGTTTAATCTCAATGATGATTATTATTTTCAACTAACCAATAGTAGTTGCCTTGAATTTTGAAATGTCAATGCACTTTTCAACCCTGAATAACAGTAAAGCTATTTAATAATTGATTTGCATGCATAGTATACTACACTTTCCATTGAACAATTACCCCTGTTAATAATTACAACTAGAGGTTGAGCGAAAATTCTAGTCAAAATAAAATAACAGACAATTATCGGAAAATAGGGTCTAGGTGCAAAGAAATCCCGTAGTATTATTGCAAATGATAATATGGTATCGTCTAGAAATGATCTACAAAGGCATGCAAATCTGCAAAGGCGAAGGCATAATAAACATTACCAAACAAATAAACATTGATCAAATTTGCATCTATGTCCTCGAGATCTATGTTTTCGAGATATAGTTTGTAATGGTATTTTACCAATGCATGCAAGAAATCCCTTCTGATACAGATATATCCAGATCTGTTAGAGCTTCCACCATTTAGTTATCACCATACCTCAGTGGCAGTCTGTGTGGCGCTGTCTGCATTCAGGATGTTGGCGGCTTTCTCGCTTTCATGTTGAGTATAGTTCAGTCTGATGACGACGGGTGATAACGTATCGTACACACAGAACTACAAAGAGAAACGTGTCAGTGGTACAGGACATCTTTCTATTTATTTATATTTCTCTCTCTGTCACACATTATAAAATCCAACCATTAGTATCACATGGCACTTAATGTATGCCTTTATTGTATGTTGTACAAATGTAAAAATGTGTACTTAGCATTATGTAGCGTCTTATCCTAGCTATTTTTGTTGTATTCAGGGAATTGGTTAACCTTACAATTGTTAGTGCTTGGTTCTCTGAACATCCTTACTGTACCGACCGTGCTATATTGTTTCTCTTCTGACAAATGTACTTATTGTAAGTCACTTTGGACAAAACGTTTCCAAATTGCTAAATGCACTAAATGTAAATTTGTATTTTTTTAAATAAGGCATTATCAACCAACTTTTCTAAAAGTGAAACAAGGAGTGAATCATTAGTGGGGTCTGCGCACCGGCATGCTGACGGAGTGATTGAAGCAGTGTTTGGTCGCCAGCTCCACAGTCTGATGAAGATCTCGTTTGCCTGTTTCACTGAAGAACCCACGGACTGCTGTGATCAGAGGATCCATATCCAGGCTGTATGAGATGTTCAGCCCCGTGGTCGTAGTTCCTAGGCACACGTTTAAGGTGAATTGTATTTTAGTGCTTCAGCTTGTCCACGCCCTTAAGGCATGGGTATTAGGCTATTAGGCTATTTAGTCTTCTTCTATAAACTTAAACATATTAATTTATTAGGATATTTTTCCACACGGGGGCGGCGTGTGGCTCAGGAGGTAGAGCGGGTTGGCCGATAACCGGGAGGTTGCTAGTTCGATCCCTGGAGTGTCGAGGTGTCCCTGAGCAACACACCTCGACCTAACTGCTCCCGACGAGCTGGCTGTCTCCTCGCATGGTTGACATCGCCGTCGCCGTCGGTGTGTGAATGTGTGCATAAATGGCTGAATGTTAGGCAGTATTGTGAAGCGCTTTGAGTAGCCACTGGTTAGAAAAGCGCAATATAAAAGCAGTCAATTAACCATTTACATTTGTGGTAAATCGTTTATCGGCTCTTTACAAGATGTCAGACTACCTTTCTGGGGGTATATGGGCGTGGTGTAAGGAGTGTGTTCGGTGTCTTCAACTGTAGAATTGTTTGTCCTTCATGTGATTGGCTCACCCATATCTTCCTCAATAGTCGAGTGGGCGGAGTCTAGCTGAACCATAATGCTCACTTACAAACATGTTTGGGTCGATCCCAAGCATCAGGCAGGGTTATGCTTCATGCCGTCGCTTACCAGTCCGACTGCGTGTCACTTCAGCCAAGTCAAAGCACACGGTGAGGACGACCATGGGCAGAGCAGCCCCAGTCTGGGTATTCGGACACTGGATGCTGGCAGTGCTTATCTCTGCAGGTTTGAAAAGCAGACGCGCCTTGACGTTCACCACTGGCTTGGACCTGGATGACATCAGAGGATCGGGTTAAAGGGGTGTCATCATGCCACCAGGTGTCAGTGTGATTAGCCATTACAAGCCATTTCCCCCTGGGCCCTGGTGACATCACTAGTGGGTCCGTAACCCCCTTGCGGTGCGTGAACGTTGGGCCGTGGTCAGCCCTTAAACGTTTCCACGGCGGTGAAGTAACGGGACACGTACCTCAAGACGACGACAGCGCCACGCGAGCCGACCACCAGGTCAGCCAGCCCGTCCTCCCCCAGGTCGCCGCTGCCGTCCACCGCCTGGCCGAAGAAACGGATCCGGGCGTTCCCTGGATCGGCTGTGATCCTCTGAAACACGGCAGACGGCAGGGTCACCCAGGGGCCGCAGGGTTCGACCCCCGAGCCGAACGGTACAGGGCTCTGTCCCCCAGGTACGCAGCTTAGGCATCCTGGAGCAAGATGGCGTCCTCGTACCTACTTAAGGGCCTGTATCTGACGTGGCTTTGGAGTCACTTTGGAGTCACTTTGGAGTGACTTCAAATACTTTTATGGATCTGCAAGTATGACTGCGAGTTTATTTTGGATATAACGAATAGCATAAAGATAGAACGAATAGCAATGTGTGTTTGTCACACACATTGATACTAATATTATCGTATTATCCTGCATCACATTTTCAACGATTACCAAAACGACCAATAAGTATGCTGTTTTAATATGGAATTCACTTCATATTAAAAATGCAGTTCATGAACATAACTTATTTTTAAGTTATTGTTATTCAGCTACATGTCAACCATGATGAACTGCTTTTAAGTAAAGAAGACTGGACTGTTGGCCCCAGCATCTCTCCAAGGCCGAGGTCACTACGTTGGTGTTTGGTCAATGAATGCAGAAACGACATCAATGAAACAAGCACGGACAACATGTCGCCTCGGTGTACTTATCGTTTAACAGCGGTGCCTTACTGACCTGGCTGAAGGCGGGGCGGATCCCGGTGTGTTGGTGGCCGAGGTAGATGTACACGGCCCCCCTGAGGTCGTCCTCCAGGGGGGCCCCGACGGCCACGTCCCTGAGCCCGTCCCCGTTGAGGTCGGCCAGGGATGAGACCGTGGTGCCGAAGCGGCCCCGCGACGGCACCGTCACGTTCAGCACGCTCTCCAGCTCCAGCTGCCAGAACGTTAGCATTTCGTTAGCCTCTTAGCATAATTGTCTTTAGTCATATTTTAAGGTTTATCTTGGCTTTAGTGTCAAAATTCACACCAAAATAGAGGGGCGGCGCGACTCCATACAAAGTCAATGCAAAGACGCATTTAGACGCAAATTTGTCACCCGATAAAACCTGCGATGCGAATTGATGAATGGCGCGGAATGAACGCCCTCAGTCAAATGGAGGCAGATAGTGATTATGGAGTGTAAAAAGCACTCTGATTGGCTTGGGATACAGCCAATGAGGCACAGTGAATCAGCAGCGTTAAGGATAGTAGAGTTAGGTAAGATATCACAATTTGGCCAAAATATGATTTAAGCAATTATGCTATGAGTCTAACAGTTTAGTAATTTGGCAGAACGTGAAGATTATTCACATTCGCAGATGAACAAGAGCTCCACAGATGAGCCCTTGGCCAGGACACTTTACCATTGAGGAGGCCTCACCTTCTTGGTCAGTTTGTAGATGTATATCTGCCCCTCTCTCTTCTCCTGAGGGTAGTGGAACATGGGCGCACCCACCAGGAGGAAGTCAACGTGGCCGTCTGATTGGACGTCTACCAGGCACAGCTCCGCCCCAAAGTATGAGCCAATCTGGGCAGGTGGGGCATTCAAATAGAAAGGTACATTTGAAGGTATAAAGTTACAATAGGGTGGAAAAGTGATTGTTGGTTTGGACTAGGGCCCGACCGATTCATCGGCCTGCCGATTTAATCGGCCGTTTATAGCCTTTTTGAAAATAATCGACATCTGCCAAAAAGACGCAGATTACAACCGATTATTTTATTTTTTTTAGAAATGTTATTGCGCTTAGTATCCTGCAGATTGCGCTCCTACTCGCCTAGCAAACTAACAACTTTAGCTGGAGTAAAAAAGAGGAGATTGAATTTTACAGTACAACATGAAAGCACGCTCGCTCAGGCAGCTGCGCGCTCACCTCCCCAATGTACACAAGACGCATTGTTTGAGCATGTTGTGCCTGTTTTTCTTTAGGTCCGAGGCCATGTTAATTTGTTATACTGTAGACTAACGGTGAGACCATACTGCTCAGCACGCACGTGTTAGTCACTGCTCACAAGTGCAGCACATTGGGAGTTAGTTATTTATTTTACATTTTAAATTACACTAATTTTTTACTGTAAATGTATTCTAAAACACTCAAAGGTTCTGCATTCAATTCACATATTCGTCAAAAGTGTTTGAAGTATATTTAAGGTATCAAAAATCTTTTTTTAATCGGCCGATTAAATCGTAATCGTAATTTTTCTCTGAAAATAATCGGCATCGGCACTCAAAAATCAATATCGGTCGGGCCCTAGTTTGGACTATGAGAGCGATGTTACGTATACATGAAACTACAGTACATTTTGTTTCTGGATGGAAACGTCCATTTCTCTGCTATTTATTCTAATGATGGTATTCTGAATACATCTGAATGTAGGTTTCTGTGTGTTCACAGACTAGAAAGTGGGTTGAGAGAGAATATCATGTGGAATAGGACCGCAGCTGGTCAGAATCGAACCTTGGGCCCTTTGAAGCATATTACAGAGAGTAACGTATGTAATTAGAGTTCTCTGGATTTTGGATGTCAGAGTCAGAGCTCTGGACTTTGGGTGTTGATCCTATAGTATCTTCCAACCGAACTTCTGAGTGACAAACAACACTGGTGGTCCTTCAGAATTGATAGAACCCTGGTCACAAGCGTAAATCTCGTTCTATTTCCTTATCACTGACCACGAGAGGCCGTAGCAGGAGTTCCAAAGCAGGTTTCGGCAGCTAATGGAGGGGAACCGATTTCTTTCGACTGCAAGAAGCGCATTTCTTTGGGCGCAACCTAAGAATACTCTGGATCCTCCAGCCCGCTCAGAGAATATTCTCCATTGGGCCGCGTCGAGGGACCAGATAGACGGTGCTCTGGAATTCAAAATGACTCGACCACATGCCCTCTATCGGCTTCAGGCCCTCAGAGGCCAAAGCCACTACTGCAGTCATTCGTCCCGGGAATGAACGCCGATTGTAACCTTTCTCACCAGACAAGAAAGCCAGATGCTAGTGGTTGTTAGTGGGACTTTTCCAGTCTGCCCAGTGGGAAAGGGCTTTAAAATGACGCTCTTGTTGGTTTATTAGGGGAGGCAGTAGCTCAGGAGGTAGAGCGGGTTGGCTGGTAACCTGAAGGTTGTTGGTTCGATCCCTGGCTCCTCCTCGCTGAGTGTCGAGGTGTCCTTGAGCAAGGCACCTAACTGCTTCCGACCAGCTGGCTGTCGCCCTGCATGGCTGACTCCGCCGTCGGTGTGTGAATGGTGAATGTGAGGCAATATTGTACAGCGCTTTGGGTGGCCACTGGTTAGAAAAGCGCTGTATAAATGCAGTCCATTTACATTTATTATTCTAGCTGTATAGATCATAATTAAGAAATGAGGCCCCACCTGTTCTCCGGTCACTCTTTGCAGCACGTTCCAGGTGTTGTCCGTCTTTCTGAAGACCACCACCTCTCCTGTGTGTTTGTACCACGGTGCCCCGGTGAAGTACAGAGACACCGAATCCTTTTCTCCAGCAGCCACAGAGTAGCCTGCGTGATGGCACACACTGTGTTTAATGACACGTGATTATACCACCGTCACTGATCAATGCTTTGATTTACAGCTCATCGCTCAGCGGGGCGTCACACACAGATTCTGAATTGTACTACTTTAATAATGGCTCACACTTCTCTCCCCCTGTTAAGGAGTCAATAGGATTCTTTCACCACCTTTTTGTCAAAGCTCTCATTAAGATAAAGAGCAGCTGCCATCCTATTACGTCTGTTAGTAAATAAAAAGTACATTCTTGTTACTGCTTTGGGGGTCAATTCTTAATGTGGACATTCATATTTTTAATAATGCAAGTTAAGTTAGATGGTTCCTTGTACATTTTACTGAATCTATTTCACATTCAAGCAAAATTGGTATTGCAACTGAAATATCCCTAACTGAATCGATTATTTCGATTCCGGACCTTATGAATCGAAATTGAATCGTTTTGGGAAATCAGTGGCGATACCCAGCCCTTTAAATAAGCATTTATTAAAACAATATGTAGATTCAACGTATTTTCGTTTAGATTATTACCCATGTAGGAGCTGTGCTTCATGTCAGGGTCCTCAATGTGTATCCCTGGTTCTGCCCCGTTCCGTTCATACAGCGAGCCACGGCAGTCTTTAGACCCCACCAAACCCAGCACCAAGGCACCCTGTAGATCAAACAGAAGATAATTTACTTTACATTTACATTCAGCAGACCCTTTTATCCAAAGCGACTTACAATAAGTACATTTGTCATAAGAAAGTGAAACAATATATCGCTGTCGGTGTCGTTACAATCAGGATGTTCATAGAACCAAGTGCAAAGCACCAACAATCGCTAGGTTAACCCATTCCCGTGTTCAACAAAGATAGCTATGATAAGATGCTACATAACTACTATAACTAAATACGACATTCAATAAGTGTGTACATTAAGTGCAAGGACGTACAACATACAACAAGTAGGAGGGGAGGGACTTAAGATCACCATTACATCATGAATATACTGTATGATTTAACTCAAAAACTGAAATATTAAGGGAAAATAAAATTCCTTTACCTTGTGGTAGACACTACTAAACCCACTCTGAGACATTTCATACTGCAGTTTTTCAGAAAGTGCCGTTCGAGAATCTAAAAAACAAAATTGTATTAAAATATAGAATTAAGAATAGGAGAATTCAAAGACGTTGATACGGAGGGAAAACACCACAGTACCTTCTATGTTAAAGATCTTTTCTTCAAAGTTCTTCAGGATTCCGGCGAGTCCGTTGTAGTTATTGATGTGAAAAGTGTTGTTGGTCTTGGGCTCTGAGGCGAGGGCGTAAAGGGTGTCCAGCTTCACCCGTTTGACCTATCCAGATAAAGCATAATGTCAATGGCAGCCTGATGTCTGAGGAAAGGCACCACAACGTTGGTTCTGGTAACGGCAAATAAGCTACTGCTGGTTATGCATTAGACACGATGTATGTATATGCAAGGGATAATGGATAGAACGCCGGTCATTATCGAGAAAATAAGCCCTGACAGGGCGAACAGGACACCGACGCGCAGCGGAGGTGTCTTGCTTCGCCATGAAGGGCGAAGCAATATATATATATATATATATATATATATAAATATATATGTGTATATATATACACACACACATCGACACATATGTGTATATATACACACATATGTGTCTATGTGTGTGTGTATATATATATATGTATATTTATGTATATTCTGGACTGTATAGTAGTTAATATTAACCAAATTGTAAAACTAAAATAAGTAAATAGGGCATCTTTAGATTTAGCATGCAAAAAAAAGTCTAAACCAACAGTTGTACTTCATTTATTAGGATTCAGGATATAATGGATTAACATCTTACTCATACAACACGATCAGGTGAAGTAGAATTCAGGGTGAAAGAGAGTTCAATGTATAGACCCAGGTTTCAGGTTTACCAATAATTGACCAAAATTCAACCACAAGCATTTCCAGAAGCCTTCCCCCAACCTGAAGAGGAGCCTGACTGACGGCCTGACCCCAGCCCGTGTTCAGCGGGTTAATGCTGACACCCCCCCGAGGGGAGGTTTCATGTTTCCAACTCACCCCAATCACAAGGCGTATGATTTCTTTCTCATCATATTTCTTCACAATCCCATTCATGTCTCTGTCGCTGGGGTCCCCGTCTGTGATGGTCACCAGGACCTTGGTGGCGTCGGGAGAGGCCCCCGCCGCCTGGTTCTCAAAGAGTTCGTCCCTGAAACCAACGCACAATGAACCTGTTTATTAGTGCTGATGACGAAGAGTAGGCTCATCTTGTGTCTTAAACCACGTGACCAGCAGTGTGCACGTAAACGCAGGCCCACAGTGACACTTTCACTGGGTCATCAATCAGAGTGGTGAGGGCCAGTGATGTGGGGTAACAAGCACAAACTATATTCACAGACTGTCTTATTTCCCATTCAAGATCTTGCACTTAATGTACGCACTTATTGTATGTTGTACGTCCTTGCACTTAAAAAATAGTATGTGCCATCTTATCCTAGCTATCTTTGAGGTATAGGTTAACCTAGCGATTATTGGTGCTTGGCACTTGGTTCTATGAACATCCTTATTGTACCAACAGCGACATATTGTTTCTCTTTCTTCTGAAAAATGTACTTATTGTAAGTCGCTTTGGATAAAAGCGACTGCTAAATGCCCTTCATGTAAATGTTAATGTAAATCCTTGAATATCCCTGAAACGAGGCAATTTCATGCAAAGGCAGAAAGAGGTTTGTCTCAACCCACAGCGTGTATTGCAGCGCCTGGTACATGTTGGTGAGAGACTGCATGAACGGCTCGTTCCTCAGTAGCTTCGTGGCCTCCCCGCTGTGGTAATCGTTGAAGTCGAACACTTTCCTAGGCATAAACGAAAACTGGACTGCAGCAAACTGAAAATAGGATTCAGGATAATACAATGATATTAGTGTTAGTAAGCGTGACAAAAAATAGCACAAGATCACTATGATATGATGCAATTTGTGATGCGTTTTGTTACTTTGATGGAGGAGTTCTTGATGCTGTTCATGATATCCAGAATGAATTCTTTGCTCTGGTTGAATTCATCCCTGGTCATACTTGCAGAGCCGTCAAAAAGAAAGACGAGGTCCACTGTTTTCTTTGTACTATCTGTGAATACACGACCAAACAATGAGATAGGTCATTAATTATACATGGTTAAGGGATGAAATAAGAATTTTGTGAATGAAGTAATGTAAATCTTGACTACGCAAATGTGTTTAAGCATAAATATAATGGGCGTTATCCCTATATATTAAAATATATATTTTGGTATTAAAAAACCAAACTGATTGATGTTAGTAGTGACACACTAGGGATATATCCCCAGTAACTTATGTCTAGAAACCAGTGTATCGTCCTTCCAAAACTGATCAATGCTTTGATTTACAGCTCATCGCTCAGCGGGGCGTCACAGACAGATTCTGAATTGTAGTACTTTAACAATCGCTCACTCTTCTCTCTCTCTCTGTTAAGGAGTCAATAGGATTCTTTCACCACCTTTTTGTCAAAGCTCTCATTAAGATAAAGAGCAGCTGCCATCCTATTACGTCTGTTAGTAAATAAAAAGTACATTCATGTTACTGCTTTGGGGTCAATTCTTAATGTGGACATTCATATTTTTAATAATGCACCAGGTTAGATGGTTACTTGTACATTTTACAGAATCTATTTCACATTCAAACAAAATTGGTATTGCAACTGAAATATCCCTAACTGAATCGATTATTTCGATTCCGGACCTTGTGAATCGAATTCGAATCGTTTTGGGAAATCAGTGGCGATACCCAGCCCTTTAAATAAGCATTTTTTAAAACAATATGTAGATTCAACGTATTTTTGTTTAGATTATTACCCATGTAGGAGCTGTGCTTCATGTCAGGGTCCTCAATGTGTATCCCTGGTTCTGCCCCGTCCCGTTCATACAGCGAGCCACGCCAGTCTTTAGACCCCACCGAACCCAGCACCAAGGCACCCTGTAGATCAAACAGAAGATAATTTACTTTACATTTACATTCAGCAGACCCTTTTATCCAAAGCGACTTACAATAAGTACATTTGTCATAAGAAAGTGAAACAATATATCGCTGTCGGTGTCGTTACAATCAGGATGTTCATAGAACCAAGTGCAAAGCACCAACAATCGCTAGGTTAACCCATTCCCGTGTTCAACAAAGATAGCTATGATAAGATGCTACATAACTACTATAACTAAATACAACATTCAATAAGTGTGTACATTAAGTGCAAGGACGTACAACATACAACAAGTAGGAGGGGAGGGACTTAAGATCACCATTACATCTTATGAATATACTGTATTATTTAACTCAAAAACTGAAATATTAAGGGAAAATAAAATTCCTTTACCTTGTGGTAGACACTACTAAACCCACTCTGAGACATTTCATACTGCAGTTTTTCAGAAAGTGCCGTTCGAGAATCTAAAAAACAAAATTGTATTAAAATATAGAATTAAGAATAGGAGAATTCAAAGACGTTGATACGGAGGGAAAACACCACAGTACCTTCTATGTTAAAGATCTTTTCTTCAAAGTTCTTCAGGATTCCGGCGAGTCCGTTGTAGTTATTGATGTGAAAAGTGTTCACGGTCTTGGGCTCTGAGGCGAGGGCGTAAAGGGTGTCCAGCTTCACCCGTTTGACCTATCCAGATAAAGCATAATGTCAATGGCAGCCTGATGTCTGAGGAAAGGCACCACAACGTTGGTTCTGGTAACTGCAAATAAGCTACTGCTGGTTATGCATTAGACACGATGTATGTATATGCAAGGGATAATGGATAGAACGCCGGTCATTATCGAGAAAATAAGCCCTGACAGGGCGAACAGGACACCGACGCGCAGCGGAGGTGTCTTGCTTCGCCATGAAGGGCGAAGCAATATATATATATATATATATATATATATAAATATATATGTGTATATATATACACACACACATCGACACATATGTGTATATATACACACATATGTGTCTATGTGTGTGTGTATATATATATATGTATATTTATGTATATTCTGGACTGTATAGTAGTTAATATTAACCAAATTGTAAAACTAAAATAAGTAAATAGGGCATCTTTAGATTTAGCATGCAAAAAAAAGTCTAAACCAACAGTTGTACTTCATTTATTAGGATTCAGGATATAATGGATTAACATCTTACTCATACAACACGATCAGGTGAAGTAGAATTCAGGGTGAAAGAGAGTTCAATGTATAGACCCAGGTTTCAGGTTTACCAATAATTGACCAAAATTCAACCACAAGCATTTCCAGAAGCCTTCCCCCAACCTGAAGAGGAGCCTGACTGACGGCCTGACCCCAGCCCGCGTTCAGCGGGTTAATGCTGACACCCCCCCGAGGGGAGGTTTCATGTTTCCAACTCACCCCAATCACAAGGCGTATGATTTCTTTCTCATCATATTTCTTCACAATCCCATTCCTGTCTCTGTCGCTGGGGTCCCCGTCTGTGATGGTCACCAGGACCTTGGTGGCGTCGGGAGAGGCCCCCGCCGCCTGGTTCTCAAAGAGTTCGTCCCTGAAACCAACGCACAATGAACCTGTTTATTAGTGCTGATGACGAAGAGTAGGCTCATCTTGTGTCTTAAACCACGTGACCAGCAGTGTGCACGTAAACGCAGGCCCACAGTGACACTTTCACTGGGTCATCAATCAGAGTGGTGAGGGCCAGTGATGTGGGGTAACAAGCACAAACTATATTCACAGACTGTCTTATTTCCCATTCAAGATCTTGCACTTAATGTACGCACTTATTGTATGTTGTACGTCCTTGCACTTAAAAAATAGTATGTGCCATCTTATCCTAGCTATCTTTGAGGTATAGGTTAACCTAGCGATTATTGGTGCTTGGCACTTGGTTCTATGAACATCCTTATTGTACCAACAGCGACATATTGTTTCTCTTTCTTCTGAAAAATGTACTTATTGTAAGTCGCTTTGGATAAAAGCGACTGCTAAATGCCCTTCATGTAAATGTTAATGTAAATCCTTGAATATCCCTGAAACAAGGCAATTTCATGCAAAGGCAGAAAGAGGTTTGTCTCAACCCACAGCGTGTATTGCAGCGCCCGGTACGTGTTGGTGAGAGACTGCATGAACGGCTCGTTCCTCAGTAGCTTCGTGGCCTCCCCGCTGTGGTAATCGTTGAAGTCAAACACTTTCCTAGGCTTTGACGAAAACTGGACTGCAGCAAACTGAAAATAGGATTCAGGATAATACAATGATATTAGTGTTAGTAAGCGTGACAAAAAATAGCACAAGATCATTATGATATGATGCGATTTGTGATGCGTTTTGTTACTTTGATGGAGGAGTTCTTGATGCTGTTCATGATATCCAGAATGAATTCTTTGCTCTGGTTGAATTCATCCCTGGTTATACTCCCAGAGCCGTCAAATAAAAAGACGAGGTCCACTGTTTTCTTTGTACAATCTGTGAAAACACGACCAAACAATGAGATAGGTCATTAATTATACATGGTTAAGGGATGAAATAAGAATTTTGTGAATGAAGCAATGTAAATCTTGACTATGCAAATGTGTATAAGCATAAATATAATAGGCGTTATCCCTATATATTGAAATATATATTTTGGTATTAAAAAACCCAACTGATTGATGTTAGTAGTGACACACTAGGGATATATCCCCAGTAACTTATGTATAGAAACCAGTGTATCGTCCTTCCAAAACTCCCAATCCAACTGAAAATAATTGACTCCATGTTAAGAATAAATTAATCTCCTTCCGCAGATCAGTACGACAGGTCTGCTAACTCGACATCTTCACCAGGGTTAAGATCTGCAATAGCCAATCAAAAACTCCCCCTGAAACTCTTCCCTCCAGACCGTCTCTCACTGTCCCCCATCTATAACGCGGTCTAGCCAGTGTCTTCCCATCGGCATTGCATTGCACACTTTTATTATTTTTTTAAGTAGTCCTTGTCACTTGTCAATAAACACTTGTCTTTCCCAATGGGAATGAATCTATAATGTTCAAGCGAAAGTGTACTTTTATTTTATTTATTAGTTTATTTAGCAGGGACAATGCACAGCTCATTAGCAGTACCAGAGTTAGCTATAAGCTCAATTTCATCTGTAGTCCCTGCACAGGAAACAGGATAACATCTCTGTCAAAAGGGAAACCTAACACTGAAGTATAAAAACAATAACACACAATTTTACAACAGTAAAACACAACAACACAATACGAACAATAAAATCACAACATTAGGACACCACAACAACAGCATAACAAGAAAACAGGGCCAGCAATACAGTCGATAGCTAGTAATGTCTATGCATGATGAGTTCATGCTTGGGTAAATTTCAGCCATGATTTCATCTTACATTTAAAACCAGCAAAGGTGTTCCACTCTCTTATCTCGCTTGGTACTGAGTTCCAAGACTTTGTGGCTCTAACTGAAAAAACGGACATGCCAAACTCAGTGGATCTGTGCTGTACTACACATTCCCCTCTGTTGGACGTTCTAGTTCTCCTTCCATTGTCTGAGCGCAATGACACAAACTCATTCAACGGAGGCGCTGCCAAATCGTGCATGATTTTATAAACTAAACATACATCAGCAAGAAACACAAAACTTTCAAAGGTCATAAGATTATGTCTTTGAATTATGTTACAGTGGTGATATCTTAATCACTTTTTGTCCAGTACTTTGAGTGTTTGTTTGTAAAGTGTTTGCAGTTGAGCAAGTTGTTTCTCCAGTTTGTGACCAGCTTGTAATACAGTATGAGATGTGTGAAAAGATCATGGAGTGCATGTAAAGTTTGGCTGCATCTAGAGGGAGCTGGTTCCTGATGTGCCTAAAATTCCTTAAATTGAATGTGACTCTATTACACACCTGCTGCCCATATTTCTTAAATGAGAGCTGTGAATCAACCATTATTCCTAAATATTTAAAATGTGAAACAGTCTGGATCCTTTCTCCATTAACAATAATATAAGGCTGATTTCCATTTTTCCTATTATAAAAGTACATGCATGCTGTATTACTGATGTTGAAGAGTGTCAGGCAGGACTTTGAGAGCCAACCAGAAATTTTGGCCATTGCTTCTGTTAATTTGGCGGCCACCTCACATCGGTTCTTTCCATGTGCGAGGATGACCGTGTCACCTGTAGGGATGGGAATCGAGAACCGGTTCTTGTTCAGAACCGATGCCGAGTCAACCGATTCCTTGGAATCATTAGCAAGCCTGCTTAACGATTCCGCTTATCGGTTCCGGTCAGAGACGTGCGGTGAGGTCCGTGGCTGGTGAGGCACTGACTTTTTCAGAGTCAGATTTACAAATACATGAACCCAATTGTTATATAGTACCGGCCTATTACAGTAGAGAATCTATTCTTGATGATCCAAAGGTTTTCAAAAAAAATTGGTTTTGAATGTGAGTTGTCGATCTTTCATGTTTGATCAGGCTTCTTGGTAGGTTTTTCAAGTCACCAAATCCCATGATAGTCCAGACATTTTGTTGAGATGTTGAGAACAAAAGACAGGGAAAGCAGAAAGGCGATTTCTTGTAGTACAGCCACACAGCCAGTCTTTTCGGCGGTACCACTCTGTTTGAAAAGACTGTTTGATTGAAAGTCCAGTTTTGAGAAATTTCTGAGCTTGGCTATTGAATCATTATCTTCCATGTTTGCAGTCAGAAATGTTTTTTTTTTTTTAAATAAACAAACTGATGTAGAGCACTTGACTTCTTAAAAGAAGTTAACGGAGGAATCCTGTAATGGCTCCCTTCTACGCCCCCTTCAGTGAGGCAGAGGAATGAAATGAGGCAGCCAGTACGGCTGACTCATTTCATGCTTTTTCAGCGCGGTTTTATGTCAGATCAGCATATTTAGTCGTATTTGAGGTATACACATACCTCAAATACATTAACTAGTTTAAGTAAAGTGCGATCATACAATAGAAGTGTCTACAAACATTACAATGGTGCCAACGGTGAAATAGCAAACTGGGTTTAGCGCATGCGCTCTGAGGGATTTCTCAATTCTCGGTGAGGCAGCACTGATCGCTGCCTCAGCCGCCCTCAGCCGGCGTATCTCTCAGCGATTTTGATAATAAAAATGATTAAAATTATTGGAATCGCACATTAATTACATTTAGACCAAAGATCAGTAGACAAATACCAATATATAATATTTTTAAATTATTTAATTTTATCATAATTCGTTTTTTCTTTTCCTGATAACAGGTGAGGCACCGCCTCACCGGCCTCCCCTGACTGCACGTCACTGGTTCCGGTCGTGGCAAATGCGTCATGACGTCACACACACACTGCTTTGTTTTGGTTCAGAACGCAGCAAACATGGCGCTGTCACGTTAAAATTGTACCGGGGGCGAAAATTGTACCGGCCTACGTCATCGTTTGTTTACATCCTGACAACCTGACAACCTGCCCTGCAACAGACGACGCGATGCAGAAAACATGTTTCCAAACGACGAAATAACATAATACAGATAGCGGATCGCTATCTGTATTATGATAGATAGCGATAACACTTGTTTTTACTTTATATTTGTATTGTATTTAATTGTTTAAAAACGGGTGATCGCGTCAAATGACGCGTCAAATCACGTAGGAAGGTTCTTGAACATTCTAGACTATGAAACCTGCTTAAAACACTCAGTTTACTAGCTAAATTCGATTAAACAATTCAATGCAATACAAATATAAAGTAAAAACAAGTGTTATCTAGCGATCCGTTATCTGTATTATGTTTCAAGAACCCTCCTACGTCATTTGACGCGATCGCCCGTTTCGCGGGCAAAACATTTGTCATTTGACGCGATCGCCCGTTTTGCGGGCACATTTTTTTATTGTTTCGATTAAACAATTAAATACAATACAAATATAAACTAAAAACAAGTGTTATCGCTATCTATCATAATACAGATAGTGATCCGCTATCTGTATTATGTTATTTTGTCGTTTGGAAACATGTTTTCTGCATCGCGTCGTCTGTTGCCGGGCAGGTTGTCAGGATGTAAACAAACGATGAAGTAGGCCGGTACAATTTTCGCCCCCGGTGCAATTTTAACGTGACAGCGCCGCCGAGGAAGAAAGCATTGTGCGTTCACACCAAACGCGACGGGGCGACAAGATCCCATACAAAGTGAATGTAGAGACACATATCGGGCGAATTTTTCGCGGGAGAAAACCGGCGACAAGTTTTGATTTGTCGCGCCACACTTTCGCCGTGCACAGGCGAGCGCGTTCGCGAGGATTTGTGCCGCGACAAATTAGCTCGAGTTGAAATATTTAAACTCTGACGCAAATTTCGGGTGATGACAGCCAATCAGCGTTCAACAGCGTGGCTACTGAGTGACATGTGTAACGTAACAGCCAATCAGCGTTCAACCGTCAAACTCAGTGCAGTGCAGTCCGGGGTGAACTGCAGCATGGAGGAGAAAGTGATTGTTGCCGTTTGCGACTCCCGGAGCTCTATATA
Source organism: Gadus macrocephalus (assembly GCF_031168955.1). Lineage (NCBI taxonomy): Eukaryota > Metazoa > Chordata > Actinopteri > Gadiformes > Gadidae > Gadus > Gadus macrocephalus. Next base: position 23,399,515 of record NC_082384.1, read on the forward strand.
TAATAGTATATAATATAATATAATTGTAGATATAATATCATGGCCAACAGCTCTGTGCGCCTCCGGATGGCCGGAGCTCTCATAGGAATTGGGCTTCTCAGGGTTTGTTTACCGGCGTTGCTATGGTTTCCGGTCTTGTGGGTTCCAACGGTTTATTAGGTAGGCCCATCTAATAAATCTCTGTCTAATCAATACTTCATTTTGTTTGTGTCAGTTGAATTTTGTTACAAGTTGAATGCAAATTAGTACTGTTAGTATTCCAAAAGGCACAAGCTCTTACTTGACTGTTTTCAGTTTGTGTTTTTAGTTTTATGGCACATAAAGATGGCATTTGGGCTTAAAAGCCAAACATATATTTATTTGTCTAGACCAATTGATTTGAAAATGTACAATTTCCTAATACTAGACGATCAGATATTAAAGAGATTTAATGAAAACAAACACATTTGTACTTATTTTCTCACCCAATGAGAATCGATAAGAGAATCGATATGGAATCGGATCGATAAGCAGAATCGGAATCGTGAAATTCTTATCAATTCCCATCCCTAGTTATCTGCATACATTTGTCTGTCCACTTCATGACATAGAAGTGGCAGATCATTTACATACTGTATATGCTAAACAACAAAGGTCCTAAAATTGAGCCCTGCGGGACACCAACCGAGCAGCCAATGAAAGATGAAGTCCTATCCCCAACTCTGGTGCATTGTTTTCTTCCAGTGAGGTAGGACTCCATCCATTTCATTGTTTCCACAGACAAATTAAAATTGGACACTTTTGAGAGCAGAACACTATGATTAACAGTATCAAATGCTTTGCTCAGGTCCAAAAATACCGCACCTACAGCACTCCCACTGTCAATATTTGTTTTTATTTTTTCAAAGAGATAGCAGGTTGCCATCTCAGTTTAATGATTTTTCCTGAACCCGAATTGCATGGGATGAAGTGAGTCTTGTCCTGAGTTTAAAAAGGCAGTTAGTTGTTCAGCTACCACTTTTTCAGCGATCTTTGATACAACAGGCAAGATACTGATGGGTAGATAATTTTTCACTTCAGTTGGTTCTCCTGTTTTAAAAATTGGAACTACAACTGCAGACTTCCATGCATTTGGGAAGGTTTACTGTTTCAATGACACATTAACCAAATGTGCAATTGGAGTGCTGAAGGATTGATTGTTGCTTTTAATAAAAGTTGAGTCCCACTCAAACACATCTTTTGCCTTAGAGGACTTTAAAATGCTTAGGATTTTTAAAGTCTTTCTGTGAGGAACTTCAGTTAAGTTAAAAACCGGTTTGGTTTGATTTGGTGCGACAAATTCTGTACTGAGTCAATAAAATATTTATTAAATGTGAGGGCAATTTCAAGTCATTTGTAATAATTCCCTGTACTTTCAGTTCACGTCTGTGTCCTTGATTTTGCTTACTGTCAGTCTTTGTTAATTTATTAATATTCTTCCATATTAATTTGCTATTTCCCTTCCCTTCTTTAATAATAGTCCTGAAGATATTGGCTTTTGCTTTTCTTAATTCATTAACCACTTTGTTGGGGAGATTTTTCAAAAACTCATCCATTTTAATTGATTTGGACTTAAGTGCTATTTTTAAAGGAAAATCACGTTTTTTCATTAAATCCCAGTTTCTCATTAAACCAAGGTAGGTTACTCTAAGCACGTCTGTTTTTAAATGGTTTGTTGTATTATTCCTTAATTGTATTTACTGTGCCTATGAAGGATTCACAAGAAGCCTCTCGATCATCTGTTTGTAGAACATCAGTCCACTCAATTTGACCTAGTTCTTCCCTAAATGTATTCATGTCTTGTTTCCTTATTCCATGGGAGTGTTTATTTGTGTCTTGGCGATGAGTAAATCGTTTGTTTGTTAATTTCCTTGAAATAAGAGTCATATTATGATCTGACAAACCAGTAAGGAGATTAAAAGATTTGGTGATTCTTTCAGGCTTATTACTAAAAATTAGATCAATTTGTGTTTTTGAGGAATGTGTGATTCTAGTCGGTCCATCTATTAATTGAATCATTTCAAATTGATTTGTAAGTGCTTTAAGTTTCTTTCGTGTGTTTTTTTCTGCCCAGTTTAAATTAAAATCACCTCGAACTATACATTATTTTTTAGTATCTAATTCTTTAAGCAGGTTTTTTGAAATTATTATAAAACATAATGTCAGATGAGGGAGGTCTATATACATCAATAACAATAAATGACATTTGCTGAGACAAGGTGATAGTTATGGCAATACATTCCATGTCATTTGCGCATGCCAGGTCAATCTGTTTACATTTAATGTCGTCTTTCACGTACATGAGCAGTCCACCGCCCATTCCTTTATTTCTGTCTTTTCTAAAAACATTGTAGCCAGGCATTGTGGAGGACGCTACAGGCGATGATGTTGTCAGCCATGTTTCAGATAAACACAGGATGTCCAGATTTGAGTCGGTGAAAAGTATTTCAAGTTGTTCGGTTTTTGCTTTAAAGCTACGAATGTTCAAATGTCCCCCAAGGAGACCTTTCGTTTTATTTCATCCTTACTGACCGCCAGAGGCGGTGCATTAAGCACTGGATTTATCCGTCTCGCGCATGCGCAGTTCGAGTACCTATACCAACAAGGTCACATGTGACCCTCGTGACACCGGATTGGCTATACAGCCCGGTGTCGACAGAGGATCTGTTCCTTTCATCTTCTCGCAAAGACGCATGTTGTAGTACCGCTTGCGGATAGCGTATTCGCTTTTTGAAAAGGATCGCGCTCCAGACTGTGTGCAGCCTCGCGACCAAGGGTCGGAGCAACGGGTGAACTCGTCCTCCAGGGGCTGTTGGTCTGTACAGCGCTGAAAGGCTTCCCTTGAGTAGAAGCTTCCAAGTTTTTGCAGTCACTTACCGGTGAAGGCAGCGCTCTCGCGTCCTCTCCCGGCAACACTGCTGGGATTATTTTCACTACTGGGATTAATTTCGCTATTGATAGCTCCCTTATAGAAACAGCTCGGCTGTGTTCTGGGTTACCAAATTTATTTGGTAAAAGTTTTTCCAGTCAGTCACTTACCGGTGAAGGCAGCGTTCTCGCGTCCTCTCCCTGTAACACTGTTGTTTATTTCTTTCGGTCACTTACCGGTGAAGGCAGCGCTCTCGCGCCCTCTCCCTGTAACACTGTTGGGGTTTATTTTTCAGTCACTTACCGGTGAAGGCAGCGCTCTCGCGCCCTCTCCCTGTAACACTTGTGTGTTTCTTTTCAGTCACTTACCGGTGAAGGCAGCGCTCTCGCGTCCTCTCCCGAGAACACTGCTGTATATTTGAGTGTGAAATTATTTTTTTCAGTCACTTGCTGGTGAAGACTGCGCTCTCGCGTCCTCTCCCGGTAACACTTTCTTGGCTTTTCTTGAATTAGTAGCTCACTGGTGAAGGCAGTGCTCCCTCTCCCAGTGTTCTGCTGATGGCTCATGTGTGTGGCGCCTGTGTGGCCCTCCTTGAGCCTGACGATGGCCATGATCGCTGCCCCTCTTGCCTCGGCTTCGAGCAATTGAGGGAGGGCCTTACCGAGAGGGCCTGTATGAACTGCGGCTCCATGCCCTTGGCACTCAGGCTGGCTAGGCTCGCAGCGGTGGAACATCCGGCAGCTGTCGACCTACCATCAATGGCGCCACTTCCTCCAGCTCAGCCCGGCCATTCTTGGCGTCGGGGTAGAGTAGGCCCCCCCCCCAGGAAAAGGGCTAGGGACGAGCTAGCATCCAAGGTGGATCGCTTGTCGTCCGATATGGAGAGGATACAGGAACTCCTCCTGTCCCTGCAACCTGGGGCAGGTGGCGCGGTGGCTGACATCCGGCCTGACCCTTCCTTGGGGGATGTGCCGGGGACGGACGATGTCCTGTCGCTGGCGGCATCAGCCAACCTCTTCAGTGAGGGTGTCACGGGGGAGGAAGCCTCAAATGCTTTTGGGGAGGCCTCCCGCTCCTCTGCTCAGAGCTCTGGGCACAGCACAGAGGGTAACCCCATCGGGGCCGTCATCCGTACGGCCCTGGCTCGCCTGAGGCTCGATGCTCCTCAGGCAGACTTGGCCCAGCCTAGCGCCTTTTTCAGGCGCAGCCCTGCCACAGCCCCTTTCTCTGTCCCTCCTTCGGAGGAGTATTTAAAGGAGCTACACCTCTGCTGGAAGGACGCCAAGGCTCTCCCCCGTCCTTCTTCCAGTGCTCGAGCCTTGGCTGCCATGCGGGATCCAGCGCAGTATGGTTTGGGTTGTATGCCACCCGTTGAGCCCGCCATTGCCTCCCTCATTCTAACCCCCGATCAGGCCTTGCGGCCGGATGCCAGGTGTCCTCGGCCCCAGTGCAGGGTCACAGACGACCTGCTTTCGAAGGCCTATGACGCAGCAGCACGTATGGGGCGGATTGGCAACTCCCTCTCCCACCTAATGCTGGCGCTCTCGACCTCGCTGCAACAAGCTGCAGTTGAGCCGTCTACACAGGACCTGAGCGACGCGTCCCTACAGGCCTTTGCCCTCATGTCCAGGGAATTGGGGCGTGTTATGTCCACCCTGGTCCAGACTCGCCGCCAGGTTTGGTTGGCTCAGTCGCCCCTGACGGAGGCGTGCAGGAAGGCCCTTAGAGCCGTGCCAGTGGTACCGGGGGAGCTGTTTGGGTCAGCTGCCCTGGAGACGCTGGAGCGAGCTGCCTAAGCTAGGCAAACCAACCTGCAGCTGTCGGGTCTTCACAGGAGTGTCTCCGCTCCTGGCAGGCCTAGAGCCCCCCCGGCTGCCCCCCGGGGCCGCTACCAGCCACCACGCTCTTACCCAGCAAGAGATGAGGGCCTACGCAGGTCTCGGCGGTCCGCCCAGCAGCCCGCTGATAGCTTTCGCGCCCCCGCCCGCCCGGGCAGCCTCGGGCCGCGGAGCCTCACCGGTACCCCTCCAGAGCCGACAGAGGCCGGGGGGCCAGGCGCTAGGACCACGGGGCCGGTCGTCGGCTGTTATTCCCAGCAGCAGATCAGCTACTGGGCTGCCTGTACTATAGACCCCTGGGTGGTTTCCACCTTAACCCGGGGGTACGAATTACAGTTCCGACGCCGGCCCCAGGCCTTCGGACGGGTCAGGATGACAGTCGTCCGTGACCCGACGAAGGCCGCAGCTCTGGCCCAGGAGCTATCCGCCCTCCTGGCCAAGGGTGCGATCGAGCCAGTGGACCCTCAGTTACAACCCGGGGGGTTCTACTCGGCCTACTTTCTGGTAACCAAGAAAGACGGCGGATTCAGGCCCATTCTAGACCTAAGGGGCCTGAACATGTTTTTAAAAATTTTACCATTTCACATGCTCACCTCGGCGGACACCCTGAGGGTAGTTGCCAGGGGGGAGTGGTTCACGACTATAGACCTAAAGGACGCCTATTTTCATGTGCCGGTTGCGGCACACCACAGGCGGTTCCTGAGGTTTGCCTATCGGGGCAGGCATTACCAATTCAGGGTACTTCCCTTCGGGCTTTCCCTCTCCCCGAGGGTTTTCACCAGGGTTGTGGCGGCAGCCCTCGCACCCCTGCAGGCGCAGGGCATGAAGGTCCTGCCGTATCTGGACGACTGGCTGGTCTGTGCGCCCTCCAGGTCCCAGGTGGCCCAGGACACGGCCCGCCTGCTGTTGCACGTCGCCCGGCTGGGCTTGACGGTGAATCAAACAAAGAGTTGCCTGGACCCTTCCCAACGGGTTACCTATCTGGGGTTGGTCCTGGACTCGGTCGCCATGAAGGCCTACCTTTCACCTCGACGGGTGAACGACATCCTCCGCCTCCTTCCCCTCTTCAGAGCCGGCAGGAGGCTGCTTTTTATTCATTTTCTTCAGCTTCTGGGCAAGCTGGCAGCTGCTTCAGCTGTGGTGCCTCTGGGCTTACTGTCCCTGCGCCCACTCCAAATGTGGCTGAACAGCCTGCACCTAGATGCCAAGTGGCACAGGCAGAGGAGGGTCAAGGTGACCCTGCAGTGTCTTGTCTCTCTGGCTCCATGGAGAAAGAGAGCGTATCTGGAGGCAGGCGTGCCCATGGGCGCAATCCCGGCACGCCGGGAGTTGGTGACAACCGACGCCTGCCTCTCGGGATGGGGCGCAGTGTGGCAGGGCAGGACTGCGCATGGACGGTGGTCTGGCCGGGACGTGGCACAACACATCAATGTGCTGGAACTCCGGGCTGTGCAGCTGGCATTAGCCAGCTTTCTGCCCCATTTGACAGGCCGGCATGTCCTGGTCCGGTCGGACAACATGGCCACGGTTTCGCAGGTGAACCACCAGGGGGGCACCAGGTCAGCACGGCTACTCCGGGTATCCCAGAGCCTGTGGACTTGGGCTTCTCCCCGTCTGGCCAGCCTACGGGCAGTCTATTTGCCGGGGGCCCAGAATCGGGCGGCAGACTTCCTCTCCCGACGGAAGCCTCCACCGGGGGAATGGCGGCTTCACCCCGAGGTGGTGGATTCAATGTGGGGCCTCTTTGGCAGGGCAGAGGTGGACCTCTTTGCCTCGGAGGAGTCGGCGCATTGCCCCCTCTGGTTCTCCTGGGCAGAAGCGTCCAGCCCTTTAGGGCAGGACGCGCTGGCGCACGATTGGCCGGACAGGCCTCTTTATGCCTACCCACCATTGCCTCTGGTTCTGCCGACACTCCAGAGGGTCCTTTTGCAGGGCCACCGGCTCCTTCTGGTGGCCCCCTTTTGGCCGGGGAGGCTCTGGTATCCACTGCTGCTCAGGCTCTGCTGCAGCTCGCCATGGCGCCTCCCCGACAGGAGGGATCTCCTGTCCCAGCTGGGGGGTCAGATCTGGCATCCCGACCCCTCTCGCCTACAGCTCTGGGCTTGGCCACTGCAGGGCCCGACCCACTGCTGAGGGAGTGCACTGCGGCTGTCAGGGGTACGGTCATGAGTGCCAGGGCACCATCGACCAGGTTGCAGTACGGAAACAGGTGGAAGCTGTTCTCCAACTGGTGTGCGGCTAGGGCCGTGGATCCAGTGCACTGCGCTGTGACCACGGTGCTGGAATTTCTGCAGTCCCTCCTGGATAATGGCCGGTCGCACTCTACCTTGAGGGTCTATGTCGCTGCCATCTCCTCCCTACATGATAGGGTTGACAGCGCCACGGTAGGGCGCCACAGATTAGTGTCCCTCTTTCTAAGAGGGGCTTTGAGGCTGCGTCCCCCTACAGCCATGCGGTCTCCAGCATGGGACCTGCCGCTGGTGCTGGAAGCCTTGTCATCTCCTCCCTTCGAGCCTTTGGGTCAAGGGGGTTTGAAGTGGCTGTCTATGAAGGCTGCCTTTTTACTCGCCATAACATCTGCCAAGCGGGTCGGGGAGTTGCATGCCTATCAGTGAGTGATACATGCCTGAGGTGGAACTCTGATGGCTCGGGTGTCACTCTATGGCCGAACGTTGCGTTCCTGCCAAAGACCCTGCCACGCAATCACCTTAACCAGCCCATCCAGTTAGCACGCTTTGACCCCCCTTCTGGGGAGGGTGGGTCTGAGCTGCTGTGCCCGGTGCGGGCCCTTAGGGCTTATATTTCTGCTACCGCCGGTATTCGCCAGTCGGAGCAGCTTTTTGTTTGCCATGGTGGCCCTAACAGGGGTCGTGCTTTAACAAAGCAGAGGCTGTCCCACTGGATTGTGGAGACCATAACACACGCCTATGGGGCCAGTGGCCGCCCCCCGCCATCCAGGGTGAGGTGTCACTCAACTAGGAGCGTCTCCACATCATGGGCTGCCCTGAGAGGGGTGCCCCTGGGGACCATCTGTGCCGCGGCGTCATGGGCGTCGCCTAGCACATTCTCCAGGTTCTACCGGGTCAACGTTGCCACTCCCCATCCAATGGGCGTGGCCCTGATGCCAAGCTCTGCTTTCTCTGATCAGTAGATGAGCACCTTGACTCTTCGTGACGTTGTTGGTATTGGCCATCCAGTGCTTAATGCACCGCCTCTGGCGGTCAGTAAGGATGAAATAGAACGCAGAGTTACGTATGTAACTCCGGTTCTATGAATCCTGGATGACCGCCAGAGTTACAGGTCACTCAGAAGTCTCGTGGTTCGCGAGAAGATTCTGGGAACAGATCCTCTGTCGACACCGGGCTGTATAGCCAATCCGGTGTCACGAGGGTCACATGTGACCTTGTTGGTATAGGTACTCGAACTGCGCATGCGCGAGACGGATAAATCCAGTGCTTAATGCACCGCCTCTGGCGGTCATCCAGGATTCATAGAACCGGAGTTACATACGTAACTCTGCGGTTTTGTGTGTGGATCCCAGATGATTTTCGAATGTTGGACAGTGGACAGTGGAAGAGACCAATGTCAAAGTGTTTTGTGACTGCCGGGTTTCGGGATGAATGTCCCCGTTGATTGGAATTACCTTGGTCCGAGAAGAGTATACCGGCTGGAGGCTGCAGATCGTGCGTAATGACGGGCCCCGGGTTCAGCTGCACATCGCCGGCAAGGAGAAGGGTTGTCAACAGTTAGGCGAGTAGCTTTCTGTATGTTCGATCCTCATAAGATCACGTATATGTGATAATCAACTCATCAGTGGGTCTGATTTCTTACCCTGAGTAAGGTTGGTTCCTCAGCGATTGACCATCCGAACAGCCTGCCTGGCATGGCCTCTGGAAGAGATGAGGAAGACAGCAGGGAAGTTACAGTCAGAAAGAAGGTTTACCCGTAACAATGATCACACTCATATTCTTGAATTAATTCAAATAATTATGGTGACTGTTAATGTCTTCAGACCAGCAAGACGGCAGTGGGAATACAGTTCAGAAAGGAGGTTTACCTGTTACAATAATCAGATACATATTCTTGAATTAATTCAAGTAATTGTGGTTACTGTTAAGGCCTCATCGCTGCTATATCTTCTATTTAGTCTACCTTGAGGGGTGAAGCAGCTGTTTGCGTGTGTCATGTATCTGCAGACTGTTCCTGAACCATTTTGCTGCAGGGAAGCAGTGACCAAAATCCTGCACGGACAAGACATGGACAAGGTATAACAGTACCTTTACTACAAATTATTTGCAGTGGGCTTATGGACAAGGTATGAAAATACTCATACTACGTATTCTTTGCAGTGGGATTGGACAAGGTATAACATAGGCCTACCTATTACTACGAGATATTTGCAGTCGGCTTCTCCACATTTTGAAACCAGAGGTGGTGGGTCCTTTATTTTAATGTTTTTAATGTCATTCAATTCACAAATGTATATAAGCGCTGTCAAGCGATTAAAATATTTAATCGCGATTAATCGCATTGATGTCATAGTTAACTCACGATTAACTATGACATGAGCATATACTGATCAAAACAGGACGAAAAAAAAAAAAGCCTATAGTGCACTTAAACGATGAACATACAAACATACTGCCTTGAACATAGCAGTCAGGCTACTGCTTCTTTGTTTTGAGCCAAAGAAAAAATAAAAGAAATTAACGCTGTTAAAATCGGTTTGCGTTAACGCCGTTAATAACGCGTTTAACTGACAGCACTAGTATATATACTTGTATAATATATATACATTAAGACAACCTCATCCAACATTCAGAACAACATCCCCTACTCAAAACATTTCATTAATAGGTCTTAACAGCCTCAGTTATTGATAAATCACACATTCATTTCAGCATCAACTCTTTAAACGATGTGAGTTTCATCAGAAACTGCTCTGATGTACATACCCTTTGTCTTCGCCAGCGCTGACCTGCAGCACCTTGTGTCCAAAGAAACCATTTCCATCTCCATAGTAGATACTGGGGTCAGCCGTGTCAATGTTAAAGGCCAGGCAGACAGGCTGCAACAACACTGAAAAGGAAAAAAATTTCAAAATCTCCCCAGAAATAATAATGGCTCTAAAACTAATACTTTTTTTGAGGAGGTTCATGTTTGCTTGCTGACACCACAAACCAACCAAGGTTTCAGATTGTATTCAGTCAAAGTGGTGGAGCTTAGTTATGGTCAGTGTTGGGAAAGTTCACTTTCTACATGAACTAGTTCAAAGTTCAGTTCACAAATTTTAAAATGAACTAGTTCAGTTCAACGTTCATAATTCAACATTTTGAACTAAGTTCACAGTTCCAAAAAATGAACTAGTTCATAGTTCTTTTTTTCAATATGTTGCTGTGAGCTATTTTGAACATTGAGCCCACTTTGTGGTTTGTCTAGGATGAAATAGAGTGGTTGAATCAAGTATCGTAGCGAAATACAGTTTCTATCGTGTTTTATTGCACATTTAGCGCATTTTGTAAATCCCATTGATTTCTGTTGGAAGGCTCATTGCTTGTTGGCCGGAAACGTAAAGGCGGGGTTCACGTTTGGTTGTAGTCTTTTTGCTCGGTTCTATCCATACTGTTGACACGGAGAACCGAGTGAAAAGACTACAACCAAACGTAAACAGCCCCCTTTTCCGTTTCCGGCCAACAAGCAATGAGGCATTCTAGTCCGCTGAGCTATGAGCCAGAGAATTAACGTTATGGATTGTACATATTCATAATTCGAAATTCGTCTCAGCCTTTACACCACAGATACTATAGGGTCTAAAGCATATAACCGCGTTGTCTGATTACAGTTGAATTCATTTTTCCACATTTTAACAGCTATCGTTTTGAAAAATAATCACCCCGCCATTCGTTTCAATGGGAATCGGCGTTGCAATACTTTCAACATAAAGTGTGCATATTTATAATTGGAAATTCGTCCCAGCCTTTATGCGACAGATACTATAGGGTCTATAGCATATAACCGCATTTTCTGATTACAGTTTAATGTAACAGTAAACTGAACTCACCGCAACTTCAAATTAACCACACGGAGATTACCATGGCAACCGGTCAAACAACACGGCGTTCTGCGCGCGCATCCGCCGTGTTGATAAACAAATAACCCCCATATTGAACGAATTTAAACTAAGCTAGCGTCCCGTTCACAGACGCCAGAATGAACAAGTTCACAGTAACGTTCATCAGGCAGTAATACAGTACGTTCAGTTCACGTTCGCCCAAAATATGAACGAGTTCATGAACTACCGTTCAATGAACGCGTTCGGGCACAACACTGGTTATGGTGTGGTTTAGGTTAAGTGGTTCAGCTGAACTTTCCTCCACTGATTCTAAGTAACCCATAAGGGAAAATGTTGATACTCCAAAACAGCAATCACTCAATAATGCAGACGGTAATAGATGTTTGTCTGTGATACAACCCAATTAGTTTCTCATAGTAACATAGTAACATCTCATAGTTATTTTTGCAAACATGTGACCAATAAAATGTTGAACCACTATGAACCCCAAGGCCATATTGAACACTATTAAGACAGAGGTCAAATCACAAACACCCAATATTTCCATGCGATTGCTATAATTTTGAAGGTTTACAAAGCTTAATCTTACCAATCAGCCCGAAGAAGGACAGCAGATGGGAGCCAGTGCAGTCGTACATGTTTCCCACAGCAGTTCTCATCGCTAAAGAAGAAATAGAAGGTTACACCTTACAGAGAATCAGAATCAGAATCAAAACCAGAATATCTTCATTGCCATTGCACAAAGTGCAACGAAATTGGGCTAGAGGCTCTCAAAATAAGTGCTTTAAAAAAATATATATATATTAAAACAAAAACAAAATGAGAGAAGGGTTATTAAAAAAAAAATATATATATATATATATATATATATATATATATATATATATATATATATATATATAACAAATATATATAGTTAAAAATGTCAGCCAATTTTAACGCCTCGTTTCCACATACGTACATTCTCGTATGCGATTCAACCGTCTCCGACCGAAAGTCCATTCATTCCTATGTGATTCTCCGTAATGTCCGTTTTTCCTCCGAGACTCCTCCCCTCCGTAAAATTTCTGTCCGGTATGTCCGTAATATACGTTAAAAAAATTGAACTTTCGCCGTCGTTTTACGGAGATACCGTATGAAAGTTTTTATGTTTTTCACAAAACTTGTAGGCTAAGTACCTGGCAGGCTAAACTCCTCGGCGATCTCTTTCCAAGCCTGGTTGGTTTGTTTTTATCTCTGCATATGTCGATCCTCATATTCCAAAGTACCGGTCTCCTATCCGCTTATCCGGGGTCGGGTCGCGGGGGGAGCAGCTCAAGCAGGGGGCTCCAGACTTCCCTTTCCCGGGCCACATTGACCAACTCTGACGGGGGGATCCCGAGGCGTTCCTAGGCCAGTGTTGAGATATAATCTCTCCACCTAGTCCTGGTTCTTCCCCGAGGTCTCCAGGGAGACGCCAGCCACCCTTCTGAGAAAACTCATCTCGGCCGCTTGTACCCGCGATCTCGTCCTTTCGGTCATCCCCCAGCCCTCATGACCATAGGTGAGGATGGGAACGAAGATCGACCGGTAGATCGAGAGCTTTGCATGCGACTCAGCTCTCTTTTCGTTACAACGGTGCGGTAAAGCGAACGCAATACCGCCCCCGCTGCTCCGATTCTCCGGCCAATCTCACGCTCCATAGTACCCTCACTCGCGAACAAGACCCCGAGGCACTTGAACTCCTTCATCTTTTGTCCGTAAATAAAGTAGCCTAATGCCCGTACGTAAAACACTAGCGACTCCTTCCGTAAATTTACGGAAGCACGGATACGAAAAACATACGTATGTGGAAACGAGGCGTAAAGGTAAGATTGATATGGTAATTAAATTATAATTCTGCATTATTAGAGAAATAACAGCTCTGGGGTAGAAACAGTTTTTTAGCCTGTTTGTTTTTGATCTGATTGCCCTGTAGCGCCTCCCAGAGGGCAACAGTTCGAACAGGTTATGGCCTGGGTGGGATGAGTCTCTCAGGATGCTATGAGCTCTCCTGAGGCAGTGTCTGTAGACATCCTCAAGAGAGAGAAGAGGATATAAATTACTTTTTGGGCCGTTTTTATGACCCTCTGGAGCGCTTTCCTCTCAGCTGCAGTGCAACTGGCAAACCACAGCGAGATGCCGTAGCTTAGGACAGTCTCAATGGTGCAGCGAGAGGGTGTCTTACTTCCTGCAATTTTTGCGAAAAGGGTGTTTCCATCACAGATTGTATCGTGGTTTCCGTTCTTGAGTCTTTAAGTTGGTTTGAGGAGGGTGGTGATGTAAATTATTTTAGTCTATGCTATTTCTGATGGCATGTTTCAAGCTAACCACGGTTATGAATGGTTTCTTCACCACATAATGGACAACACCATATAAGGTTTTAATGATTTTATAGATAAATTAAAGACTACAAACATGGCCACTTTGCCTTTTCCGTTTAAGCCATGACAGACCAAAGGTTTACCTGGGTAAATTCAAACATGTAGGCGTGGCCTGTTTACCGTTCCGACCACTCCCAATATAAAGGTTTGGGAGATGCTTCATGAACCACCTCCAGAACGCAAGCTCATTTTACCTTGTGTCTCTGTTAGATTAAACCACGTGTTGAACATTTAGCGCTCTCCGAGTCATACCTAGCACGGGACCACTATACCACAAAGGAATGAATTAGTTTATTCCACATCAATTGGTGCTGGCAAGCCAGGAGGATCGCATCCCGGACAACTCAACTCTGCGAGCCTTGTATTCTCAGTCAACAGGCGGCACAGGTAAACAGAGCCTTTTGAAATCTGTTATAGTGTTGATTGAGTTATACACGGTAAGCCAGTTTTGTCGGGATCCATTTTCCTAAAAGTACCTGACGTGTGCAGGCCTGCCTTAACCTGCCATTGGGCCCTGGGGCTGAGCGGTTTCGTAGGCCCCCTGAGAGGGGGTCTTACAATGAAAATGTGCAAATGCCATGTGTCTAAAGTGCAAAATGTATTAGTGACCCGCTCTGAGCCACATAACATCACAATATTTATGTTAGTAGATTATAGATGACCAAATAATTGATGGATAGACCAGGTAAAACCATGTTCCATGAAAGTTTGATTTAACTCCATTTTACTAAAAGAAAACATGATCCGGTCTGCAGAAACACAAACACGCCTAATTGAGCATATTAACAAGTAAGATCTTCCTCTCTGGCCTCGGCAGGCCTTGGGAATCCATCAAACACAACACAGAACTCCCTCTGTAGTCTGTGTTTTTGCCCGCCACTCTCAAACTTTTTATTTTTACGACATTTTGCCAACCAATCCACGACAATCTAATTTCTATCGATTTGAATCACAACAAGCCAAAACATTCCTCTACATTTTGTGATAGGCTGTTGTCATGCCCACGCGGGTCACTGGTAAATTGGGCCATTCAGAAGACACAAAAATCACATCAAGTGATGGACAGAGAATTCGACAAATATAACCTAGGGTTAATGCATGCATAGTATATTTATATCACAGATACTCTAGGGTCTATAGCATATAACTACGTTTTCTGATTATAATTTAATGCATTTTTCACAATTTACCAGCTCTCGTTTTGAAGGCTGAACAGACAATAGAGTGGCGAAGTCACGCCTCTTCCGGTAGGGCTCATGGGACCTATGAGATCGAAAAATATGAATGGGTGTCAATGGAGAGAAAATAATTATTTTCTGGTCCCAGTCTTTATATGCCCTGGATTACACATATGTTGTTTGTGGATTTAAATGATAATTTTTCAAAGAAGGAAAACTAAAAATGTTCGTGAAGAAGTTTGATAATTTTAGGTTTTATGTGAGGCCGCTTTGTGAACTACAGCTCTTCGCTGCTCTCGACGCATATGATATCCGTCAACACACCCGCCCTTGGAACTCGGCACAGAGATGGCGATCTCTCTGCCCCACTTCACCGCTTTTTCCAAGGGGAGGATAAAAGCATCGAAAGAGGTGAAAACCATTATAAGTCGGGGCACGTGCAGAGTTTCAGTTAGGCCGATGGGAAGATTGTCGGTCTTCTCCACGCCAGTCGCAGGGAGCGTGACGTCACATACGAGCCGTGTAGTCTTTCTCGTTGTGTTTTCTCTACAGCCTTTATCTGAACAATTGCACAATAAACGGTCGAACTCTTTGCATGAAAAATTATCCTTTAAATCCACAAACAACATATGTGTAATCCAGGGCATATAAAGACCGGGACCAGAAAATAATTATTTTCTCTCCATTGACACCCATTCATATTTTTCGATCTCATAGGTCCCATGAGCCCTACCGGAAGGGGCGTGACTTCGCCACTCTATAGAGTACTAAAGTGTGACGTCACGTTTCCATAGCAACCAATTTTCGGTTACACACAAACCAAATTAACAAGGGGAAATCCTATGCCACACAAACCTTTTGTAGAAAAGGAACGATTTTTTTTGCAAATTGATATGCGAGTTTGATTTACCAATGATGTAAGTAATATTGAGAATTTTTCTACCGGTGTAAGTGCCATATTGGCTCGGCTACCAGATCGGCTCGGTGTCCGTCGTCTGCTGATTACGTTACACAATATCATTGGCTGTACGCTTGAATGGGCGTAGGCTACATTGTGATTGGCTGCTAAGGGACAGTTGTGATTGGCTGTTTTGTGCTGTAGCTCTGGCTGTCGTCATAGCAACCACAGCGAGCACATGTGTGAGCGCAGTAGGTCTGTCTAGTTTCGGTTTGTGTTGCCAGATTGGGCATATTCCCGTTTTTCCAGCCTAACGTGATTCAAAGTAGCCAAATCAGGCTGAAAATGTGCCCAATCTGGCAACACGGACGGCTTATTTTAACAGCCAAGATGATTCCGAGGGATGTTTTGTTTTTAGAAGAAAACTATCCATACAGATAGGTTGGGAATGGTCTATGTTCAAAATGAAAGATCATTACAGGCTCTTTAATTTAAGCCATAAAAGACCTTATTGCTGTAGATAGCGTATTGTGTGACGTAATCAGCAGACGACGGACCCCGAGCCGATCTGGTAGTCGAGCCAATATGGTACTTACACCGGCACTTCCCATCACAGGCCTCTGATCTTTGTAGGTCCCAAACAAAAAATCACATTGTTTTATAATAATAATAATAATAATACATTTAATTTAGAGCCGCCTTTCAAGGCACCCAAGGTCACCTTACAGAGCATAAAGTCATCATAAATCGTTTAAAAACAAGGCATTGTGGAAAAATAAATAAATAAATAAATAAAACAAAAACAAGACAAAACAAACAAACAATCAAGACAGTGATCAGTTAGACGTTGTGTGCGAGTTTGAACAGGTGAGTTTTGAGTTGTGACTTGAAGGTTGTAATGGTGTCCGACTGTTTTATGTGTGGGGGGAGGGAGTTCCAGAGCCTGGGTGCTGAACAGCTGAATGACCGGGCACCCATTGTAGTGAGTCGTGATGTGGGGATACATAGCAGTCCAGCAGAGGTTGAGCGGAGGGAGCGGGAGGGAGTGTATTCTCGGAGGAGGTCGCAGAGGTAACTGGGGCTAGGTTGTGGAGAGCTTTGTAAGTGAGGAGTAGGGTTTTGTATTTGATGCGGTAGTGTACTGGGAGCCAGTGAAGTTGGATGAGGACAGGGGTGATGTGGTCAGATGATTTGGTGCGGGTGATGATCCGGGCGGCTGAGTTCTGAATGATCTGCAGTCAGTTTTGGGCATACGCCGATCGTGAGGCTTATCATGAGCCAGTATAAAATATATATATTTTATACTGGCTCATGATAGGCCCCCCATGATAGGCCCCCCAAAAAATCACATTGTTTTGGGCCTACGCCGATCGGGGGGCCTATTATGAGCTGCATTATTTAATATATATAATATATATTAAATATGATACATATATTTTATATATATAATAAATATTATATATTAAATACTGCAGCTCATGATAGGCCCCTGATCGTCGTAGGCTTCAGCCCAGGTAAGTCTGTTTCTGAATCGATTTGAATCACAAGCCAAAAAATTCCTCTAGAATGTGATAGGCTGTTTAGTCATGGTGTATTTTCTTGCCTCGTGATAGGCCCTATGATCTTTGTAGGCCCCAAACAAAAATCAATTATTTTGGGCCTACGCCGTTTTAGGTCGGGGCCGGGGGCCCCGTCGGGGGGCCTATCATGAGCCAGCATAAAAAAATAAATAAAAAAAAATAAAACTGCAGCTCATGATAGGCCCCTGATCATCGTAGGCCCTGGGGCTTCAGCCCAGGTAAGCCTGTGCAGTGGACGTGTGCAGTGTTTCCCCCAGCACTGTATGGTTAAGGCGGCCCTCTTTACAATAATAGGGTCCCGCCTTGACTACCAATGTATTAAAGGGACACGGTGTAATATTTTAAGTCATTTATTACCTCAAATCAACGTATTCATTCATAAATAAGTCCTCATTGGTGTAAAATGATCTCTGCCAAGAATCTCACTTGTCCTTCTGAGCGAAGAATAATTTATGTGTAGTTACATAGGACGGGTAAGCTTCATGGAGGCTTCCATGTTCTTCCGGTCTATGAACTGCCGAGAGGGACAAAAAGCACTACGTGGTACAGGAAATGCAAACGCGTTTTCACTCTGAGCCAGTGTGAATGATGACTGAAATAATTCACTATCTTGCTCGAGGAATAATTACTCATACATCATTAGCTTACACTAATGATTCAATGCTTGTTTGAAATAACGAACCTCATCATCACTCGAATGACTCGATGAGGTAGTATTGGATGTCATGACACAGCTTCTTGGCACATACTGCCCACCGTTGTTTTTGAACAAGCGAGCACTATTAGTTTGAATGCAATATACAATTGTACCACTAGATGAGAGTAATTTTTACACAGTGTCCCTTTAAAAAAATATAGATACATACATGTTTTTATGAATATTTTTTCATTATTATGTATTAAAGGAGACATATTATGGTGTTTTCCCAACAAGTAAACATGGTATTTGGGTTCCAGAAAACATGTTTTTGAAGCTGTTTGCTGGAAATAGCTTTTAGGAAAAATAATATCGTCTACCGCTATTCCCCTCTGTGTCAGTCCCTTCAGCATGCGCTGCTTCTGGTGTCTGTAGCGTTGATGCAAATGAGCTGCTGCCCATTGACCAATGAGCTGTCAGACTGAAGAACAGCATGGAGGAGAAGGGATTGTTGCCGTTTGCTCCTGGAGCTCTATATCTATATTATATAATATAACATAATAATAATATTATATACAGGTATTTATATAATCTATCTAATATCACGGCCAAAAGCTATGTGCGCCTCGGATGACATTATGAATAATAAAGACTGTGTCACGTCTCTGTTACTTCCACAAGTAAACACTCGTAGTGGGGGATATCTCGGCCATGGTTGAGAAGAATTGGGGGGAAGGAACTTTGGCATTGACTCTCTGAAGTCCATGAACCGCGACATGGAGAAGAAAAGGATTGTACTCCGGGAGCTGAGCTGTCCGGACTGCCTCCGAGCTCCCCGCGCCGGAGCTGCCAGCCAGCTGAACTGGCGCTGAAGCTAGGCGGCAGCTCCAGCGGACGAGCACCTCCGGCTGGGGTAGCTCGGCGGCAGTCCGACAGCTCAGCTCCGGGAGTACAATCCCTTTCTACTCCATGTCTCCTCCTCCCGACTTCCCTTCGGCGGCAGCTCCGGCGGGGTTGGCGGAGTTCCCCCCGCCGCAGCTGCTCGTCCGCTGGTCCACAAAATCATAGCGATGCTCTGATTGGAGGGGAGTGGGGAAGTGGGAGGTAATATTCAAATGTGCCCCCTTCCTACGTAGGAGGGGGCGCCGAAACTGACTCGCTCGTTTGGTAGCTGGAGGCGGGCTGCTTCCAGAAATGCGTACCTCACTCAATATTATTTCAAAGTTTGTATGCGTGTGGGAGCACCATATACCCACAACAACACCCCAAATCCCCGGAAAAGTGCTGTTTTCATAATATGTCCCCTTTAATAAAGCACAAAACTGGTAGGGAGAGAAAACATACTTCCACCTACCAAAAATAAAGATCAATAATGCATCGGTAATACTGTTCACAACAATCGTTGCGCTATAAAGCATTTTGAATGGAACGCTTTATGGCCTAACCCTAACCCTCACCGAAGACCGCAGGCCCACGAGACACGTGACCCTCCTAGGTTTGCAGGGGAGTGAGGGGGCATAATAAAGCCAATAAAAGCCTGTTCACTAACATCCCAACCCGGCGGGGGAAGCGCGAACCCCGCGGGGTCAGCGTTCATAGGGGCAAGGGTCATTGGTGGACCTTTGCATGGTTAATGGAGGATCCATAGTCTGTTCCATAAGTTAATATAGGGAAACTAACGTAACCTGTAGGATTACACGTTTATGTGAATAAACAGGGTTTATAGAGAAATTTGTAAGTTGAATTTACTACCTTTTAATACCTTCGCCATATTTTTTAATACCAGCACGACTTCAAGAGAGAGACCATAGGAGTTGGATTAATCAAGATGTCCCAACGGGACTTGGTCCATAGTTTTTAATCAATATGTCACAAAGTAGACATAAACAGAGGGTGCCAGAGAGAGAGAGTTTTTGTGTCCAGTGTTGAAGTTAAGTTATAATTACCTCGTTAATATTGTTATTACTGTCATAGGCCTACTGTGTAAAGGTTTTACATGAAAAATAACCGCGTAGTAATGCGTTACACACAACACTATGTCTACTTCAGATGCAGATAGAAATATGGGGCAGTTGCTTAATTTTGTTTATATGCTACAGGCCAAAAGACTAAATTAATATGTAACTTACTTGCTCCTGCTGGGGGGGAGTCCAATTCCTCTCTGCTAGTTAGCGATCTATCTCTTCTCTACATGTAGTTGTGTTGCGCGAATGGTGCTGAGGGAGGTAGCCGATTGATTCGCTGAATTGTCCAATCATGTGGTGGCAACAAAAAAGAAAAGCGATACCATTTGCCTTGGGCGCACACTGGTGCGACCCGAGGGCGAGTATAGCACACAATTAAACGAGGATAAACGCTATGTATTTTTGAAGATTTATTTCGTATTGATAATAGTTGATTAATAGTTGGCACTTGGCAGATATATTCAAGTGATTCTTTCACGGAGGGGCGGCATCCTAGCGCCCTCCATTGACCCACCGCCACTGCTCTGGAGGGATGTTCTGATCTATGGCTAAAGTTTTGAAGACCTCACTCCTCTTCCTCTTCTTCTTCCCTCTGGCTGTTGACCCCGTCCAATTCCTCTTCCTTCCATTGTCAGACAATGTAACATTGTGTTGTGCTCCAGCTATATACTTGCCAGTTCATGGTTCATGAGTTGCACCTTTGAGCTATTTCAGTAATCTGGTTGATCTAACACTTTATACATTTCCCTTCTTTAGAGAAAGATTCACCTGGTAGCAATATACCAATTCAGGACAGATTTAGAAAAAAAGTCTAATGGAAATGTATAGAAATATGCTTGACATATTATGACAACTTGTTCAACCATTTTGTATGTAAAGTGGGGGTGAGACTATTCAAAAGAGTCCCATTACAATACATTTTGATCGACATGACGTAAGCAATCGATAATGAAGGAAAGAGCAGTGAATTGTACATAATCATTTGCATGAATGGACCGAAGCATTTGCAACTTGTTCAAAGAAATGAGAAACCACTTTTTTGATGTGCACAAGTGACACAATGATGTGAAGATAGAACAGGTGGTGGGCCGTCAGGGCCAGCAGGGCCTTATCTGCTGGCCCTGTCAAAATCTAAATGATATATATATATTATTCTTTTCAAAATTACATTAATTTGTGTCTATCACGTATCTTAATTCCATATTTTTTCAGTACAAACATAATTCCAGAAAGAAAACTTTTTTTTTTTGTAAGGCTTTTTTTGTTGTTTGTATAATTTGTTAAATTATATTTAATGTCGTCGCAAGAGGGAGCGGGGGAGGTGGAGGAGGGTGAACGTGTGTTGTCTGTACACAGCGTTATAATGGAGAAGTTTCAAGACAGACAGCCAAAATTGACATTTCTATTCAGAAAATAGCCGGTCCTTTTGCTTCCGGTAAAAAGCATGTTTATGACACTGGATAACCTTATGTGGAGGGCCACATAAGGTAAGAAATTGGTTTACGTAAACTTTGCTGCTGGTTTTGTTTGCTCGTGATGACCTGGCCAAAGGTTACCCACGGTCCTAAGCGATTGTGATCTGATTCTGGTTGGTTCTCCAGCTAGTATGCATATAGATTGCAGCTAGTAGCAGCTACACACACACGGTGCGATTGCTATGCCAATGTGGTTATAGTTGTTTTGTCTGATTGAGATATGTGACGTTAGACTTGGAGCCTGGTAGGCCTATCCTGACATAAATATGTTCTCGCATAACCTGTGTGATTATCCTACACTGTCGGGGATTTTATTTGCGGGCAATTTGCTTATGATGTTGTAACGAGTGAAGTCTACATTGGTCCTTCGATCGCGAGTGTTTACTGGTGGTCAGGATTTGGCAGATGCAATTCTCCTCTGGGCGCTTTTTTATTTTATTTAATTTTTTTAAATGCAGCATGTATACTACCAGCAGCCCTTGCTCGTCTTCAAAAGGCTGATGCTCAGTACCTCCTTTCATTTTGTACCCTCTTTACAGTCTGGCATTGTTTGTCTGGTAAACTTTGTTGATGTCCAGCTAAGTGTTAAATTGCCAACACTGTTCTTTGTCCTGTGTGTATTAGTATTACATATCCCGAGCCAATACCGTGGTGTTTCCAACGCAGTTTTGCAAAACAAGCCAAAACACAAACTGTGGTTTTCAACTTTTATTGTTTGAATAGGATTTTCAACAACTGACAATACACTGTAGAGCAGGGGTACCCAACCAGTCGATCGCGGTCTACCAGTAGACCGCCGACAGATCCCAAGTCGACCGCGAGGGGTGAAGAAGAAAAAAAAAAACTATCTTTTTTTTTTAAAAAATGTAATCAAATAAAATTAGCGCGGGACATATACGCGCGGTAGCGCATGCGCTGTCAACAGCAGTTGAAAGCCGTCAACAGTAGTTACGCACTCCTAAACGTTGGCATGGCTGAGGGGAAACGAGCTAAGACCTACTAGCTAAGTGGGGGAATGAAACCCCCACTGAAGTCCGTAGGTTCACGATACATTAATATTCTGGCTGGAATAGCTGTTGTAAAATATGTGGCATAAAGGCCTACTTGTATGTTTCATTTTTGTTAATGAACTGGCGTTGCACTTGTAATATTGTCACTATAGGCTACTTTATTGAATCCGTTGAAGTTGCGAAAGCATCCTGTGAAAATAACAATAAACTTGTTTTTGTGTCATGTGTGTGATGTGCAATCTGTTATTTTCTTTGCAAGTGTAGCCCCTTTTCCCCCAATAATAAAGAGGGCATTTCCCTTGGTTCTTAAAGGAGACATATAATGGTGTTTTCCCAACAAGTAAACATAGTATTTGGGTTCCAGAAAACATGTTTTTGAAGCTGTTTGCTGGAAATAGCTTTTAGGAAAAAATATATCGTCTACCGCTATTCCCCTCTGTTTCAGTCCCTTCAGAATGCGCTGTTTCTGGTTTCTGTAGCGTTGATGCAAATGAGCTGCTGCCCATTGACCAATGAGCTGTCAGACTGAACCACAGCATGGAGGAGAAGGGATTGTTGCCGTTTGCTGACTCCTGGAGCTCTATATATTATGATATAACTTAATCATAATATTATATACGGGTATTTATATAATCTATTTTATATCCCGGCCAAAAGCTATGTGCACCTCGGATAATATTATGAATATAAAGACTGTCTGACGTCTCTGGTACTTCCACAAGTAAAGACTGGTAGTGGTGGATATCTCGGCCATGGTTGAGTCAATGCCAAATCACTTTGGCATTGACTCTCTGAAGTCCATGAACCGCGACATGGAGAAGAAAAGGATTGTACTCCGGGAGCTGAGCTGCCGGACTGCAGTCTGCCCGTTGTCGAAAACGTCCGGCCGCTGTCCGGAGCTGAACTGGCGCCGCAGCTAGGTGGCAGCTCCAGCGGACGAGCAGCTCCGGCTGGGGTAGCTCGGCGGCAGTCCGGCAGCTCAGCTACGGGAGTACAATCCCTTTCTACTCCATGTCTCCTCCTCCCGACTTCCCTTCGGCGGCAGCTCCGGAGGGGTGAGCTCGGCGCCAGAGATGGGATTGTACTCCCGGAGCTTAGCTGTAGGACTAGCGCCGAGTTCCCCCCGCCGGAGCTGATCGTCCGCTGGTCCACAAAATCTTAGTGATGCTCTGATTGGAGGGGAGTGGGGAAGTGGGAGGTAATATTCAAATGTGCCCCCTTCCTACATAGGAGCGGGCGCCGAAACTGACTCGCTCGTTTGGTAGCTGGAGGCGGGCTGCTTCCAGAAATGCGTATCTCACTCAAAAAATCATGTATGGACTCATTTCAAAGTTTGTATTAGAGGTGGATTTAATGATTCGTTTCCGTGACCCAGTTCGCGTGATTCAGTTTGCCAAGAGGAGTAGTTCGCAAATTGTTCGTTCGTTCGTTCGTTCAGTCGAGTTTCCGGTAGCACTAAATCCACTGAGTCTGACTGACTCAGCTGAGAACCGTGCAATGGCGTCCATTCCATGATGCGATTTACCGCTACCGGAAACCAGGCTGAACGAACATACGATTCGTGAACGACTTCTCCCAGTTCAGTCGAGTTTCCGGTGAATCGATTCACCGGTAACTCTGTGGAGGAGTCGTTCGCGAATCAGCCTAGTTTCCGGTAACGGTGAATCGCGTCATGGAATGCACGCCATTGCACGGTTCTCAGCTGAGTCAGTCAGACTCAATGCTACCGGAAACTCGACTGAACTGGGGGGAGTCGTTCGCGAATCGTTTGTTCATTCAGCCTGGTTTCCAGTAGCGGTAAATCGCATCATCGAATGCACGCCATTGCACGGTTCTCAGCTGAGTCAGTCAGACTCAGTGGAGTTAGTGCTACCGGAAACTCGTTCGTTCGTTCAGTCGCGTTTCCGGTGAATCGAATGGTGAACGAACGAACGAAACGAACCGGTTCGGATCGTTTGTCCTAAAGACTCGTTCATTTGAACCGGTTTGCGAACGAACAAGCCAACACTAGTTTGTATGCGTGTGGGAGCACCATATACCCACAACAACACCCCAAATCCCAGGAAAAGTGCTGTTTTCATAATATGTCCCCTTTAAACCAATCTTGTCTCCTAAATTATTAGTTTCCATTCCTATTCTAACCATCTAAAAACAAATATTAAACATACACCATATCACAATACACAGGCTATAAGTAATAATAACATTACTAAACTAAGCCGGCATAATATACAACAGAAAACTAAATAAAACAATCCTGTACAAAAAAAACAACTGTTCCAGGCCTGTTGATGAATAGTAGTCCTCTTCGCTCCTCCGAGCCAAAGAGAACACGGTACTCACACGTCCAGGTGAGCGGCAACGGGCGTCCTTCAATGTCCGTGGAAAGACTTCGAAAGTCCGCGAAAGACCGTGGAAAGGACAAAGGCGCTCCTCACTGGCTTGTCGCTTGATTCCTCTACGCCAGAAGGCGAGCCAACCCTCCTGGTCACACCCGGTATCTAGTGCGGCGGTCCACGGGAAAATCCCTTCGTAATCGCGTCGCTGTCTGCGAATGCCACCACTGTTCAGCTAGTTGTGCTAATTAACTGACCGGGTCGTTACAGTGGAATGGTCCGGTGGAGCTTTCAGTAGTTTCAGAAGTTTGGGTTGAACTTTACTTTCATTTACCAGAAACAATCTTGAAGCTTACGTCTCATGCCCACTGCCCCTGAAAAAGTTGAAAAATGTTCAACTTTTTGACCGAGCCTTCAGCGCACGGGTCCACAATGCATTACGCGTCCATTCAAATTCAATGGGGATCAGTCAACGGACGGAGGCAGTGGGCACGAGGCACGCCTCATGACTCGTGCCCATTACCGCCGTCCGTTGACTGATCCCCATTGACTTTGAATGGGGACGGACGCGCAATGCATTGTGGATCCGTCCGTTCCGTTGGAGCCTTCGGCTCCGTCAAAAAGTTGAAAAAATGTTCAACTTCTTCGGCAGCGACAGATCCGTCATCCAATCAGATCGCGTATGCAAATTTAAGCACTGTGACGCGACTCGGGCTCTGACGATACTGGAAAGCGGGAAAGCGGGTCATCTTGCAATGACAACGCAACAAGCAGGAAGAAGCGGGAAGAACCCGGCTTTGTTGTTGTTAGAGGGAAGCGATTTGATTGGCTGACGGATGCCTCTGCAAAGGCTACTCCCCCATCCGTCAGCCACGCCTTCCCACGTCCTTTGACTGAAAGGTGCAGTGGGCATGAGGCGTCACGCCTCGTGCCCACTGCCTCCGTCCGTTGACTTATCCCCATTGACTTTGTATGGGGACGGACGCGCAATGCATTGTGGATCCGTTCGCTCCGTTGGAGACTTCAGCTCCGTCAAAAAGTTGAAAAATGTTCAACTTTTTCGGCAGCGACGGATCCGTCATCCAATCAGATCGCGTATGCAAATGTGTGCAATGTCTCGGGCTCTGACGACCCCGGAAAGCTCCCCTATCCGTCAGCCAAGCCTTCCGACGTCCTTTGACTGACGGTGCAGTGGGCATCTGATATGTCATTAGCCTTCAACCAGACTACTCCATCGAAAGCATGTGCTCCGTGAAACTTATTTCCCTCTCCTTCCAACTCCAGCACGTTCCCTTTCCTCTACTTTCCCGCCTTCTCCACATTCACCCGCAAACACCTCATAGCGGCCCCTCCTGTCTGGATGGCCATATCACAGCTCAATTAAGCAAAGGATATATACAACATTTAAGATACATCAAATAACATTTACAAAGTTTGCAACCATTACACAAAAGTCAACAAAACATTATGAAGACCAATAAACTCTTATATAATGTTGTTTATTGTTATGAATAACCAGAACCTAACATAAGATTTGCTGATACAATTCAGGTGTCATTTATATTCCCAAACCCTGATGCTGTGCCCTTTTTGTATGATTGCTCACAGGACCGTGACCTACAGGACGACATAACTTAACGACAGACTTAATACTAGAAAGAAGTTATTTGGTTGCACAGAAGAGAAGCAACAGTTTGGCCAAAGCAAAGCCTCTTGCATGCTAAGTGCACCCTCGGTTCTGTTATTTTGTTACACCATTGTAGGAGACACTTTCTGCTGGAATGCACCAGAGCCCTACTGGAGATAGTGGTCACACTTAAACCTCTCTGTGCCTGCTCACAACAGCCCCCGTGCATGTGCAAATCAGCCCCGTGCACGTGCACAACTGCCCACACGCACGTGCACAACAGCACCATCATACCCTTTACACAAACACACACCTCAGCACCACTGATGCAAACATTCATAGGGGAATCACTTCAACTAAACAGTCCTTTTTAACATATGAACAGTTATTAATAAAATCAACAGGGAACAATAATCAATAAACAATAATTGTAATAAAGATTAGTCTCAATTAAGACCATTGCATTTAAAAGAAGACCACTTTCATCTGTTCTTCTTAAGTACAGTGACTGATTACTAATTCCACTCCCAAATGAACCACAATGGTCACCGTCTTTCCCAACGCCCCACATGTGAGCGGGTTAAGCCTCCAGCTGAGGGGAGCGTCGTCCCAGCCCGCACCCCCTCGTGACTCGGCCTCCCTAGGGCAGTCCCCGGTCGGCTGCTGCTACAGCACCCCGGGCCGGTCCTCTGGGGACACACGAGGGCTTCTGCACCTTGAGGGAGAAGTCCACCACGGGGCACCCCTGGGTGACGCAGCCCAGGGAGATGATGTCCACGTGGGGGCCGAAGTACTGCGGCAGGTTCTCCGGGGTGACCCCCCCGCTGGCCTCCACCAGCAGCGCCGGGAACCGCTGCTTCAGGAGCAGGGCCGCGGCGTGGAGCTCCTGGGGCGGACGTGGAGACATCCGGTAGAATAAGAGCAGTGATACGTTCACTGTACAGCGCTTTACTAAAGAGTCAATGAGACCTTACATAAGACGGGGAAACATGCGCTGATGTGACGCATTAACACAGGTGAGCAGAGGTGACGTTAATGTAACCTGCAGTTACATTAACTTGTAAATTATGTCATTCTATTATTATTGTTATTATTATTATTATTATTCTATAATAGGTCCTCCCTGAAGTAATTGTCAATAGGCGATAGGGGGTGCTAATGTCCCTTTACCAAGGGAAACGAACGACGCATATACAAAGGCATTAAAGTAGTCATATTTAAGGGAATTAATTCATTACAGTAGTTTGGGCCATTTATCCTCAACAATTTTAAGGAGGATCTTCCTCCCTCTCCTCACTGGAGAAACCTCCACTGGTGTGTATGTATCACTCACACACACAGAAAGACACACAGTCAGACACAATACAACATAAATATGCTTGAAACTCACACAGGTTTTTTTTTGTTTATTTATCCATCAAAGAAGTTGGCAAAGCATACTCCATTGAATTTTAATACATATATAGTTGAATGGAGGCCTTCCATTCATGTACAAAACATTCAAGGACATGACATGATGATGCTGAAGTTTTTATATTATTGTCTCGTTATATTTAAGGGCAGGTAAAGCTCTAAGCCAGGAGTGCCCAACCAGTCGATCGCGGTCTACCAGTAGACCGCCGACAGATCCCAAGTCGACCGCGAGGGGTGAAGAAAAAAAAAAGAAAAAAGTATTTGCGCGGGACATATACGAGAAGGTGCCTTGCGCAAATGGAATGAAACCCCCACTGAAGTCCGTAGGCTCACCCCCCCCCCCCCTCCCCCGCTTGAAGGTTGACACTAGACTGGTAGATCTCGGGAGGTTGGCTACTTGAAAAGTAGATCTTGGGTCAAAAAAGGTTGGGCACCCCTGCTCTAAGCCTTCCCAAATTTCCCATCTCGGGTTAGATACTTGAATAGGAATCTTATCTTCTAAAGGTCCCATGACATGCCACCAGGAGTGAGTGTGATTAGCCGTTACAAGCTGTTTTGAAAATCTTTCCCTTATGACATCACAAGTGGGCGTGGCCACCTAGATGTGTGCTGCATAGATCAGTCTACCAGCCTACCCAGTGGACTGTAGCAAACGTTGCTCATCTATCCGTCCCACATCTAGGTGGACACACACTGCTTGTAAGGCTAATCGCACTCACACCTGGTGGCATGTCATGGGACCTTAAGAGAAAATAGGATATTGTCATCTAGCCTCACACATAATGGAACAATTAGACTTCACATTCACAGCCCTTATCTGGGCTCAGTCACTGTGTACGTGTGACTCTCTGGGCGGCAGCTCGTCGTTTTCCGTGCAGACCTCCTTATTGAGCCGGTGGAGGCCCTTCAACATGTCTGCCAGCTGCTCCTCCTAAGAACACACAATCACTTTTCTCTTATCTTTCATTTATTAATATTTGCATTAGCAATTTTGGCCAAAAACGAAAATGTTGAAAGTCCTTTCTGTCGCTTACCAAGACATTAACTCGCTCTGCGGCTGCCAAGGCAACGTTCAGCTTCCTCTCATCCTCCTCCCTCTCCTCCTCGATCATACCCAGCCTAATACGAAACAGGTGAATCTGTGTTTGGTATTCATTCATTTCACAAGTCTTAGGATGCAAAATGCTGATTTAACGAATTCTTGGGAGCAACATTTTTGATTTTGGATTCAGATCTCACCTGAAGGTGGCGCTGGCCAGCTGCTCCTCGCACGACTCCACCGTGTTCCTCAGCCCGTGCACCTCCGCCTGCAGCATCTCGTTCTGCTCCATGCTCTGAGCGATGAAGTCCTCCAGACGCTTGGCCATCTCCAGCTCCCGTTCAGTCACCTGCTCCACCCCAAGACGGAGCTCGGACAGCTCTTCTGCATGCTTCTATTGCAAAATCCCAAAGCCACACATAAAATCTATAGGTACTGTGTTTATGTCAATCTAGAACGAACGTAGTCACAGAAAGAACACATACCCGGTCCAATGAGTCCAGTTGTTCGTATTCGCTCTTCTGTATCTCGCAGTGCTCCTTCTTGTGATTTTGTTTGATCCAAGGAACTGGTTTAGGGGTTGGCTTAAGACTAACCCCCTGAAAGAAGAGAACATGTTGTTTGCATAGTCTCAGATCATCTTGTCATTTACATGGAAAATCAAGTGGTAAATGTTTTCATATAGCGCTGTTCTAACCAGTGGCCACTCAAACCTCATACAATATTGCCTTAGATTCACCCATTCATACACACATTCACACACCGACGGCGGTGTCAACCATGCAAGGCGACAGCCAGCTCGTCAGGAGCAGTTAAGGTTGGGTCTCTTGCTCAGGGACACCTCGACATTCAGCTAGGAGGAGCCGGGGAACGAACTAGCAACCTTCCGGTAACCAGCCAACCCTGTCTACCAGTGGCGGTTTTAGGCACGGGCGAAACCAGGCAGCCGCCCAGGGCGCCATATTTGTGGGGGGCGCCAAATAATCACATGGGGGGCGCAACGAGCAGAAAATAAAAACTCGCCGCGAAGCGGTTTTCAATGAAGTACATAACATTGTGTGGGGAATTGGTATATTGGCGCCCCCTCTGGCTGCAGGTGCACATGCTCTTTCAGAAGGTGCCGTGCACACACGGAATGAATCCCCCACTGAAGTCCGTAGGGTCATGATAGAACAACCCCCCCCCCCCCCCCCCCCCCCCCCCGCTAGGAGGATGTCTTGACCGGGGCGTAACTGGACGTAGAACCACCACTGCCCTCTACCTCCTGAGCCACATGCCGCCTGCATGCTCAGCCGAGCGACGAGCTGTACCACCGCAGTAGACGAGCTGCTTGTCACTCACCGTCTGCGGGGATGAGATGTCCAGTGGGTGGGCGGCCCCCGGCTCGTGCTCCTGTTCAGGGCTGTCTATCTGCAGGTCCTCCGTGCTGGTCTGTCTCTTCAGGGCATATCTGTTGGGGCCTGGACGCCGGTGTGGATACAAGTATCCTCGTGCTAATAGTGGATGCTAATTTTCACCACCCGTCCCTAGGGCAGGTTCTGTACGACCTGATGGTGCTGAGCTCCCACCTGCTGTTTCTTGGAGATGATGTCTACTATGAAGGTATTATTGTAGCAAAAGTCTTTAGCACCTGTAACTGCAGAATTTGAATGCGTACACTAAAGTCACAGTAAATTTGAAGTCGTATATATTTATTTTGCATGTGCACTCTAAAGTCACAAATGTGTAACAGTACATTTGTAGTCGTAAAAAAAATAAATATATTTTTTATACCATTGTAAACACAAAATAGGGTCTACGAGTACGCTAATCTGTGTTACAGGTGCACAAATCCTTTTGCTACAATTATTGCAGCGCAGTTGGTGCAAAACACATTCGCACACCCGTGTTTCATAATCTGAGAACATGCCCAAAAGGTGTGCATTCGTAAACCCAAATTTGAACGTCCGTGAGCGGGCAAAATAGTCCCGCCCATAATTTCCTAATCCAATGAAAATCGCCGGCAGGGATGCATTTCTCAAATTTCACTGGGACCCACCGCGTGCCAGCCATGGAGCTATAAAGATCGCAGCATACTCAGCGCGGGATACGTTTCTTTCTGGAGAAGTGAAGAGGGCGTCCTACTGAACGTGAACGGAGATGGGTATCCTACATTATGTTAAATGAAATTACTTAGTTCAAGTGAATTCCCCCCAAAGTATTTCATTAACATGCCGCAAATGTCCTTCAATGTATTTTAATGGTCGCCATAACATAAATTCAGAAATGTTAATGCAATACTTTGGGGAGAATTCACTTGAACTAAGTCATTTCATTTTACATAATGTAGGATACCCACCTCCGTTCAGTAGGACGCCCTCTTCACAAAGAAACGTACCCGCGCTGAGAATGCTGCGATCTTTATAGAGTGGCGAAGTCACGCCCCTTCCGGTAGGGCTCATGGAGAGAAAATAATTATTTTCTGGTCCCAGTCTTTATATGCCCTGGATTACACATATGTTGTTTGTGGATTTAAATGATAATTTTTCATGCAAAGAAAACTAAAAAATTTCGTGAAGAAGTTTGATAATTTTAGGTTTTATGTGAGGCCGCTTTGTGAACTACAGCTCTTCGCTGCTCTCGACGCATATGATATACGTCACCACACCCGCCCTTGGAACTCGGCACAGAGATGGCGATCTCTCTGCCCCACTTCACCGCTTTTTCCAAGGGGAGGATAAAAGCATCGAAAGAGGTGAAAACCATTATAAGTCGAGGCACGTGCAGAGTTTCAGTTATGCCGATGGGAAGATTGTCGGTCTTCTCCACGCCAGTCGCAGGGAGCGTGACGTCACATACGAGCCGTGTAGTCTTTCTCGTTGTGTTTTCTCAACAGCCTTTATCTGAACAATTGCACAATAAACGGTCGAACTCTTTGCATGAAAAATTATCCTTTAAATCCACAAACAACATATGTGTAATCCAGGGCATATAAAGACCGGGACCAGAAAATAATTATTTTCTCTCCATTGACACCCATTCATATTTTTCGATCTCATAGGTCCCATGAGCCCTACCGGAAGAGGCGTGACTTCGCCACTCTATAGCTCCATGGCTGGCACGCGATGGGTCCCAGTCAGGGACGGCTGGTATAAATGGGCTAACAGGGCTAAGCCCTCTTACAGTGAAAATAAAAAAAATATTATTAAAAACTTAGAACATACTGTTTTAAATTTTGGTAGATCCTAAAGGAGCAACAGCACCAAAAAGTGACAGAAAAACCCAGGATATATATATCTTCGTTTTTTTCCTGTGAATGGGCTAAATGTATTCAGCCCAAGCGCAGTAGCGTAAGCTTCCATTGACGTTTGATTGACAGGTGCCCTGACACGCCCCCTTCATATGCTTCCCATTTGGGCTAAATTAGTTTAGCCCAAAGGCTGACCTAGCACAGTAGCTACAGTACAGTGACCTTCGACTAATCACAGCACAGTAGCGCAAGTGCAGTATGGCGGGCGTTAGCATGAAAATGAATGAAGTGGATTATTTACTTTCTAATCGGTTTTCTTTAATGTCTTTGGAGGAACAATTGGAAGTGAAAAGATTGGGGACACATCAACCAAACGATGTACAGATTTACTGTCAGGAGTGCGGTCAGAATATGGCCGGTAATAGTGCATTTGTAAGCGGGTCAACTACGTTTCATATCGAAACATTTAAAAAGCTGTCTAAATAACCCAACATGACGTGACAAGTGTGTAGAGATAGTGGCCCCTCTCCAAGCTGCATTTCAGCGACAGGCAGTAACAATAAGGTTCTCTAAGGAATCGGAAATGATCTCATTTAATGTTGCATACAACATTGCCAAAGAGGAGTTGCCATTCTCAATTTAAATCCGAAATTATTCTCATGAAGAGAAATGGATTAAACATCAACCCGACGTATAGCAATGAGATGGCATGTGCACAATTCATTGCAGTAGGCCTAATGGGCGACACCTTAAAGCAAAAGACAGCTGCGGACGTCGGAAACGCCACATGGGCCTACATGTCCTTCATGATTGACGGCGACACAGACGTCTCTACCCAAGAGTGTGATCGTCTACAGCCGCATTTTGCGCAAAGGGAGACCAGTCAACATTTTAATTGTGTAATACTTTAAGCACAAAAAAAGTTTTATTTTGCTTAATGGTTTAGTTCGAAATGTTCAATTTCAGCTCAGTGAAGCACTTTAAACACCTTATTTTTCTTTTTATTTATATACTTTTATACGAATACTTTTGCTACACATTTACCACCTAGGCGTGTTGCAAAACAACCTGCAAAAAACCCCACAGCTGAGACTTGCAGGAGCAGATTCGAGCAGTTGTAAAATGGTTTTGTGCTCGCTCATTAAAATGCTGAATTAACATAGCGTTCACAGATGTGCAACTTCTGATGCATTTGTTCAAATTTGGGTTTACGAATGCACACCTTTTGGGCATGTTCTCAGATTATGAAACACGGGTGTGCGAATGTGTTTTATACCAACTGCGCTGCAATAATTGTAGCAAAAGGATTTGTGCACCTGTAACACAGATTAGCGTACTCGTAGACCCTATTTTGTGTTTACAATGGTATAAAAAATATATTATTTTTTTTTACGACTACAAATGTACTGTTACACATTTGTGACTTTAGAGTACACATGCAAAATAAATGTATACGACTTCAAATTTGCTGTGACTTTAGTGTACGCATTCAAATTCTGCAGTTACAGGTGCTAAAGACTTTTGCTACAATAATACCTTCATAGTCTACCAGCAGTCCGTGGAGCATAGCAAGACGCAAGGGCAGGTCGACATAGCCGTCAAAGGAGGCCATCGGAAGGTCGGAGTCCGGGTTCGACACGGCTTGAAGGGAGCATCTCATGGCCTTCCAGTGCTGCTGCAGGAAGTCATTTAAAATTCTGAACCTTGGTATACGTGCCTTATTTATTTTGCATGTCATTATTTGCTGTACAGTGTAAATTTTTAACAAACTCAATCACAACAAGTCAGTTTCAGAAGGTGGCAGGAACGTGCCATACATATAGAAGGCAAGGCACCCATTTAACATGTGTGAAATGTTTGGTTTTGTTACCTCATTCCTCATAAGTGCAATGCACCACTTCGCCTTTAGGGGGCTAAGTGGGGAACGCACCTAAATGCCAACTACAATTACCGGCGTGGGTCTGTGTGCTATGAGAGTTAAAAATAATAAAATTTGAAAAAAGGAGGCTTAATTGCGTCTAGGAATAATGACTACGTCCCTGATTCGCTTAAAGCCCATGGTGCAGGTTAACCGGAAGTTTTGATTAATGGGTACATAAAGCACTCAAAATATGTATATAAAGTTAGAAATGTCTCCAAAATGGTGTTAAAGTCCAGTTTTTGTAGTTTTTGGTTAGTAACGGTTATTTTTTACGCAATTTGGCGATGACGTCACGTAAGGTAGACGCATACTAGAACTAGCATTATGGCGGACGGGGATGAGGAAGAGGTAGCAAGACCCACTGTCAACATTTATGATGGCCCACAGCCATATAATTTCGAACCGGTTAGGCGTATGAGGGGAAATTAGGAAATACCGAGAGCCGATGGCCGTCAAAGACAAATAAATGCATGGTCAGAGGAGAATGAGTGGAGAGTTGGTGAAGTGTCCTGGTGAGTTGCTACCATTTAGAAACGCAGCAAGGAGCGCTGGAGCTAGTAGTCTATGAACAGCAGTGCATACAATAACTTATTTATTTTTACTGTCAGTGAATAGCATCGAATGAAAGTCAACGTTTTCTTTATATCTAGTGACAGTGATTGTCATTGGCTCAGATAAGTACCCTAAACTTAGTCAGAAGATCCAGAAATAGAAGGCATATTATGCCTTCTATTTCTTCTAAATATGGGCTAGCTTGACAGTCCCACCTGTGAACCCCTAGTGTTTATTCTAAGCTTTTACCTTTCTCCGGTGAAAATGTTGTTTGCAAACGTAGCTGACGCCGAGTAGGCTGGTTATGTCTTCAGTGTGATTATTTTTGATAGTGCTAACTCGTTTTCCTCGTGATTGATTGTCATTGAAACTGTCAGGGTACCGCTTACCGGGAGAGAGCAGTAAGCGTGTCTGTGTCGCTGTGTTTGGCAGGTGTCTGTGTGGGCGGTGTCGTCCCATGGAAACTGTGGTGGAGAGCTTGTGTTGTAGGGAGGTGAGCGCGTTTTGGTCGCTGGTCGAGGAGCTCACCCCGCGGCCAGCAGATATAACGTGCCTAACGCAGCATCCTGGATTTGAGGCATGCTGCCTGAATCCGTTTGTGCTAAAAATAGCATACACACACTTCAGGCAGGATCATGGTCCCCTTCAAGCCAGCACGCACGAGTATGTTCATGGTTTATGTTTACTTTACAAATCTTTTTACACTGAGTCATTTGAACCAACAGTTATAGGTGACAGGAGATGTGTTGCATACACAATAAACATGCATAAGAAACAGGCTTAAAATGACGTTTCCAACCTACTTACAGAGTTTTAAACTTAAGAATCGTTCCTACTTATCCCTAGGCAATACCGGTACACTGCGTACAGGCAAGCTATACGCTGGGCTTATGGCGTTTTAGGGAGGAGTATAAGGAAGCCTCTACCCTCTTGTGTGGTTTCAACCATCAGACAGCAATTCCAGAATGATGACCAGACGTATCAGGGCTTTCAATGGCCTTGTTTGGATGAAAATGAATAAAAATAATAGTTATGCTTATTCTGTTGTGATCATTCAATTGCCCTTAAAATGTTATAAAGTACACAGAACACATGCATTTTGGATAAAAAAAAGTTGATTGGCATTGCTTGTAATGGTTACTGAACAAAGACACAGGTTGGAATTAAATCTATATAAAAAAATGGTTAGGCACAAAACATACAAGGAACACTGATGAAGGGCTAGACCCGCAATGTTTAATTCTAATTCTAATTAATTCTGCAATAGTGTAGTCATACCCGAGGGTCAGTTGATGGTTCTCTTTCTCTCACACACACACACACACACACACACACATGCACACTATTTCATGCATGCATACATGCAGTGATACATGCAAAAGCACATCAAGCAGACACAGT
Source organism: Gadus macrocephalus (assembly GCF_031168955.1). NCBI lineage: Eukaryota > Metazoa > Chordata > Actinopteri > Gadiformes > Gadidae > Gadus > Gadus macrocephalus. The sequence continues at coordinate 23,434,975 of NC_082384.1, forward strand.
GAGCCCAGACAACACCGCACACAGAGGTTGACAAGGCACAGGTAAAATGATTACCAAATTATTTTGAATTATATACAAAGAAATTTCATGTAGATAATAACAACTAAATCATTGGACTTGTCCGTGGAAAAAAATAATAATGTGAAATTAGGTTTTCTTGAAGCGTGACTGCCGGGCTAGGTAGAGGCTGATGGCCTCCTCCTTAGGAATCTGTTCGAAGGATTTGGCGATGGGGGCGGGTGCATCGGAGGACAAATTGGCGCCAACTTCTCGAAGAACCGCGGGTGAATTGGCGTAGCTCTCCCGAAGGGCCTTCATTAATGATGTTGCATAACCTGCAGACATAATAATAATAATAATAATAATATTACTTTATAAAGATCATTGTCACTGATCACTCGTGCGCCATCTCAAAATATGATAGAACTGCCTGACACTGCTTACCGTATGAGGCTGCCTCTTTGATGGGACGCACCACATGGGCACCTTTTCTGAAGCGCGGATACCGCACGCAGTACTTCTCCGTCCCGTCACTTCTCCGTGCTGTCTCGCGATTGGCATTGTGATTATAATGCAGCGCCGCTAAGAGAAGCCTACAAAATAACACATTTGAGAAAACCTTTGAAACTTGGTGTATGACAAAATACTACAATAGGCACGTTAATAGGTACTATTATTACTATAAAAGGCATAATAATTGGCAGTGTTATTCCATTGGATAGCACTGACCTGCTATACATCCCAAGGTATGAAAACCCTGTGTGCTTGGGCGCGAAGTGCAAGATGAGGGAGTGGTAAGCCTCAAGGGAGAAGGTCTGGTGCTGTGGAGACAGCTGACGGACATCTTTCAGCAAGGCAGCCCTCATCATTATGTTCTCCAACTTGACTGCTGCCAATGAGCCTGAAAAGACCAAGACAGGTAGGCAGGGAGGCAGACAGACACACAGACGGAAAACGTACAAATAGACATTAGACAGGAAGATGGATACAGACAGAATTCCTTTTTGAAATGGAAACACATGAAATTGTCCTGCATATGAATTATAGCAAACATAAACAGTAAACAGAATGTTATGAGATTGCCAGGGAATGAAAAAACAATTTCATCACAAAGGTCACATGTCAAAGCATCCAGACAATTACTCAAAGACAGCAAATAAAACAAAACTATGTAGAGCGTGCATAATACCAGTACTGTACCTGGGTCCAGCCACTCTTTGTTGCGCTGATCTCCGTCTAGAGGGCCATGGGCACAACTGGAGAAGGCAGGGGTGTCATGGTCATGGATGTCCTGGATGTGGTTCACTAAACTTCTCCATTTGGCCTCCATGACCGCTGGGTTGCCATCTGGGGTTGAGGCTGCAGTCCAATAGAGGTGATTCACTATAGCTGGCCTCCACAACTGTAGTTGGTCACACTCTTTGGATGCTGCATCCAATGCCTTCCCCAGACCTGTTTTAAAACAAATGGTATTAATTGATATGCACTAACAAAAACTGCTTCAAGGTTCCAACAATGGATACATACTTTTGGCAATGTGCCACACGTCAAAATAATGCTGTGTCCCTTCAGGGATCAGCTCCTCTCTCACCCATTTGGCAACCTAAGGAGAAAAAAACCACTAACATCCAGCTTCAGTGCAATTCAGATATTTACATTCTATACTGCATTTTTATTGTAAATACCTGGCGATGTCGGTCCGTGATCAGCGTTGCCAAATGCAGGTCGTTTCCCCTCAGCAGGCCAACACTGCGCTTGAGCCCTTCAAGCTCACACCATGAGCTGTTGGGGACCTCTGAGCTCTGCAACATGACATAACAGTGTAAGTGTAGAATGCTGGTGGTGTTGAAGGAGGCGTTAATGAACCGAAGCGTTGCTGGTCCAGGCATTATGATACACTACTCTAGTTAGGCAATACACAATAAAGCTCTATGCATGGTTGTAGTGGAAAGATGTTATATTAAGATACAATCCTTTTACCAAATTGCAGAGTTCATTTCTTTGTCTAATAACATCAGGTTTACCTGAACAAGCTGAACATCCACCACCTTGTTCACTCTGTCCTCTATCAGAGAGTATGACCCATACTTTGCGCAGTGCCCAGGAGAATCTGACCTGGAATTAATTACAATTTATGTTTCAAGTTTTTAAAACCATGGTCTGTAAAGACAATCCACCATGTCAACTGCAAATGCCAACTAAAGCCACCCTACATGATAACAAATAACAAAATCAAAACGTGGAACTGGTCTAGCTCTCACACTGGTTTACCTGCAGTCACCAGCAAGAACTAGCCCGCCATCCATTGCCCGTAGGTCACTAAAATTCTTGGCTTGATCATTCTGCCAGGCCTGAACGATTACAGGGATGGTGTAGCGGCGTTGATGGCGAAAGAAACTGCTGGCACTGATGCACTGCAGGCCAAACAGGGTCAACATTCTTAGTGTCTGTGTGGCCAAACATCCAGTAAAATGAATGGCCCCACTTAACAGGAGGTTGCAGGTTGGCATGTTCCTGTGGAGCATTGGCTGGTTTTGCCAGAAACGGTGGTAGCCACATGATGCACAGACCTAGATATGTAATAAAATAAAATAAAACATTGTAATCAACAGTATATCAGGATTCAATATAGAGTAAGTACTGTACATTACTGGTCAAAGGTTTCATATTTTCAATGAAACACACATGACCAATACAGTATAACACTCAAATATGATGGCATCACAAACCAGCAGACTTAAGCCAGCCTGGTACATACATTGTAAATTAACTGGCAAAACAGTCAGAGCTATCAGATTGGTGTAGGCTATGTATTCATTTCATCAATGTGTATGGAAATGTCCTACTTGCAATGTTTTAGACATAATATCTACCCCTTAAAATACCAAAGATTTACCGTGAGACCATCGGGGGGGCTTCAAATAACATTGTGTCCCAGCGTCAGAAGTGGAGGAGGGCAAGGGCTGATCCCCAGTATCGACACTCTCCACAGTGTCTACACTGGCCACGGTCTCCTGCTGTGAGGCGTCTGTCAACATCTTGCGAAAACAAATATAAAAAAGTATATTAGTATAAAGTATAGTATATATAAGTATATAAAAAAGAAATCACGGTCACGGTCAAATACAGTATATGTGAAAGAGAACCGTAGCAGTCTAGCACTAACACAAAACGCAAACACACTTGTGAAAGCCGCTTGATGATGACGATCACTGATCCAAACACTAGCCATGAAGCTTTCATGACGATATGGACATTTACTTCAGGGCAATTTTGTTTTGGCTCATATTCGTGAAATATGCTCTTCTAATGTCAGACTGATCATGCTTGTAGAGGAGGCTGTGTCAAAGGGAACACGGTATGCAAAATACACAGAGCTAGCTAACGCGCAGCTTGTAATTAGCAGCTATAGCATGATGCTTACCGTGGCAATCTCTCGCTTGCGGCAGACGGTGTCTCTCGACCTCGGGACAGGGCAGGCAGAGTGGTTTGCATGCACAGACGGCACGGCGGTAGGAATTAACTTCGCCGTCCTCTTACTCTTTAAACCAAGTGAGACCATCTTGGCATCCCCTGAGTGGTAATCCTCCTCCTTGAAATGCGCGCTGCATATTCTGGAGTACGCGGTAACAGAGCTAGCTGAAAAATCTGCCCGCCTAAACTTGACAAATTGCACCCAGCTTCGGAGAATCCCTTTGTCCTTGGGGAAGCAATGGACCCTATGTCCACTTTTGCTGGAGTTGTTGCACCCGCCACAAATACAGTAGAAAACCATGTTATCTACTTATATATCTACTCTCTCTCTCTATATATATATATATGTTATGCTATGCTATGCTATCCCTCACTATCTATCTATGTTATGTTATGCTATGCTATCCCTCACTATCTATCGATGTTATGCTATTCTATCTATCTATCGATGTTATGCTATTCTATCTATCTATCGATGTTATGCTATTCTATCTATCTATATATATATATCTAGGCTATCTCTATTTATGTATTTACTTATATAATCTGACACTGTCACTCTCACTAGCGGCTTCGGCTGTCGTCCAAAAGCGGAGTACCTTACGTGACGTCATGCAATGCATTGTGGGAGAAATAAGAATCATCGCTAACCTGTGGCTAATAACCACTAATATATCACCTACTTTTCCTAATATTTATATTTTGTGATACCCTACAACATCAAATACAATGGATAATTGTTTAAATGTTTATTACCAACTAGAAAATTGCCAGAAAAGAAGAAAATAGAAACCTGCACCATGCCGGGCGTCAAAGGGCGTCTGCTGGCAAAGGCATTTTAGGGGCTTTGAATACTTTGTGACTGCTTGCAGTGTCAAAGAACATTAGCCTCTAATCTACCTATAATCTCATAAAAGGTATGTTTTGAGCGCCTTCTCTATCGGTCGTCTGATGTTACTCATTTATCTGGTTCTGGATTGTGTCTAAGGCTTAGCAAACCAGCGAGCTCGGGAATCAATGTGTCACAAGGCATTAGCACTATTAGAGATTTATTTTTTTATTCAGATACATGAAGCATGTTTAAATTTAGTTTAAGGGATGGAAGAGTTGTCTTCAGGCCTTACGGATTTAGAGTACAGAATAGTAGACACGTACACAGAAAAGTCGCAGTCACAGTTAAAACAAGAACACATACATGCATCACAGACCCGAGACAGTAGACGAATGTCACAGACAAGGACCGTGATAAGTTTTATGATGCATGGTACAAATCCCAACAAGGTATACATTTATCAAAATAAATGTAGGACAAAATCAAATTTAATGTAACAGTTGACGTCGTGCATAACGCCCCCTAGCCAGTCATAAATCACAGCCTCTCATTACTTATTGCTTCATAAAGAATCAACCGATTTGAAGCATTCGAAAGAGAGTGAAGGTTCCCAACACTTCTGATCGTCATTGATGCCATTGAACATAATGTACGGCATTCCACTAAAATCGAAAACCCAAGACATGTTACTTTAACATTGGGATTAAAATGAATGTAATCTCTGATCTAGATATTTGACAATGCTATTGCTGAACATTCGTCCAGATTTCTTCCAGATTCAGAGAGAAACTCATTAGAGCGTGGCAAGATGGAGGGTTCAGAATATAACAGAATGTATTTCTACTGTGGCCAGTTTCCCACACAGGTTGGACTTTAACCCTTTACACTTTGTCTAAGGATGTTGATGGCCGGTCAGGATATACACTTGTCTTCATACAGGTAACAGGATAATGATATTGCAGCAACACTATGGGGATAGCACAGTATAAGAGTCCTGCCATTGGTGCCCACCACCTTGGCACCGTCACTAATACCTACAGGTCACGTTTTAAAGAGTCAGAGGTGAGTCTGGGCGCACGTCAGAGTTTTCACCTAGCAGTGATTCATGTATTTTCTTTTGTGAAAGTCGAAGCCATGACAGCATAATCGACAGACGTATAACTTTCTTGATTGTTATCTGTCACTTCCAATCGATGGGGAGCCATGTCACATTTTCTGTGCTTCAGCCTGTCAGGTTGGTTCCAGTTGCGACTTCTCCGCTCCAGGAGGAACATGATTGGTCAAAACACATTTGAAGTGAAAGAATGTAAAACGGCCCGTGTATAACATACAATTCAGTCTCACGTATCAGATTTAAGACCGTGTTTTACTTTTCACAACACATTTGAACTCTATTAATCATAAGACCTTTAGTGATTGAAGAGTAGAACAAGTGTTCAGTTGTTTTAGCGGTCAAATAATCTGGATGGTTCAAGTAAATAAGCGTTGTCCCCGTGTATCAAGAAAAGGGTAAATATAGATCATACAATGTCACAAAGCCAATGTATGCATAGCCACCCCTCAGCCAGACAGCTTGCACAAGGCGATGGAAGACGTGTTTGAGAAGATCCAGAAGGCCGGATACACGGCTTGGGTGAAAGGAAACACAAAAGTGTGGAAGGGATTCGCCTTCTCACCAATGCTGTAGAACGTGGCCGTTCCCTCATCACAATCAACCAGCACGCCAATGCGGTTGGCAGTGGCACTGAGACTCTCCAGCACCGTCTCGCTGTTGGCGTGCCAGGCGGACAGCTTCAGGCTGAACCACTCCACGCACCAGGACTGGTCGTTACGGCCCAAGCGACTGGTGGTGGGGCCTTTGCGATCCATGCTCTTGTAAGCGAGCCCTATGGCCACGAAGTTGTTGCTGCTCATCTTCACTTCCCAGTAGTGGCGTCCTTTGGAGAAACTCTCGGAGGTCAGCACCTGGGAGCAGAATGAGAACCGCGCAGGGCCGTCGGGGTAGTTCGCTGGCTCGTCCATCACTGAGGCCTCGGTCAGGTCGTCGCTCAGCTTCACACGTCTGTGGGCCGTCTTTGGATCCAAGGTGAGCACCGTGGCGTCTGTTCAGGGGAAAGGTTTTGGTTTGAGTTCAGTTTATACTGAGATTCCTTTACTTGTGTTTAGGGTCATACAGTGTATCAACTGACAGCACTCTTCACATACATTTGAGAAGCTCGTGTCTGTCTACGAGGGAGGTAATGGTCGGCGGGACGTTCAAAGAATCTGAAAAACATAAATTAAACAAGAAGAAATCAAGGAACATTTTGTAAGGCAATTTTAATGTATTCAGTGGTATGCACTCAACGATGCAAAATTGTGAATGGTGCTAGATTAAGGATTACCTTGATCCTCTGTTGGTTTCCGTTCAGGTGTCCGGCCTCTGGATTGATCTCTCTTGTTTACATTCAGAAGGTTCTCCACGGAGCATGCTGCCCTCATCTTCGTCTCACCCTTTTCTTTTTGACCCTGGGCGGGTTTCCCTACATGAAGCAACGTTATAAAATATCTTACTCTCTGGAGCAACTTAATTGTAACACTAAACCAAGGATTACCAATGTTCCGATACATTTTTCCTTCCCGATACCAATTCTCATTCTGATTCCTGAGTATCGGCCGATACCGAGTACATCCTGATGTTGACAATTAATTTTTTTCAAAACTAGATGATCTACATTTTTAATCTATAATTATAATACATTTGTATTCTTGCTATCCATCCATGTTTTTGCGATTTGGTAGCTGGAACGCACGTAGGTCGTAGGTGGTATTTCCCTTTCCACCGCCGACGAAGTAACAAACGTAGAATAACACTGCATGTTTTTGTGATGTTTTTGCCTGTCTAGTAAATTAGCGTAATGGATTCGGATCGGCACATAGACTTGCGTATTCGCCGATACCCGATTATTTTAGGCAGTATTGGTTGAATTTCCGATATGGTATCGATAACGGGACCACACGGAACAACTCTACAAAGGAAAGTATGGATTTGGAATTGATTTCAGTTTTTTGGTTTGGCGAGTATTAGTTCTTTGCAGGCTTTAAATCAGATGATGGAAAGTTACGTTCAAATGCTGTAGAGGCATTTTTTTAATCATTGAATCAATCATTACTTTAATCGGAAAAGAAGATAGGAAACTGTATGTCATGGGATTGATGCAATTGATCCTCATTTTCACACATAACTCAACATTAGCAAATATGCAGTGGTGGACGGTAACGAAGTAATTCGTTACCGTACTTAAAGCTATACTGTACGATGTGAGAGAGCTAGCATGATTTGAAATTAGCTTCTCTTCGGAGTTCCGTGTAACTCATCCCCCACCCTTCAGGACTCCCTGCCCCCACCCCTCGACACAGAGCTGTGCACGAGCGCTAATGCTGCTTACGGCTTACTTCAACGGCAACCATTGCGTCACTTTTCAGGCCATTCAACTCCCTCAGCTGTCGCCATCGCTGAAAAGCGAATCCAATATTCATTCTCGTTTTTCCTCAAGCATTCTCCAACTTTTTTTTTGTTGCTGCCTTTTCATTTTCTGTCTTTCTTTTTCTTGCCTTTTTAAAAGGATGAACCGGGGCAAGTAACAGTGGCAGTGGTAACTTCTGTTTTTTTTCTTCCATCGTGTTAACGTTGTAGGCTCACTAGGTCTAGTCCACTGTCATGAACTACTATGACAACAACGCTTTCTTTGCCCTCCGTGAACTCGCTCAGGCCGGCTCAGGCTCGTACACAGAGGGGAGAGAACGCGCAGGCTTGTGATTGGTTCTTTAGATTCGGGTACAATGTCTCCGATTGGTAAGCATTTTAACAGGTTTATAGCAGATACAGAATTCGTTTTTTTTTCGCTTCTTTTTCATTGCCCATAAGTTATTTATTGCTGTCAGGATGTAAAAAACAATTTCAACAACATATTAAAAAGTGCATATCACTGGAATCGTACAATATGCCTTTAAGTAACTTTTTTGTGTTTTTGTACTTTACTTGAGTATCATTATTTTGTGAGACTTTGTACTTTTACTCAACTACATTTCGTAGGGGAAATTCGTACTTTTAACTCCACTCAATTTGAAAAACCTGTCGTCCCTTTCAAAGACAAGCATGCTGTGTGTGTTTGTGTGTGTGTGCCTGCGCGTGCCCCCTGCGCGCGTGAATGTGATTGTGCACACGCGTCTGTCCGTCCAGGCTTGTGCGCGAGGGTGTGTGTTTGTGTGCGCGTTTGTGTCTGTCGGCGCGTTGCACATGACTGTGTGTGTGTGTGTGTGTGTGTGTGTGTGTGTGTGTGTGTGTGTGTGTGTGTGTGTGTGTAGCATGCATGACCTTATACAATAAAGTGACAGATCCAAATGAGTGCGCGTGCACCGCATGTGTACCAATCAGAGCTCATCGTGATTCGTGCAGTTTGGGTACGAATATCACAAATAGAAAACATTGTATTTAGAGTGGTGTTAGTGGGGTTTCTTTTAACCTTAAATGAGTGTATAAAGGACATAGCAAGACATTGGAACTACATTACACCAAATTACTTTTACTTTTGCCAAGTACTTTTATACTTTTACTCAAGTCGACGTTTAGAGGTAGTACTTCCACTTTTACTGGAGTAATTTTTTACACTAGGTGTCTCAAAATATCTGCCATTATTGAAATCTGAAAACAAGAAAGGATATTGGCTTAGGGCTCTGCCGATGATTTGGAATCTCCCAGAATATTACTATTTCAAACATGCTCAATTGCTTTTCATTGCAAAGAGCTATTGACTATTTAAATGTGTTTTGGATGGGTCTTTAACAGTGTTTGTAATAACGCAGTTTAAAAGAACGCAGTTTATTTTTTCAGCAACGGGGTAATCTAACTAATTACTGTTTCCGTCGTTACAACGCCGTTACCGTTACTGTACGTTAAATGCGGTGCGTTACTATGAATTGATTGAATAAACTGCGTAATCTGAACACACTCCTGGCTCCAAACACAAACTGCTAGTGAGGAAACCGGGTGGGTTAACGACAAGATAAGCGATTATGATTGGCTAAGGCAGTCATGTTTCATGGTAGCCAATCGGAGCGAGTGTTTTTACACACAAGCCAGGACATGCGAGCCACACACACGCACACGCACACAACAAACAAATTTGATGAAGCAGCAGAAATGGCGAGTCCGGAGCAATCCGATGAAAAGTTGGCATTTTCTGTAGTATTCGGCAGATGTTCCACAGCCTTTGCAACCAAGCAAATTAAATTTCAGTTGGAAGTATATCAGGGCCTTGAATGGGCAGTTAAACCATTTAACACATAAGGCCAAGTGAAAACTGCTCAGAAAAATCCAAATTTTTGACATATAGCAATTTTTTTTTTTACAGTAACGCAAATAGTTACTTTCCCTGGTAAGTAGTTACTGATATTATAGAGTAATTCAGTTACTAACTCAGTTACTTTTTGGAACAAGTAGTGATTAACTATAACTAATTACTTTTTTAAAGTAACGTTCCCAACACTGGTCTTTAACCTCCTCATCCAAAAAGGACCCTGTACCGGGTTTAGTCCCTCCACCCCTAATTTCAAATACGTCAAGGAATTTAAACACAAACAAGTGAGACATCTTACGCGGATGTCTGCCCCTGGGTCCTGGGAGCCTTGGAACCGAGCAGGGTGCTGGACCAGGGTGGACACCTGGTTGACCCTGGAAGTGCCCGGGACCCTGGAAGTGCCCGGGACCCTGGAAGTGCCCGGGACCCTGGAAGTGCCCGGGACCCTGGAACTGCCTTGGACCCTGGAACTGCCTTGGACCCTGGAACTGCCTTGGACCCTGGAACGGCCTTGGACCCTGGAAGGGCCCGGGACCCTGGAAGGGCCCGGGACCCTGGATGAGCCCGGTACCCTGGAAGTGCCCGGCACCCTGGAAGGTCCCTGGACCATGGAAGGGTTACCCTAAACTAATGCACTGAGGTTAACCTGCACTAATTGTCACAAGAATTTTGTCCTAATTTATTTGTGATTATTATTAGTAGTAATTACAATGATAAAACCCATCCACTGCTTCAAAACAGTTTAAAATTGATGTCACTTCCACACCAGCTGTAGCTTTGGACCTCTATATAAATATAAATTCAATCCATTATTATTGTTATTATTCCATTCCACCAGTAATATAACACCGTGTGCTACAAGCCTGAATCAACATTGTTCTCCATGGATCAAATGTATTTACCTAGTGCAGGTATGATAACCTGATAACAGCTTCCGTAACAATAAAAACACAGCCAACCTCGGGTTGTAATGTTGCAAAGTCCAGCAATAACAACCACAGCTGCTGTGCAGAAGAGACAGTTTAAAGGCCCACCTGGTTTCAGTATCGTTAGTCTCTTCTCAACAGGTTGTTTCAACAGGTCACACAGATAATCCTTGAAGACAACGACGAACGTCTGGGCGCCAATCACGTCTGTGGTGTCCAGATTTACCCGAGGAGTCTTGCACTCAGCATTGACAACAGAAGGCAGGTCCACTGAAGAATCCTTTCCAAAAACAACGTAGATAAAATTTTTGGGTATATACTACACGTCAAGTGAATAGTAATCATGGAGCCTGAGGCAATTAATTGTTAAGTATTACGATATAACAAGTTACTGAAGGAAAAGGTTGACCATTGGCTCATTTAAATCCGACACTAGGAGCATATTGCCAAAAACCAGCCAATAAAAGATGACTATTTGTGTGCTGTGTCTAACCCAAATTAAGGGGCAGTGAAGTCTTGTCGTCTCACCTGCAGAAAGGCTAGGGTGGCTGACTGACTCAGCAGATCGCTGATGCCGCGTTTGGCATTGTCCATCTCCTGGATATTCTGGGAGAACCTCTTTGTGACCTTATTGTACTTGTCCTCTCCACTCTGCAGCTGGCGGTCCACTGTGTTCATGGCTTCACGCTCCTCTTTGTCCAGCATCTCTCGGATCTGCTGGTACTCGGCCTCCAGGATCTTCTTCCTGCTGGTCACAGATTCCTAGCGGTAGCCCATAACATACATGGCAACATCATTATATACCAGAGTATTATACCAGTTTTAGTCTGAGGTCCATATTCTTCAGTGTAATGAACCTTGGTTAGACTGACATTTTTATTTTCTTATTCAGAAGGGGATCGTGATATTTATCGATGTTGTCTCAAATTTCCCATGATTATCATAATACATTTCTTCATTACGCCCCCGGCCTGAGAGGAGCAAGGGAGCAAATTAGGTAAAAGGAAATAGCATTATAGGCAAGGATTTGGCTGAACAGGGTTCATGAATCGTTTCACAAACTGACAGACCGAACAGAGTAGCAAGTGCGGTTTGCAAATAACATGAAATTGTGTATTCCCCTTTTTAAGGTTATCATTGATTTATAGTTCATCATACGATTACGGTGGTCTTTGAAAGTGAGGACCCAAATGCACATACGCACACACATAGCCGCGGGAACGTATTCCCAGCAGGGGGTGCTGGAAAAAAAAAACTCAGCCTGCGCTAGACTCGCAACTCGCTACATTGATAAAAAAAGATATATAGCAGCGCAGCTCAATTACACCAGTGCATGCGCGCACAGTCGAAAATCGATCGTTGTGTACCATGATTCACACGTGACCCAGCTGCTCACAGAACAAGTTTAGCGCACCACCGCTCCCCTCACACTTTTTCATATAACCTTTTTTCAGCACTAGGTCATATGAGCATTGAATAAATGCTGCGTCTCAAAATGCCTTGGACAGCAGCGAGGATGACTCGCTTTGCCACGGGCCGAAACAGTGCGGAGCGACCACAGCCAAAGCGAACACAGCGGGACAGAGGAGTGTCAGGAATAGTCTTTGGTGTACACATACGGCCTATTTGCACTACTGTTTAGTGGCAATGCAGTGTTTTATTCTATGCCTTTTTATTTTCGTATATTATTTCAATGAATACAATTCATTTATTGATAAAATGTTCCAATACCCGTACTGTCCGTACTGCGTACTCAAAATTTGAGTACGCAGTACGTTCCAATTCAGATCCGGCGAAAATAAGTATACTTCAAGGACCCGGATGCCGCACTCAAAATGGGCTAATCGTGAAGTGTGGATCGAAGGACACTCTCCGTACTCAACGGCAGCCATCTTAGCTACGTAGCGGAAGAGGCGGAGCCAGGCTGAGCCAAAGTCGGCGCATTTTCCACATAGCCTGCATTAATATAGCTTTTTATAGCTGCTAGGCGTAAAGAGTCCACCGTTCAAAGCGGGATGTTTATTGCGGGGGAGGAGCCGCGGCGGTGTCACACTAAATTTGTACCGGCTGCCAAATTTGTACCGGGCGCGTCAGGCGTCATCCATACGTAATCCATTCCAAACCTGCCTGTCAGCAGACGAACGCGTCGCCCGTTGCCGGGCAGGTTTAAAAAAACATTTGCGCCCATGTTGCCAAAGATGAAATAACATAATACAGTTAACGGATCGCTAGATAATGTAATGTTTTGTGGGTTCCTTAATAAACACACGATGTATCTTGAAGAGAAGGGCTTTATATTCATGACCCATCCCTCCCCCCACACATAAAACAGTCAGACACCATTACAACCTTCAAGTCACAACTCAAAACTCACCTGTTCAAACTCGCACACAACGTCTAACTGATCACTGTTTAGATTTTTTTGTTTTGTTTTGTTTTGTTTTGTCTTGTTTTTGTTTTATTTATTTCTTATTGCTTATGTTAATTTATTTATTTATTTATTTTTTTCCACAATGTCTTGTTTTTTAAAAAATGTATGATGACTATATGCTCTGTAAGGTAACCTTGGGTGTCTTGAAAGGCGCCTCTAAATGAAATGTATTATTATTATTATTATTTATCCATGAGGTAACATTAACCCGCCTTGTCACATTCTTAACCCGGAACAGACATCAACATGCAGCGCGCCAATCCAACTGCGCATGCTCCGTGTGACTAATAACTGATGTTGATATCATTACAGATAACACTTGTTTTTACTTTATATTTGTATTGTATTTAATTGTTTAATCAAATTTAGCAAGTAAACTGAGTGTTTAAAGCAGGTCAAGGACGAAATAGCACAATACAGATAACGGATCGCTAGATAGAAGGTTCGCCAATGTCTTCGTCCGTTGCCAGGCAACGGACGAAGCGATCATCTGTTGCCAGGCAGATTTGGAGTGGATTACGTATGGATGACGCGCCCGGTACAAATTTGGCAGCCGGTACAAATTTAGTGTGACACCGGCAGTCGTGATCGTAATTTCCGGTAAGTGCACCACGGAGTACTCGATTTGGAACAGCACTCACATCTGAAAAATTACCGTACTCAAGTGAGTACGGATAGTGCAGATAGTGTAGGCCTACTTCCTTTAAGTATACTCATGGAAGTACGGGTATTGGAACACGGCACAAGATCTGGTCTCCACATCTTTTTTCCAAATATAGGTCGTCTTTCAATGGGGTTTGTGTTTATATTCGGACCAATACGATACAGCGGGAGCTCACATGACGTTAAGCATTTCCTGGTGCATAATGTGACGCTTCAGAACCTAAAATCCCGTTTCTCCCTGTTGACGCGACAACACATAACCGCCGTTTTCAGAAATCTCCACTTTGGCCGGAGTTTTTAGAAATGATCGTTTTCTGTGATAAGAGAGGGCCTCGGACAGGAGGTGTTGCAGCACCCCCAGCACCCCTACTTCCCGCGGTACTGCGCACATCAAAGTAATATTATATATAATGTATTTACTGTACCTTTAACTTGTTCTGGTCCACTGTCATCTGGGAAATTACAGCCTCGGTCTTTTCAATCTTTGAATCCAGGAACAACAATTTGGATTTCAAATCAGACTACAGAAAAGAAGAAGAATTAGTTACACGCTGAAAAGATGAGGTCTATCCACAAGTTTCCACCACCCTGTGATGCTTTGCGCGAATTGTGGGCTTCACTACCGGTTGCTACGAGATCGATGTAAACAATCGCCATCTGTCATTCATTCATTCATTACAACGTGGGAACACAACCTCACGAGTTATAAAACGGCAATATAATAATACCTTTGCCCTCCGCAGTTACTGTATGGGAAGACGAAGTTAAAAACACAGCTGACAAAGTTAAAAACACAGCTGAGGCATCAGGCGCATTGGGCGGCCGGAAGTGTGGCCCTCAAGGGTTTCCCCGGTAACCACCCCAGGAAACTTGTGGATAACTTTCAATCTTTGAATCCAGCAAACACCAATTTGGATTCAAAGTCAGACTGCAGAATAACAATAAGCAAAAAGTTAGTAACACACTTATACACAAACAGATAGATGGACACACCCAAACACACGCACCTCTTTCAGAGCCTTTTGGTTATCGGGAGTCTTGAGGGTGCATCCTTTGTGGACCTGCTGCAGGCAGAGTTTGCAGATGCAGCGGCTGTGTTCGACGCAGAAGAACTCCATCAGCTTGTGGTGGTCGGGGCAGACACGCTCGCTCATGTCCGCGAGCGGCTCTCTGAGCTGGTGCGCGCGGTAGTTCGGGTTGTCGTGGTGGGGCCGAACGTGCTCGAGGCAGAACGACGCCATGCAGGTGAGGCAGGTCTTGGCCGCTTCGGAGGACATACACGTATCGCACATCACGATGGGCCTTTTGACGGCTTCCTCCTCCTTCTCAAATCCGAACTCGGTCATACTGGAGCAGTTTTTGAACTTTTCCACCACAGTACTGAGTACCGTGTTCTTCTTGAGCTCTGGCCTGGTGGGGAAGTGGGCCCGACATTGAGGGCAGTCATAACTCTCCTTCCAGCTGGAGGTAAGACAGTCGTGACAGAAGTTGTGTCCGCATGAAATCGTCACCGGCATCTCGAAGAGAGAGAGGCAAATGCTGCAGGTGAGCTCTTCTTCCATATCTTTTTTATTTTTTTCTGCCATGGGGGTCTGCAATAGTGGACAAAGAACACAAGTACTTTACTTGAGTCAAAGTAGGCTATAGATCTTCCTGGCCAAATATTACCCCAATACAAGTTAAGTTGTTTCTCCTTCTAGAAGGATTATGTAGTGGAAGCATATCAGTTAAATATTTTGGGCCTAAACCATGTAGGGATTTATAGGTTAGCAACATGATTTTAAAATCAATTCTCTGACCTACAGGAGCCAATGTAACGATTTAAGAATTGGTGTAATATGTTCAATTTTTTTGGTCTTTGTTAGAACTCCAGCAGCAGCATTCTGAACAAGCTGAAGCTTCCTCAGAGTTTGTTTTGGGAGACCTGTAAGGAGATCATGGCAGTAATCAAGCTTACTAGAGATAAAGGCATGTACAATTTTTTGTAAGTCTTCGGTGGACATAAGCCCTCTAATTCTTGCTACATTTTTAAGGTGATAATATGCAGATTTTGTAACTGATTTGATGTGACTGTCGAAATGTAAATCTGAATCAATGATAACCCCTAGATTTCTGGCTTTGATTGAGGTTTTCAGGGACAGAGAATCTAGGTGTTGGGTTACTTTAAGCCTTTCCATTTTAGAACCGAATAAAATTATCTCTGTTTTGTCCTCATTTAGTTGAAGGAAATTTCAGCACATCCAGTCTTTCACTTGCTCAATGCACTGGCACAGCAGATCTATGGGCCGATAGTAATTTGGTGATAGTGATGCATACATTTGCGTGTCATCAGCATAGCAATGATGGTCAATATTGTTATTTTGCATGATTTGCCCTAGTGGGAGCATGTAGATGTTGAATAAAGAGGGTCCTAAGATCGAACCTTGTGGGACTCCACATGTCACGTTGGTTGATTCTGATACAAAATTGCCAATGGAAACAAAGTAGTTTCTATTTTGTAGGTAGGACCTGAACCAATTTAAGACTGTGCCTGAAAGCCCCACCCAGTTTTCTAACCTGTCCAAAAGTATTGTATGGTCTACAGTGTTGAATGCAGCACTGAGGTCAAGTAGCATTAGTATTGAGGTTTTGCCAGAGTCTGTGTTAAGACTTTGATAAGGGCGGTCTCAGTGCTGTGCAGGGGTCGAAATCCTGATTGGAAGGTGTCATAGCAACCAGTTGATGCCAGGAAGTGATTAAGTTGCTGGAGGACAACTTTCTCAATGATTTTACTTATGAAGGGTAGATTTGATATTGGTCTGTAGTTGTTAATAATAGAGGCATCTACGCTCCGCTTTTTTAAAAGGGGTTTAATAACCGCAGTTTTCAAAGCTTTTGGAAAATTGCCAGACTGGAGAGAGTTGTTAACTATCTGCGTTTGAGAGTCTATAACATTAAAGCATGCCATCCTTGCCACGCTATTTTTTCCTGAACATGGTGGTAGTCCAACATTTTTGTTTGAAGTGGAGATATTGATGGCGCGTCTGATGCTTTCAATTTTATCAGTATAAATAGCTGCAAACTCATTGCATTTCTGTGTGGAATGGAGATCAGGTGGAATTTGTGTTGCAACTGTCTGTCAACAGTTGCAAATAGGGTTTTTGCATTATTAGTATTGGTTTTAATGATATTGGAGAAAAATGTTTCTCTAGCACTTTTTAAGTCTAAATTGTAGGCACGGAGGCTCTCTTTATAGATATCATGTTGAATATGAAGTTTTGTTTTACGCCAGATGCGTTCAACCTTCCTGCATTATTTTTTCTGTGCTGTTACAGAAGCAGCTTTTCTCCAGGGTGCCTTTTGCTTTCCAGTAATCGTTTAAATCTTATAAGGTGCAATGACAACTATGACTTTCACAATTTTCAAATTAAAGTTTTCTACAAGATCATCAGCAGAACATGGGTTGAGAGGTGGTAGAAAGGAGATGGCCTTTTTAAAAAGTACGACTCATTTTCACCTGACGGTCCGAAAATGTGCTGCTAATCTTGGAGATCCCGCTAATCAAACAATAATTCCCATAATGCGCGCGGCCGAGCGGGTGCCTGTTACATCCAAAGAGGCATATGCTTTTTAGAACTGGATCGGATCGAGATGCGTTCGCTTTCACATCTCAAGCGAACCGCACCAGGGTTCGATGTGAAGCGAACCGAGACCACCCCTCCGGCTGGGTCTCGGTCCTACTGTTTGGTCCACACTGTGGCGTATTTAGCAAATTGGGGGCCCAAGGCAAAGATATGTATGGGGCCCACCTCTCATCCGATCTTTAAATGAGAATGGAGAATTTTAGGCAGGTAAAGCTAATCTATGCAGAAGTAAAGGTTGGAGATGAGAAAAAAACCTTCCCCTTTAAAGCCTGAATACACTTCTGTACTCCAAAATGAAGTACGAAATTAGAGAACACACAAACAACACTTCTCTTTGCCAAAAAATAAATTTAAGATCAAATCAATTGCAATATAACCAGCAAGACAAGTAGTTAGGGTAAACCCCCACCAACAGTCATATACTTAGCAAAACATCACAAAAAGCCATATACTTAAAATAAAAATTGCCAAGATTAATAATTTGCTTTGTATGTGTGAGTGAGGTTGCAATTGGCATTGCACTTGTGATTGACATTTCAATCATTCTACAAACAAACCCATGTACAAGGTACAGGATATTTGAGGTGAATTGACATTACAGATTAGATTGAACATTTCAAACATTCTGAGAGAGAGAGAGAGAGAGAGAGAGAGAGAGAGAGAGAGAGAGAGAGAGAGAGAGAGAGAGAGAGAGAGAGAGAGAGAGAGAGAGAGAGAGAGAGAGAGAGAGAGAGAGCAGATTGTTCTCCACATTGCACGCTTCTGAAACAGTCCTACTTATTGACGTCTTCTCACAGGTCCTCAACTAGCGCCACTTCACAGCTAGCTGCTGCTGCTGTTGTGGCATGTTCAACGCTTTGGACATTGTTGTACCTGTCTGTATCCCTAACAGTAGCCGTAAAAAAGTGTGTCATCTTTGGCAGGCGTCTTTCATACTTACCGGCGTCTTTTCACTTTTTTCTTTTATTTGAGCCGCTTGGGTAACTTTAACCCTTAATTTTATTTTCGCGTTTAGACTCGTATTACTTCCCCAGATTAGATTCACACCAGCCCAAAAGGTCTGCACAAGCGATTTTTTTTGTTTGGTTCGAACCAAACAAGGCAGGTCTGAATACGCCAGTGCCGTGGCGTACACGACAACATGCCTGAGTAGAACTGTCAGTAACCTGCTGAGCGGGTGCCTGTTACGTCCAAAGAGGCGTATGATTTTTAGAACTGGATCGGACCGAGGTGCTGTCGCTTTCACATCTCAAGCGAACCGTACCAGGGTTCGTTTGGAGGCGAACAGAGATCACCTTTCCGGCTGGGTCTCGGCCCGAATGTTTGGTCCGCACCAGAGTTCGATGGTTTGTATTCACACCAGCCTAAAAGGTCCGCACCATCGATTTTTTTGGTTTCGTTCAAACCAAACAAGGCAGGTGTGAATCCAAAACAATCCTAAACCGAAGAAAATCTAGGTTTTTGGGTTACTTTAATTCTCCCGTCCTTCAGTTATCTGGTAATCTGGTTTTATATTGTAACTTTGTTACTTCTAATACTTTCCTGTATAATAAAAAAAAAGAAACGTATGGATGATGGGGTTTAAGTCAATAACAGAAATAAAAAGAAAGGGTAACTTACACCGAGGGCTGTGTGTTTCTGGAGCTCCAGCTTGACGGCGAGGTGGGTCCGGTATTGAGGGCAGTCGTCCATCTCACGGCCCTCTCCGTCAACGGACGTGTAGGCCTACAGTGTGCAAGGGGTGTGTGAGAAATTCCGTCTACAGAGAAACGAAACTAGGGAGCAGGTTACGTGAGGTGAACAACACGATGTGGGCGTATTAAGTCATACTGTGGGCAAAACTCTTTGCTTATTTTATTTAAGAAATAAGAACCCTTATGTTAAATTATAAATTAAATTATATTGTGAGCCAAAGTCTTTATTTATTTATTTGACATAAGAAATAAGAACACTGTACGTAGTAAATTATATTGTGAGCCATGATAAATAAGAATTCATAAATTGTATGTAATGTTTACTTCAACAGCACAAGATAAAAAGGTGTGTTTTTATCTGACGCATTATATGAACTGTATACATAAGCTTGAAATTGAAAGGGGCAGTGACCCCCAAATCATTAGCTTATTGTTTTATGCTGACGACACGCTATTTCTCTCTTTCCCCTCATCTGATAAAACCCTGATTGCAACACGCATATCGGAATGTCTGGCGGACGTCAGCACCTGGACAACTGCCCATCACCTGATCTTTCCTGCAGATTTGCCTTTAACAACATCCGCAAAAGCAGGTTAGCCCACTGTAAATATGTGTCACTCCCTTTCACACATACCTATAAGGGGTGTATATCTCTCTCACACAAACAGAAAGACACACAGACACAATACAACATGAATACGCTTGACACTTATTTACACTTTATTTTTATTTTTTTTATAGTTTATTTATCCATCAAAGAAGTTGGCATTGCATACTCGATTGGATTTCAATACATATAGTTGAATGGAGGCCTTCCATTCATGTACAAAATATTCAAAGACATGATGCTGATCATTTTATATTATTGTCACTTTAAATTTAAGGGCAGGTAAAGCTCTAAGCCTTCACAAATTTCCCATCTGGGGTTAGCTACTTGCATAGGAATCTTATCTTCTAACGGTCCCATGAAATAACATTTAGGGCATTTAGCAGACACTTTCATCCAAAGCGACTTAGATCGGTTAATACACACATTGACACACCGACACATCGATGGCAGAGTCAACCATGCAAGGCGGCAGCTTGTCAGGAGCAGGACACATCAACACCCAGCTAGGAGGAGCTGGGGATCGAACTAGCGACCTTTCGGTTACAAGACAACTGCTCTACCTCCTGAGCTAAGCCGACCCAGGTGTGTGTGTGATTAGCCATTACAAGTGGGCGTGTCCACCTAGATGTGTGCTGCATAGATCAGTCTACCAGCCTACCCAGTGGACTAGCAAACGTTGCTCATCTATCCGTCCCACATCTAGGTGGACACACACTGCTTGTAAGGCTAATCGCACTCACACCTGGTGGCATGTCATGGGACCTTAAGAGAAAATAGGATATTGTCATCTAGCCTCACACATAATGGAACAATTAGACTTCACATTCACAGCCCTTATCTGGGCTCAGTCACTGTGTACGTGTGACTCTCTGGGCGGCAGCTCGTCGTTCTCCGTGCAGACCTCCTTATTGAGCCGGTGGAGGCCCTTCAACATGTCTGCCAGCTGCTCCTCCTAAGAACACACAATCACTTTCCTCTTATCTTTCATTTATTAATATTTGCATTAGCAATTTTGGCCCAAAACAAAAATGTTGAAAGTCCTTTCTCTCTCTTACCAAGACATTAACTCGCTCTGCGGCTGCCAAGGCAACGTTCAGCTTCCTCTCATCCTCCTCCCTCTCCTCCTCGATCATACCCAGCCTAATACGAAACAGGTGAATCTGTGTTTGGTATTCATTCATTTCACAAGTCTTAGGATGCAAAATGCTGATTTAACGAATTCTTGGGAGCAACATTTTTGATTTTGGATTCAGATCTCACCTGAAGGTGGCGCTGGCCAGCTGCTCCTCGCACGACTCCACCGTGTTCCTCAGCCCGTGCACCTCCGCCTGCAGCATCTCGTTCTGCTCCATGCTCTGAGCGATGAAGTCCTCCAGACGCTTGGCCATCTCCAGCTCCCGTTCAGTCACCTGCTCCACCCCAAGACGGAGCTCGGACAGCTCTTCTGCATGCTTCTATTGCAAAATCCCAAAGCCACACATAAAATCTATAGGTACTGTGTTTATGTCAATCTAGAACGAACGTAGTCACAGAAAGAACACATACCCGGTCCAATGAGTCCAGTTGTTCGTATTCGCTCTTCTGTATCTCGCAGTGCTCCTTCTTGTGATTTTGTTTGATCCAAGGAACTGGTTTAGGGGTTGGCTTAAGACTAACCCCCTGAAAGAAGAGAACATGTTGTTTGCATAGTCTCAGATCATCTTGTCATTTACATGGAAAATCAAGTGGTAAATGTTTTCATATAGCGCTGTTCTAACCAGTGGCCACTCAAACCTCATACAATATTGCCTTAGATTCACCCATTCATACACACATTCACACACCGACGGCGGTGTCAACCATGCAAGGCGACGGCCAGCTCGTCAGGAGCAGTTAAGGTTGGGTCTCTTGCTCAGGGACACCTCGAAACTCAACTAGGAGGAGCCGGGGAACGAACTAGCAACCTTCCGGTAACCAGCCAACCCTGTCTACCAGTGGCGGTTTTAGGCACGGGCGAACCAGGCAGCCGCCCAGGGTGCCATATTTGTGGGGGGCGCCAAATCACATGGGGAGGCGCCACGAGCAGAAAATAAAAACGCGCCTAGGAGACACTTAACATTGTGTGGGGAATTGGTATATTGGCGCCCCCTCTGGCTGCACGTGCACAGACGGAATGAATCCCCCACTGAATTCCGTAGGGTCATGATACAACCCCTTACCCCCCCCCCCCTAGGAGGAAGTCTTGACCGGGGCGTAACTGGACGTAGAACCGCCACTGCTCTCTACCTCCTGAGCCACATGCCGCCTGCATGCCCAGCCGAGCGACGAGCTGTACCACCGCAGTAGACGAGCTGCTTGTCACTCACCGTCTGCGGGGATGAGATGTCCAGTGGGTGGGCGGCCCCCGGCTCGTGCTCCTGTTCAGGGCCGTCTACCTGCAGGTCCTCCGTGCTGGTCTGTCTCTTCAGGGCATATCTGTTGTGGCCGGGACGCCGGTGTGGAGCACTCTGGGTCCTGGCGACCGGTTTCCTCTCTCTCATGCTCCTCCGGGAGTGCACGCCCCTGTTGAAGACCGGCCCGTTCAAACATTAATCTATCCTTCTCGGAAACAGTGATGTAAACATACCCCTCAGTCACATTTACACTTACAAAAATTGCTAGGTTAACCCATTCCCCGTATACAGCAATGGTAGCTAGGATTAGACGCTACACAATGCTAAGTACTATATTTAAGTGCCAGAACGGACAACACATAACACGCGCGTGTACATACCCGTCTCGCAGGCTTTTGGGTTCTATGGGAAGCTGCTGGAGGGAGGACTGGTGTGGGCTGTATTTGCTGAGGTGTTTAGGAGGAACGTACGTTGGCTTGTGTTTTCTTGGACTGCAATCAGAAGTCAAATCTCTGTCACCATGTATTCATGGCATGAAAAGTAACAATGTCAAAATGTCAAAGGATCATTTGGCTCGCTGCTCTATAGCAGTGGTGCTAAAAAAAATTCTACTAGTACCCCCCCTCTAAGATATATTTTACCCCCTTCACCGGCACATATCTATTTTGGGTGAAAAATATATAAAATGAATGCAAATAATGTGTGTGCATTCTATTTGGCAGGGTAAACATAAACATTTAAAGGGTCCATCATCCCTATTGTCTTTATCCAGCTTTCAGATAAAAAGAAAAAGATAGTTGGCTTTTATTTTTTGCCCCCTGCAGTCCTCCAAAGTTCCCCTAGGGGTCTGAGTGCCCCCATTTAAGAAACACTGCGCTAGAGAACCATGAGGACCGGCCATGGTGCCCACACACACCTGTTGATAGGAATCCAAGGACCTCCGGAACCTAGGGACTCTGTGATGTTGTTCAGAATGGAGGGCAGCGGATGCAGTTGCTCTATTGTGTTCTTAGAAGAGAAGAAAGATATCATGGACGTTATTCAAAATGTCCGTCACCAGAAGGAGCAAGACTTTTATTCTACCTTTACAAACTGAGGACTACTACCTAATACAAGTATCCTTGTGCTAATAGCGGATGCTAATTTTCCCCAACCGTCCCTAGGGCAGGTTCTGTACGACCTGATGGTGCTGAGCTCCCACCTGCTGTTTCTTGGAGATGATGTCTACCAGCAGTCCGTGGAGCACAGCCAGACGCAAGGGCAGGTCGACGTAGCCGTCGAAGGAGGCCATCGGAAGGTCGGAGTCCGGGTTCGACACGGCTTGAAGGAAGCCTCTCATGGCCTCCCAGTGCTGCTGCAGGAAGTCATTCATGAAGAGCATGTACTCCTCCTTCTCTCCAAACCTGGGTATGAAACATTGGTGTTAGTCAGTGCTCAGCTCGATCGAGGAACCCTTCTTGACCTTCCCTAGTCTGTAAAGTACGTGAACATCAAAGGTCTTTCAAGACCCACTTGTTCAGAGTTCACCCAGACTCTGCACAGCCTCCACCCTAACCCCCACCACACCCCTATTATGCACTTATTGTATGTTGTACATCCTGGCAATTAATAATAATAATAATAATAATAATAATAAATTTTATTTATACTGCACTTTATATTCAAGAATCTCAAAGTGCTTCAGAGAAAAAAATACCAAAAAACTATTAAAAAAGGGGGAACCTCAAAGAAAGTTTAGCTGAATGCTCTTTTAAAGAGATGGGTTTTGAGGTTCCGTTTAAAAAGAGCTGTAGTCTGTGGAGCCCTCAGGTGGTCAGGGAGGGCGTTCCATAGTCTAGGGGCAGCAGCAGAAAAGGCCCGATCACCCATGGTGCACAGCTTCGTATGTCGGGTTTGGAGGGTGTGAGTGGATCCTGAACGGAGTGTACGTGAGTTTGTCGGAATTAATGTATGCACTTATTGTATGTTGTACGTCCTTGGACTTAAAGATAGTACTTGTGTGTGTGTGTGTAGAATCTTACCCCAGCTATCTTTGTTGTATACAGGGAATGGGTTAACCTAACAATTGTAAGTGCTTGAACATGAACATCCTTATTTCTATGAACATCCATATTGCACCGACAGCGATATATTGTTTAGTCTTTCTTCTGGCAAATGTACTTTCGCTTTGGATAGAAGCGTCTGCTGAATGCCCTTAATGTAAATGTGAAGGTTTTGTGTGTGGATGAGCAGCTCCTCACAGTCTGAAGTTGGCCAGGTTCTGCATGACCTTTGCGGTCAGAGTGAGGGTGCGCAGGGTGAGTGGCTCAGGGTAGGGCTGTGTCAGCCCGAACAGGGAAGGACTGAGGATGGCGGGACATAGAAAGCGTAGGAAGAGTGAGGCGGAGATGAGGCGATGGCCAATCTCTGGTCGTCCTTGGTCCTCACACTGGGTCACCCAGCTGGAGAAGACCTTGTTCAACTCCTCAGGAAATGATCTGTACAAGGGAAGGTGGTGTTTTAGGGTTCAGGGTTCAATGGGATTTGTTTCAATTTTTTAACGCACGCACTCACACACATTCAAAATCACACACACACACACACAAACGCAGACAGACAGACAGACAGACAGACAGACAGACAGACAGACAGACAAACGGAGACACACACACACATAGACAGACAGACTGAGACACACACACACACTGAAACACACACACAATGAGACACACGCACACAAACACTGAGACACACACACACACGGCAATGTCAACCTAGCAAGAAGACAACCAGTACGTTGTGGGTGACTTGCTCAAGAATATCTCAGCGGTTTAGGTGTCACATTTTTAATAAAATAAATGTATCCTGTTCAACGTTCCCATACGGTGTATGTTATCTTACCCGTGCATCTCGGTGATCTTCTTCACTGCCTCCTCACAGGTCTCCGTCAGGTGTCTTTGGTTGATGGCCAGGTCAGCCGAGTGGCATTTAAGAGGATCCACCTCACAGTTCTCCACTGAGGCGTATAGTCCGATGATGAATTGACCTTAGGGGACGGGAGGTATGTATTTTTAAAGCACACTGTTATCAGAGAGGGATTATCAAACAAAGTGATCGATCTGTCGCTTCTGTATTTTTAGTTGAAAACCCGGCTGAGATGTTGGCTTCCTAACATTCTTACCAAGGGTGTCGATGAGGTACTTCTGGCCCACCAGCTTCATGTACTCATCAATGGCTTTGGTGGCCAGGGTGTTCTCTCTGAAGATCAGTGCCTCCTTCTCCCCAAGACGCTCAACTTCCGCACTACCCAAATCAATCAGGAACTCCTGAAGTAAAGAACATATAAACGGTATGAAACGACCCCCACTGTAAGAGAAAGTTTTTTGTGGCCTGTGAAGTATGACATACAGTAATAGATTTTTTTACATTTTTATGATCAGTGTACTAAGAACACCTATATATTTGGAAAAAAAATAGCTATAGTCCAGTATAGTACTATGCATAACCAATTGAACATCACACAAAATGCATCAACGATAATGTCAGGGCTACGTGTTCTAGATCTTGAGGCTTCATAAACGGAGTCACCTTGGCTTTGCCAATGCTCTGCAGCACGTGGACCAACGCCCCGGCCAGCTCCTCCTTCTCCTTCACGCCCAGCAGCGGCTCCAGGCTCTGACACATCTCCACGTAGTCCACGGTCACAAACTCGGCAAACTCCTTGTACCTCTCCATCGGCAGCACCTTCAGATTCTGAAACCGGGCCTTGATGCGCAGGGAAGCCTGGGGCCCCAGTAGTTCCTTGCTGCTGCCCGAGCCTGCCGCCTTGTACGGGACGATGGCATGCCACTTCTCCTGATGCGCCCTCCCCCGGATCTCGGCCAGGGGTATGGCCACGCTGCCCAGAGGGTGGAGGCTGGAGTCGTCCCGGGACAGGCGTCTCTTCTTGGGGTCTTCGTCGCGGAAGAGGTACAGAGTCACCTCGGAGACCGCGGGCAGGTTGTCCAGTTCGAATAACTCCCCCCAGAACAGCTTGAAGCCCCCGGCTTGGCTGCTGCTGCTGCTGCCACCCCCTTGGCCCCCGGACGCCCCATTGACGCCGTCCCCGGCCAGGCTGGAGCGCTCGGCGCACTTGTCGACGGCTCGGCTGCTGGTTCTGGCGAACAGGGTGCCGTCCAGGTGGAGCTCCCAGAAGTACCGGCGTTTGGGGGCCAGGTCCTTGGCTTCGTTCACCCAGAGGCTCAGGGAGTTCTCGCTGCGCTCAATGTTGTCCTGTGGATTGGGAAGACATTCGTACACTGAGGATGAGACATCCACTAGGGCTGGTAGATCAGAAGGCATCACAGGATCTCCGCCATTTTGAGAGCACTCAAGAGAGTTGAAGTACTGTCAAATCCCAAAGCGTCTTCAATGTAATGTAACCGAGCTAATGAAAATGCTTTGGCGCTTTCAAACACCACAATGTTCTCCCATAATGACAAATAATTGCCTTTTTTTAAACTACAATATAATAACGATCACTCCAATGCTCCAATGGTCCCAAAATGGCGATGGTCATTGCGATGTGACGTTGACATGTACAAGCCCTATCCCCTATTTTTATGTACGTCTTTATATTATGTTTATTACAAAAGTTCATTAAGATATGTGTTTGGGTATAAGTTGAGAGGAATAATGCCGACAGGTAATGTAATGCTAACAGCCTGCAGAGAGTGTTCCTGTGGAGGGTGTGGATGGTGTAGATGGCGTATTGACCTTATTGGGCTGGGCAGCGCGCCTCAAATCCTCGATCCAGCGGTCCCGTTCGGCCGCGGAGGTACAGCCGAAGCAGTGGCTGTTCTCTGGGTTAATCACCTGGCAGAGTTTCACGTTGAAAGACAGGTCAGTTACCGCAGCATCACATTCACGGCATTTTGTAGACGCTTTTATTCAAAGCGACTTACAACGGTTCAAACAGACATTCACACACCGACGGCGGTGTCGACAATGCAGGGCGACAGCCAGCACGTCAGGAGCAGTTAGGGTAAGGTGCCTTGCTCAGGGACACCTCGACACTCGGGGAGCCGGGGATCGAACTAGCAACCTTCCGGTTACAAGCGAACCCGCTCCGCCTCCCGAGCTAAACCGACCCAGATTGGTGATGAGAAGCTTCAATCCGAACGACAAGTGACGTTCATGAGTGTCTAGCGGTGTCTACCTCGAAGCAGTACTTCTCCCCGAGGATGGAGCTGTGCACGGGTCTGATGACCGTGCTGGCATCCGTGCTAAGGTCAAAGGTCCCCGCTACGCTGACCGGAATGGACACGGACTCCCGCGAGCCGTAGAGCCTGTAGAACACCATGTTGAGACGGAGACGTTGAGAGCAGGCAGAAAACCCGGGGGGGTCACAGCTTCCCTGGAGATACACAATCGCTGAACAACGACGGAAGTTTACGTAGAATAAAACATCCACCTGCTGCTCAGTCCGATGGCGTTTATTTGGGTGGTGCTGTTCCTCTTTGCCCGGCCCTCAAGACGGCGTTTGATCAGTGCCTGACGAGACAAAGGAGAACGGAATGGATGAAATAATTGAAATGTATTTGGAAACATCTATTTTTATTTTTTGCATTGTGAAATATTTAAAGGAAACGCAACATGGACGTCGCATTAAGGGCATTTAGCAGACGCTTTTATCCAAAGAAGTTGGCGGGGCGCACTCTATTGGATTTGAATACATAGAGTTGAAGGGAGGCCTTTCATTCATTTCCAAAACTACAAATGTACACAACGGTTTACACACAAATGAGTGAGTCAGTCACACAAGGCGACAGCCAGCTCGCCGGGGGCAGTCAGGGGGGAGGCGTCTCGCTCAGGGACACCTCGACACTCAGATGGGAGGAGACGGGGATCGAACTAGCGCCCTCGTTGACCCCCATTTCGACTCACCCTCACTCCGCCGTCCTGGGTCTTGAACCGAGCAGCGCCTCCTTGACTCACCGGGTCCGGACTGCATTCTGCGGAGATTAGAAATGATGCAAGCTTTCATCATTTAACAAAGACATCAGAACCCCTTTAACAAAGTAGTCTGAATTAATAAAGAACTTTTGGAAGAATATTTTCATGCAATTCCATATCAACAAGAGTGCTCTTTTCAGTATGGTAATGGAAAATAGATAACCTATACTCTCTAATGTTTCTTTCAATCTTAACAAGGATGCACAACTTAATTATTTAGTCTTTAGGTCCAGAATTTGTCAGGGTTACAGGGGGAACTCTGACAAATCCTGGACACGTCTTTGACTAGCAGAGAACCTAGAGTCACTGAGCTCCTAGTAATCAGACCAGTATCAGAATTAAAATCATGCAGGATGTGGTTTACACCCTTCCCTTGCTCAACTCGACATTGTACAATTACTTAACATTGCTTAACATTGACACAGCATTAATTATATCAAATTATGAACCATTTGAACCTATCATGTATTTACTTAATAGAAACAGCAAAGAGCAAATATTTTTTCCTGAATTACATAAGAGTTGTATCATTAAGCAACGTAACAATTGTAAGGTAACAATTTATTCAAGAAGAATGGTGTATTTCATTGCGTTACCCTCTTATTTTCAAATTTAATTTCTTGTATTTTGAACAAGTGGTCCTTCTTTCTCCTTCTTCTTACCCAACGCCCCGCCACACACTATCCAACGTCTGAACACCATCATTTAATCCAGAAGCTTGAAAAACTGTGAACTTGGGTCACTTCCAATTCTGAGGTAGTTCCTTCGTCATGGTCCTACTCTGCTGACCTCATCGCCTTTACAATAATGAAAGTAAAGCGAACAAAAGAAACGACTGGTCTGATCACATCCCCTTTCTCTGATCAAAATGCCCGTTGACAGTGAATGAAGCACGTATACTTTACATTTCACATCCCCTGATTGGTGCAGAAGTGGAACACCCAGATGTGATGTTATCATTTGTGAGGAAGCAATTTGACCGCCACGCGCGTGCATAAACGTCTGTTACTTCCCCTGCCCTATCAGTGACTTCCTACCCGCTACACTACTGCTAAGAAGTGTAACACTGAACAGCTGCCTCCTCATACGAATAACCTGGGTTCACAGAGTATACAATAAATAAAAACAATTGTTTTCGCAATGCTGAATAATCTTTGTGTGTGTGTGTGTGTGTGTGTGTGTGTGTGTGTGTGTGTGTGTGTGTGTGTGTGTGCTGACCTGTATTTATCTCACCAAAGTTCTGCATGCTGAGTAAGGACGTCGAGCTGCTGACTCTATTACGGGTCCACATCGTAGGCTGAATAAGACACACACACACAACACAAACATTTTTTTTATTTTATTTTTTACAATATCAAATATATTTGGTTGAAGGCAATGCAGATCTGCTTATTTGCCGATTGTTTTTGATGACTTAAACAGGCTTCTAAGGGAGGGACAGGCAGAGTTGAGTGTGTTTGTTTGGTTGATGGAAGTACCTCATCATCCGGAGAGATGAGTATCTGTCCGTCTTCCAGGATACAGTTGCTAATGTCCCACAGGGGTACCTCGAGGGGGGGGGCCCACTGTTTTCTGGGTAGCTCAGCTGACGCGCTCGCATTCTTGCCCGCATCTGGAAGTGCACGCACATACAAACACAGATGAAATGGCGTACACGCGTAACAAAAACACGCTCTTTTTTTTTTAAAGTAATTCCAATACCTGTGAAAACGACATTCATTTAGTTGAGTTTGTGATTATGTTGTTATGTTATATTTCTTTGAAGGAATAGTAGTTTGTCTAACATGACTAGGGTGTTAAATACATTTACTATCCTAATTACTGCTTAATGGCACTAATCATTATCTTCCACTACTACAAAAACTGTGGCCAAAGCTGTGGCTTTGAGTCTATCTTCCATTTCCTGTTATGCAATTACACACCATAATAAACTGTTCAAGTCCTGTTTGGTCCTTTGTACATTTTCAAAAAATAATGTATAATTTATATTATTGCATTTTTTATTCTTTTATTGTTACATAGGCCTACGTTTAAAGCAATTATAGGATATATTCCCGTCCTGCACTTTTTTAATTATTAAACATTGTTCTTGTTATTTCAAAGAAGCTTTGCTTTGATTTCAATTTTATTTCAGATTCATAAAATAGTTATCTTATTTCAAAACAGCATGATGCTTTGGGTGTATGACGTCAGCCAAAGCGTTCGAATCCTATATAACTGCAATACCCGAAGACGCCACAAGAGTTCCTTGTTTTGCTGTATGAAACTATGCACGACATTTTCTAGTAAATAGTCGAGCTACGCATCATTCTGTACTTGAATTAAGTGCACCACTAATATATACAAGGTCATACGGACACGTGTCAACATTAATCGTCTTTAAGGACATAAATTTACAAATAAAAAATATACCTGATGAACAGATTATATGGGACTTTCAAAAACACATTACCACGCAGCAGGGTCGAGGTGCTGTGCCGACTCTGCAGCCTCGGCCTCTTGAGCTTCTGAGACACCGTCTTCAGGCACTTCCTAAAGAGGGCCCCTCCGCTGGCCCTCTGGGCCCCGTCCACGGGAGAGGCCCCTGGGGCTTCGGCCGCTGCTGTGGACTGAGTCGCGTGGCCGGAGCCGGAGGGCCCGCCGTGGGTCCCGAACAGTGACCCCGCGGGCTCTGACGCGGCCCTCCTGAAGGGATGCTTCTGGGCCCCGGACGC
The DNA here is from genome assembly GCF_031168955.1 of Gadus macrocephalus. NCBI lineage: Eukaryota > Metazoa > Chordata > Actinopteri > Gadiformes > Gadidae > Gadus > Gadus macrocephalus. The sequence continues at coordinate 23,465,627 of NC_082384.1, forward strand.
CTTCTCCAGCTTGGCCCCGGTGCTCTTGCTCTTCACGGGAGAAGAGTGAGAGAAAGCCCTTTCGCCCAGGTCGTCGCTCAGGGCCTTGCCCCAGTTCCGAATCCGACTCAACTTGGTGGTGGAGCTCTTCGGAGGCTTCTCCATCGGGGAAGCCGCCGCCGCCGCCGCACCTCCGTCCCCCTTGCCGTCCCCCGGCGCCCCCTTGGTGCTGGTGTGCCAGTTGTAGATCTTTATCGGGTCGTTGTTGTCGGCGGGGAGCTCCGAGGCGGGCTCCCTCTCCACCGACGACGTCTGCTTCGCCTCCTTTGACGCGTCCTCCTCCCCCGCCGCCAGCTGAGAGTCGTTCTCGTCGTTCCCCATGTCGGACGGGGGGGCCTCTTCTTTCTGACTTTGAATGAAAGGATCTCAGGCTTCAGTCAAACAGCTTCTTTAATCGACAACGTTCGCTCTCCTCTATGAGTAGAGCTCCACCTGTTGTGTGAGGCGGATGTCTGTGTGTGTGCGTTGCGCTCCGTTGGTTATAGGTCGCAGGTTCCTTTTTGGGGGAGATCAGCGTTGGCTTCCTGTGTTGTGTCATTTGCAGACGGCTCAGAAGCAAGAGGCTGCTGCACTTGCGGTCGGTTGCTTGGCTGCGGCCTCGTCTGCCACACTTTGGCTGGTTGCTGTTTCACACACTGACCCTGCGGAGATGTTTGCAGAGGTAATCAGGGTGGAAATATCATGTTAATATAATGTTCCAATTGTTAAAACTGAACTAGTATCGGATGAAATCCTCAGGTTAGCTGTTTGTGGCCACCACTATACAGTACAGGTGTGTGTGTGTGTGTGTGTGTGTGTGCGTTTTCCATAGTGTGCGTGCATGTGAATGTGCGTTTGCCTGTGTGTGTTTGTGTGTGTGTTTGTGTGTCCTACACATCAGGGGCTGTGCGTGTGTTTGTGCATGTGTGCGTGTGTGTGTGTTTTAGCATGTGCGGTGCGTGTGTGTGTGTATCACCTCAACAATTATTATTATCAATTATCTATTCAGGTTTCATATTTATTCAGGTTTAATCATTGTGACTCGTTCTCAATCATACTTTAACTACCACTGAGAGTGTCCAACAGTGTCATACTTAGGCGCGAAGGACAACTGTTAATGTGTTAATGTGCTTTCGACTTAAATGTAGTAACCCAAGGCCATGATTATTTTACTGTATGTGAAAGGTGTAGGCTGCATCGGCTGTTGGGTTGACTTCCTGTGGAGGTAGTGTTTCTGAAACCACTTCCTGGATATGTTTTCCCTTATGACACATCTGTAACCTGGTGAAGATTATAAAAAAAAAGGTTAGGGTGAACTATTAAACATAATATAAATAGATGATAGATAACAACAATATGATACAATGTTGTAAACTATGAAGGCTATTCTAAAAGGGATGCTTGTTACAATATTATATTTTTATAAATATAAAAATAAATACACTGGGTGTAATACAAAGCAGGTGTTTACTGGCGAGTAGCAATTATCTTCCTGTTTGCGGAGAACTTTCGGCGACACAGAGACTAGAGCGTCTCAGATACATTTCAAATTACCAACGGTTTATCCAATGTTGGTCGTTTGCATTCATATCATATCACCACCTCCTTCAGCACCATCTCATGAAGTTTGTATAAAAAGGGGATGCAGGTCACCCAATTGAATATAGAAGATTAGGTGATATAATAATGCATTATCGTTTTGATTATGTCCTTCTATTTCTTTCTTCTATTTTTTCAAAGTTGAATTCGAACAAATATTGCAATTTATAAATCTTCCAGTAGGTGGAGTCATGCACTTATTTACACTCCAGGCTTGTCCGTAGCTCAAGCTGCTCGCTCCTGCTTGTTTTTTCCCCACAATAATTTTGTTTATATTGTTAAGTCAGTATTCCATTATTCCATTAGTCTTTTGAGCAGCACCGAGATGGTCTTTTTTGGGCTATTCGGTGATAATTAATGCATAGGATTACCCTGACGTACCTCTATAATTAGACATTTTTAATTCTTAAGAATTTTGAGGTACATACAATCAGCCTCATTCAACTCAAACATTAACCAGCCATGCATGCTCGTTAGCCTTCAAATCCTACATTATGACGAAATGGCATCTTTGCCAAAAAAAGATGCGCATATATGCGCATGTATTTCATAACTCCGGTACGATGCTCAAATTGTCCTCCGTTAATCATAACGGCGTCTTTTTTTATAAATATATGTATATATTTGTAATGTTATCATTAATTTAGTTTTAGTTCACAATTATTGAACATGGATGGCCGGGCAGCCGGTTTATTTTTAATGAACCCATCGCAACCGGGCGCTGTAGTGGGAGGAGCCAGAGGGGCGCCACTACCGAACGACCCATCGAAGGAGGAGATGTGTCAGTTGAAGAGAGATGTGTGAGAAATCACAAGGCTCTGGTGACACACATATCTCCGAAACGCTCGAGTCATCTGAGAAATTCTCGGTTTTTCTGCCCACTGCTGTTGCGCTCAGAAAGGCGCACGGCTCCTTGGCTTTAACCACCCTTGCGTAATGGCTGTGGCTCACACTACAAAGCTGTCTGCTTACCGCCCCGGCCAAGTGGTAGCTCTTCGGCATAACGCAGGGAATGGCAAGAGTTAGCCTGGATTGGCTCTGCAAAAGATACACAGAAGACTAATCTCAAGAACCGATTCTCTAATTGCGTCTCTATCGCCTACTGGTAAGTGCAGCTGTTAATGCAGTTTATTTGTTATTCACGTTACATTGAAGCAGTACAGTGCATTGGATGGTTAATCCCGTGCGTATGTCAAACGTGTTCATGTGTGGCATTGGAAACAATCGTAATGTTTTTTTCTTTCGGCTGTCTATATTGTAAACAACTTGCCATTGTTGTTGTATTTATGAATGAGCAGAAACCAGCAAATACGAGTCTGTATACCCCTCTGTGTTTCAATACGCGTTTCTTTCTTTAACGGTGCCACACTATTCTACTTCTGTGCTCTCTGTCCCTCAAGTCTCTCACAGACCTTGAAACATGACGGTAAAATTGTAATAGCTAGACACTGGTAGTAGAAAGAGAATAGTGTAAATTGTCTGTCTGTCCGCGTCTCCCACAACTTAGTTCTCGTCCCATTGCACTGATCCCTTTTAATATTTTTTGTAACCTTGGCTCACCGGCTTCCTTCCAAGACATGTCCCTCACACAGCACATCTGCTGATCACTGGCGATGGAAGGAGTTGATAAACACACGCCATGGGGAGCACGCTATTCAGAGCACAGTGGTATGATACCATTATCCAGGGCCAAACTCCGCATTCAAACCCAAGCCCACATAACCTGCGCTGGCAAAGCTTTTTTCCACCGTCACACCGTCACCATGTAGTTATGATTCATGATGTCTAATTCATACTATCTCATCAAATAGGTTCAAGTGCGCACTGGAACCAACCTTGTTAACAACCATGTACCCAAGTTGTGCACAAGTTGATTCATTGCAGACGTTCTGCCCAAGTTCTGTACTGACCCTAACATTCAGTTAATGCACCAGCCTTGTACGTGTGCAATAAGCCTGACCCTTTTTAGTTTCACATTACCCTTCACCTCAGAAGGATTTAGCCCACCCAAATCCCTAGTTTTTGGCTCTGAAACTCCATTGCAGTAGTTTCGGCTTTGACTAATGCTCCGGGAGAATACTGCATCAATTCATCCAACCGACACATTTCTGGCCATGGATAAGCGCAACCACCTTTAGTCCCGTCGTCCATCCCGTGAAAAAAAGCCTCTGAACTCGTCCAACCTCTCGTCAACAACACAGACCTCACAGGCCTGAACACGCACACTGGCACCACCGAGCCTTTCAGAACAGGGCTCCCTGTGGCGTCCCACCTACACAGAAGCTAGCAGCACACCTTATCCCCGCAGACGTCCCTAGTCGGGGCCCCCCCCTACGCACTAGGCCCTGACATGGAAGTAATGCCTCTCATATCGTGTTGTGCTACGGTGATGCCCGGGCCTAATCCCACACAGCTGTAGATCGCCACCTCGCTCTGAGTCCCTGAAGCTTATGATTACGGTTGCATCAGCAGCAGAGTCAACCTGTGCTCCCCCCCCCCTGTGTGTGTTTGTTTTTTCACGGCTGTGTTTAGGTCGTCGGCGCCATTGTGGTCCCCACCATGGTGCAGAAGTACCAATCCCCTGTGAGGGTGTACAAGTATCCCTTTGAGCTGGTGATGGCGGTAAGTGTCCCTATACACACACACAGGCGCACACACTGCCAGGCGCACACACTGCCAGGCGCACACAAAGGCACAAAGGCAAGCACACACACACACACACACACACGCACGCGTGCATGTGTGCGCACGCACGCACGCAGGCGCAAGCACGAACACACACACACACGTGCGCAAGCATACACACACGTGCGCAAGCACACACACACACGCGCACACACACACACACACACACACACACACACACACACACACACACACACACACACACACACACACACACACACACACACACACACACACACACACACACACACACACACACACACACACACACACACACACACACACACACACACACACACACACACACACACAGAGAGAGAGACACACAGCGGTGTGTGTGATGCAGACTTATGCAGTCGGGGTGGGCGTGTTCCAGATCCCCTTACCCAGATGGCTATTTCAGTGGTTGCTCGTTAGGCACCTTGGGGTCAACACGGCAGGGGCCTTAAGGAAGCCATTCCTCAGTAGTATTACTTTCACACCTATTCTGCACTCTTTCTCTGTATTCTGAGTCTGATTGATGGTAACTCATTATGCTAAACCCTGCTTCTCTCCATTGGCTACTATATGCACCACTCAAGTGATGGTAGGGATGGTAGCCTATATCTGGAGTACATGCACGCAAAGTCTAAGCTCTCTGGTTTACGCGGCCTTAGCCGATAGTTCCTTCAGAGTGCGTCATACTGCACACTATGCCCATGCACTTTCACATTCTGAATGTGTATATATACTTAGTATATGCTACACGTGAAACGTCTTGCAGGTCGCCATTTGATTGGTTCGCTAACTCTTGGGCAATGTCCCCATGATTGAGATCTCAAACTCGGGAATTGTTTTCACGCGCGTGACGGTAGTCTCGTCACGATAATAAAAACAAATAAACCCCGGCAAAAAGTGTTATCTTGTTGTTTTTTTTGGAGTGTTCACGTGTGGTATATACTAAAACAATTATTCACCTCAGGCTCCGTGAATAGTGGGGTTAGGGTTAGGCGAATAATTGTTAAATATACACACACGTATTTACACGTTGTTGGCTTTTATTCCCTTTCTTTTTGTGGGTTGAGTGATTTATATATATATATATGTTGTTATTATTAGGTTGAATATGTCGTTTGCCTCCTCTCGTCGTCCCGGTCCATTCGCACTGTTGAGAATTCTGTGTTTTTCCAAAGCCTCTTAGTGCTCCTGGGTCTGGCTCCTGGGTCTGGCTCCTGGGTCTGGCTCCTGGGTCTGGCTCCTGGGTCTGGCCCCTCCTGGGTCTGGCTCCTGGGTCTGGCTCCTGGGTCTGGCCCCTGGGTCTGGCCCCTGGGTCTGGCTCCTGGGTCTGGCTCCTGGGTCTGGCCCCTGGCTGGGTCTGGTTGGGTGCTCACATCCAGTCTCTCAGCACCCGGCTCATGTTTCCCACCGGCGGCTGAACCGGGTGTGATGGATTTGCATGTCTTTTCCATCGATATGTAATTTATCTTCCCCTTAAAACAATATAATGGTGTACCACCGCTGTGCCCCCCTCTACCTCCTCCTCCTCCTCCTCCTCCTCCTCCTCCTCTGCCCGCTGTGGTGGGGGTTGAGTGCGTTCACTCATGGTGTGTTCTCATTGGCTGGTTGTAATGTTGGGGGCGTGGTTTGTTCCCCACCGATATGACGGAAGAGTCACAGCCCCGTTTAAATCTTCTTAGCAGAGAATGGGTTAAGAAGTAGGGAACGGATGCCTTTTAAGTACACGGCTGGTGCATGGAGCCTGGACGAGAGGTCGGGAGTAAGAGTGGAAGCTCAGCAAGCGGGAGACACACCGCCTCATGGAGCCCGGACGAGGGGTCATTCGTAACAGGGTAGAGTTGTAGAGGGGCCTCTAGCGCGGTGGGGGATTCCTTCTGTTTTGTCTCTATTAAAAAAAATAAGCTCTCGCTCGTTTAATTACCTGAAGGTGGACCTCGGTCAGACGAATGATGCTGACGAGGTGGTTGCCCTTTCCAGAAAGATCTGTGTACATAAACGACTCATGGCCAAATGGCTGCATATGCATGTTAAGGCCACAGAACGTGGACTGGATGAGGCTCAGGGGGTGAAGCATCCACTCTATTTCTGAAGACACCGCAGAGAAGAGGGGAAAGTGTGTCGTAACCCAGGCTCAGTTCCTTGTCTGGTAAAAATTGCGTATCTTCCTGTTTTTCTTAACAACAATAATGAAGCAACATTCCTCTTGTGGAAGACGACACCACTACGGCTGCCGCAAACTACCCCGGAACAATGATGTTTCCAGTGTGTTCCACCGAAAGCGTTGGCACTCTGGGTTGCAAACACCTGCGTGTGTGGGTGGGATGGCATCCACACGTTATGCTGGACTTCAACTTCTCGCTGTACCATACAAAGCAGTTCCTCTTTTTCGCTCGGAGGATTATGTATTTGGTGTCTCTTCGACCGTCTCTATGGCAAGTTAAAGGGGTGATATCACGCCACCAGGTGTGAGTATGATTCGCCATTACAAGGCGTTTGTAAATCTGCCTTTTCCTGTGTTTTAGTGACATCACAAGTGGGCGTGTCCACCTGGATGTATGCTGGATAGATCAGTCCACCAGCCTACCCAGACTGTAGCAAATGTTGCTTGTCTATCCATCATACATCTAGGTGGACACGCCCACTATTGATGTTGATGCTAATCACACTCACACCTGGTGGCAGTAACCCCCTTAAATGCTTACTCCAATCATCCTTCTGGAGAAGGGAGCAGAAGCAGGGGTGGGAGGGGGAGAAAGAGCGAGGTTTTAAATTATTTTGTTATTGTGCTTTCGTTTTTTTTAAAGGCATTCCTCGGCGAACCGAAACACACCTTCTCTCCTCGCTGGGCCTCTTGGCTCCCTGGCAGGTGCTGCGTTCAGGGCCTTGGAACTGGTTGTCAAGTTGTAAACACAGAGCTGGAGTGGAAGTCGAATGAATGTTAGTGTTGCACGGTTGAGCATTTTGGCCAGAGAGAGTTGGTGGGTTTCTGGTCCCTTAACGTGTGCATAACATTTAGCAGAGGCTTTTATCCAAAGCGACTTACAATAAGTACATTTTTCAGAAGAAGAACAAAATAAATATATATATATACATCGCTGTCGGTTCAATGAGAGAACCATAGAGAGAAACCTTTTCATAGAACCAAGTGCTGAGCAGTGACAACTGTGTATAATGGAAGACGCAATTGAGTTGAAGCCTTCATTTAGAAATGTGGTAATACTGTTAGGGAATTAGCATTTTCTCAATGATGATAGGATCTCGATGCACGGAGAACTGTGGTAGATGTTGTCATCAATGCTCGCTGATAAAACACAACAAGGCAAAAATGTGTGAATACTAGGCATAAGTTTGCACATGTTGTTGTAATGCTTTTTTTTTATACTATTAAAAGGCACCCCCAGAGGCTTCTGCTGCTTCTCAATAACAGGATGCTGTCGTGACACACACACACACACACACACACACACAGCCCACGATGTTTGGGTCCTATGGGAGGGCCAGCTGCACGTCAAAGAGGCTTCGCAGGCCTCCTCTCTGTGTTATTTCAGGCCCGTGGACCACAGTTATCCTCGAGCACATCCGCTGTGGAGCCCAGTGATCTCCACACTGAGAGGATTTACTAACTGCCTGATCCTGGATTAGTAAACTGCTACATCTAGGCAGCCTGCCATTTTGTTTTAGAGACTAACCCCCCCCCGTGCCCGATCCCTGCAACCAAACAAACAAACACACACACACACACACATACACACACGCGCGCGTGCACACACAAACACACACACACGCGCGCGTGCACACACAAACACACACGCGCGCGCGTGCACACACAAACACACACGCGCGCGCGTGCACACACAAACACACACGCGCACGCGTGCACACACAAACACACACGCGCACAAACACACTCTGAACGCGCACACACAAACACTCTGAACACACACACACACACTCTGAACACACACACACATTCACACTGTGAAAACACACAGACACACACACACATACTCTGAACGCATGCACACACACAAAACCACTCTGAACACACACACACTCTGAACACACACACACACACTCTGAGCTCACACACACACACACACACACGGCAGACACGCACCCAGGGGTGCGGGCCAGCCTAACCTGTTCCCGTGTGCCGTGTGTGCGTCACGACACGAGGCAGCGTTCGGGCGCCTCTGGCGTTGTGTGTGCCTGCAGACCGGCGATCAGGCTGTCCCATCCGCTGGGAGGACTGAGCACCCAGGTCTGATTCCCCACCCCCCCCTGAGCACCCAGGTCTGATCCCCCCCCCCCCCCCCCTGAGCACCCAGGTTTGAACCCCCATGGCACCCACACTGCCCGGGTGAAACACTCAGTCTGCAAACTCGTTGTGTAACCCTCCTGGAACCCTTTAACCTCCTGATGTTTTGACGTCCATTAAATCAGTTTGCAGCTATTTTTGTTCTCATCCCATTTTATTTTGGGAGTTGTGATCGGTTTTTCGATACTCCTAGTGAAGCTTATTCTCTGGATTTGGGCCTTTTTGTTCATTAAAACACTACAGTTGAGTAGCAAAGGTAAACAAAAATAGAGAGTATTTTGGTCTGGTGTATAATGCGACTTGGTGTATTCAATCCTCTAATATTATTAGGGCCCGACCGATTTATCGGCCTGCCGATTTAATCGGCCGATTATAGACTTTTTGAAAATAATCGGCATCGGCCAAAAAGACGCAGATTACAACCGATTATTATTATTTATTTTTTTTTATAAATGTTATTGCCATTAGTATCCTGCAGATTGCGCTCCTACTCGCCTTGCTAACTAACAACTTTAGCTGGAGTAAAAAAGAGGAGATTGAATTTTACCGTACAACATGAAAGCACGCTCGCTCAGGCAGCTGCGCGCTCACCTCACCAATGTACACAAGACGCGTTGTTTGAGCATGTTGTGCCTGTTTTTCTTTAGGTCCCAGGCCATGTTAATTTGTTATACTGTAGACTCTAACGGTGAGACCATACTGCTCAGCACGCACGTGTTAGTCACTGCTCACGAGCGCAGCACATTGGGAGTTAGTTATTTATTTTACATTTTACATTACACTCATTTTTGACTGTAAATGTATTCTAAAACACTCAAAGGTTCTGCATTCAATTCACATATTCGTCAAAAGTGTTTAAAGTATATTTAAGGTATCAAAAACTACGTTTTCTTTTTTTTTTTTCTTTTTTTTAATCGGCCGATTAAATCGTAATCGTAATTTTTCTCTGAAAATAATCGGCATCGGCACTCAAAAATCAATATCGGTCGGGCCCTAAATATTATTATTATTATTATTATTATTAATATAGCACCTATATTTCACACAGTCCCCCCCCCCCCCCCCCCCACACACACGGTTCAGAGCAGACATATCTGCTTCAAGATTAACCTAATATCCAGAAATCCATAGAACAAAGAGATGGATCAAAACTGCAACCTAAAAGTTGTTTTTTTTGTCGTCGTCTGAAACAAAGTGGCCCATCAAGCATGAAGTATAAGCAAACGATAACCGATGTTCTCTGTTTGTCCACCGAATGGCACAAAGAGAACCGTCTACTCGTGAAGCATCCTGGCCTTGTGAGAGCTGCCCCACCAGAAGAAGAGCTCTGTTCCTGGCTTCTGGGTCTTCAAGGGGGGGACTGCTGAGTCTCTGGCATCGGTCTCCCTGGCCTGTTGCTTCTTAAGGCTATTAAGAAGCCATCTCAGTGGTCCTTGGACCGGGAGACGATGCCAGAAGTGCAGCAGGTGCGCGTGTATTATGAACAAAGGCCGTTGTGTATCGTCGGCCTGCCGTCGCGGCTGCCAGCACCCCGCGACAACCGGGGTCTTGGTAGGCTAATGGGAAAGCAAATAGTGTTCTTATTCCGTGCGGTGGTGGTGGCCAAATTGTTCCTCCCTTTCATGCTCTGTTGTGCAGATATCGCAACCTTTGGTGTTCAGCACCAAAGTGAGGGTGGGGTGGTAATATTAGGATTGGAATAAGTGCATTTCCATTTCATGGAAATGAGGCTCCAAGGTCGTTTTTTAGTTTTGCAAAACTGAAAGGATTTTGGAGACTCTGCCGAGGAGATTAAATTCAGGACTTTGCAAAGCGTTTTTGCCATTCAAATGAAACACAATGTGCAAAAATTTCAGTGTGAAGATTTTCAAGTGAAGCGACATCAATCATCTCCTGAATGACCGCCGCCACAGACCCTGAGAACAAGGGCGTTCTCTGCCTCAAGTGGCCGCGATCGGTTACCAGCCCCGGTTTGATTAAGCGCTCTGTCCTGACCCACTTTCGGGCAGGTCTGGTTAAGGCTGCTGCAGCCCAATTCCCCGGGCCTCGCAGTCCCGGCTCTGACCTGTTGATTTAATCCCCCCCCCCCCCCCCCCCCGTAAGCCTCTGGATGGCCAAGCACTCATCCCCAAGCCAGCCTCTCGTTCGGGGGACAAAGCACTCACCAAGACGCTAACCTGGCGGAGTTTGAGATCAATTCCTCCAATCGGCTTCTGTCGCTCCGGCGCTCCCATTCACAAAGGCCCGGCGGCCCTTTGTGAATGAGCCCTGCCCGTGTGTGTTCTCCCCGCGCCGTCGCAGCAGGGCTCTCGGCAGACGCTCCCCTCGTAGACGATCAGTGAATGAGAGCCTGCCTCTTCTAATTGCGCGGCAGGTTGCTCGACGGGGCATTTTGATAAAGAGCCCTGCGCCGCGCCGCGGGGACGCAGGGACACCGAGGGGACGATGACGCCCGCTGCGGAGTTCATTCACAGATCACAGGGACAAACCAGCCCCCCCCCCCCCCCCCCCACCCTTTCCTCACCATCCGCGTTTTGGTCCTGCAGCAAGGGCAAGACGAACAGAGCCCCCCACCCTCCATCAATCTTCCCCCCACCCCACCCTGCCTCTCACTATCCCCCCCCCCACCCTGCCTCTCTCCCCCCACCATGCCTTGCTGCCCCCCTCCTTGCCTCCCTCTTCCCCCCCCCCCCCCCCCCCCCCGCCTCTCTCTCCTCGCGCTGCAGTGGCACACATACGCACAAACGCACGTGACCTCACTATCGTCCCCCACCGCCCCCGTTCCGCGGCAGCAGTTTAGCGCGTCATTGTGCTCCACGCGTCGCGCTGCGGGCCCTGGCAGAGAGTGACTCACGGCCACGCACGCAGCCGCGCCGGTGACGTGTGCGTCCGTAGCGATGTGTGACAGAGTGTCGTTTCTATGGCCACGCCGGATATAGAGCGACGTGATGGATACAGTGTCGGCTCGCGATCCTCTGCTCCAGTCGGCTCCCTCTCTCTCTCTCTCTCTCTCTCTCTCTCTCTCTCTCTCTCTCTCTCTCTCTCTCTCTCTCTCTCTCTCTCTCTCTCTCTCTCTCTCTCTCTCTCTCTCTCTCCTCTCTCTCTCTCTCTCTCTCTCTCTCTCTCTCTCTCTCTCTCTCTCTCTCTCTCTAACCCCCTGTGTGTCTCTCTCTCTCTAACCCCCTGTGTGTCTCTCTCTCTCTCTCTCTCTCTAACCCCTGTGTGTCTCTCTCTCTCTCTCTCTCTCTCTCTCTCTCTCTCTCTCTCTCTCTCTCTAACCCCCTGTGTGTCTCTCTCTCTCTAACCCCCTGTGTGTCTCTCTCTCTCTAACCCCTGTGTGTCTCTCTCTCTCTAACCCCCTGTGTGTCTCTCTCTCTCTCTCTCTCTAACCCCCTGTGTGTCTCTCTCTCTCTCTCTCTCTAACCCCCTGTGTGTCTCTCTGTCTCTCTCTCTAACCCCCTGTGTGTGTGCGTGCCGTTAATCCACTCTGACAACCGCGATCACAAATCACCTCCCCGGCCCCGGCCCCTGGTCCCGCTCCGGTTCAACGATCCCGGCCGCTCCACGCAACCTTTC
>NC_082384.1:23477919-23506019 GCF_031168955.1 Gadus macrocephalus
CATCTAAACAGGTACATGTTGTAACTTGTGGCTGTTGGTGACAAAAACAAATAGGTTGAATAAAATAGGTCAAATTAGAACAAAACGTACAGTTTTGACATCCTTGTTTACATCGGAGCCTGGTTACAACCTGGTTGTCGTGGAGGCAGCAGCAACTAACTTAAGCGTAGCTATTACTTAGTGATGATTAGTAGGTTGGACATGAGTTAAGTATTGTCGGGCAGCCAAAGTTTGTAAAATACTAGTTTGAAGCTACCAAGCGGTCATTATGGCTTGAGTAAGGACTTTACACACTGACTTAGTAGCAACCCAATGCATAGCTGGTGCAATCCAGTCCTGATGTAAACAAACCAAAGAAAAGTACAGGTATCCAGAACAAGGCTGTGGTTTGTCTCCATGTCTTCAGGCATTGCTGCATGAATAAGTTCAGACGATAGCATGGTGCAAAGTCCACATGACGGACGCACGCACGTGCACACACACACACACACACACACACACACACACACACACACACACACACACACACACACACACACACACACACACACACACACACACACACACACACGGGGGTGATTGATGTAGGCCAGCCCAGAGACAGGCATACCCTTGCGGTCATCTGAGAGACAGGTATCAGACCTCTGACTGCAGCCAGGCTAGACTTACATACCACACATACTACACACGCACGTGCACACACTCATGTACACGTGCGTGTCTGAAGGTCACCTTGTCGGCCCCTGCTAGTCCTTTACCCAGCACTGTTGACTCGGATACAAACCCACTCCAACAAACGCTATCACACATCAACGCTTTCATTTCCTGCTGAATCCGTTGTGTGTGTGTGTGTGTGTGTGTGTGTGTGTGTGTGTGTGTGTGTGTGTGTGTGTGTGTGTGTGTGTGTGTGTGTGTGTGTGTGTGTGTGTGTGTGTGTGTGTGTGTGTGTGTGTGAATTCTCGGTTATTCCTATTTGAATATCAGGCAGATAACATGGAGCTAGCTCTTCTGCGGTCTGAGCGCTCCGTCTGACGTGTCCTCATGTGTCCTCGTGTGTCTGTGTGTGTGTGTGTGTGTGTGTGTTCTCCCAGACGGACGACCGCTGTACGTCTTGAGGCTGGGACAGATGGACACTAAGGGCCTGGTGAGGGCCCTGGGGGAGGAGTCTCTGCTCAGACACGTGAGTAGCCAACCACGCTCCTCCTCCTTATGGCCCTCCAATCACCCGACACATGGCCGGGCTGCCCCTCTTATGACACCGACCAATGGGGCGTCGGGGGGGCGGGGCCAGGAGGAATGTGTGGGGTCGCTGACGACTATTTAAGGAATAAATCGTGCTTAACTTTTTTGTCTTTTCAGGAGAGTTTCCCTTTTCGATGATTATTGAATTAATCTCAATACTACCAATATTTGGCCCTGTTTGACACCCAAAATGGCCCGCACAAGTTAATAGAATATTTAGGCTGAGACCGCGTGCAAGAGAACTCGGAATAACAGGTTTGAAAATCTGGTATATTATCAGAGCTCCCCGTTGAGGTCAAAGGCAAAACATGATCGGGTAGGCCGGTAGATCAGTCTACCCACCTACTCAAACATGGTGGCTTCATTGTGGGGTAGGCCGGTAGATCAGTCTACCCACCTACTCAAACATGGTGGCTTCATGGTGGGGTAGGCCAGTAGATGAGTCTACCCACCTACTCAAACATGGTGGCTTCATGGTGGGGTAGGCCGGTAGGTCAGTCTACCAGCCTTCCCAGTGGACTGTAGCAACTCTTGGCTTCATCCAAACAGACTCATCAGGGTGGACACGCCCACATGCGATGTCACCCAATCACAGGGCAGGGCCGGTCGTCTTGTAATTGGCTAATCCCACTCACAGCTGGTGGTAAAATAGGGGGTCCTTTGAATGTACACCATAAAAAAACAAATAGAGCGTTCATGTGAGCAACGCGATGGTAAAGTGACACCATTTATCGAACCCTTTCAATTTAACGATAAAAGAGCAGGTTGCGATGCCTCTCTTGTCGGCGTGTGAAGGCTAGAGGTTAGCCTAGCCTCGGCCTAGCATCACTAGCCCGGCGTGTGGAGCTACACTGAGTGCCTGTCCTCCTCCTCCTCCTCCTCCTCCAGGTGCTGTCCATCAACGAAGAGGGCCTCAGACGCTGTGAGGAGAACACCAAGGTGTTCGGCCGACCAATCAGGTGAGCCACGGTGGCTGTGTGAACCCTACATTTAGGGCTTTTACCCAAAGCGACTTACAATGAGTGGATTTGTCAGAAGGAAGAGAAACGACAATATATATCGCTGTCGGTACGGTAAGAATGTTCATAGAAACAAGTGCAAAGGACTAACAATTGCTTGGTTAACCCATTCCAATAATGTCATTAAGATCTAGGATAAGATGCTACACAATGCTAGGTACTATTTTTAATTGTCGGGTAGTACAACATACAAAAATGTCGTACATCAGGGTGCCGCGACGTACAAACAATCAACAATTGAGTACGAGGGGAGTTTTTAGGAGAGTACGACAAGTACTCGTTGTGCGTTTTGGTGATTTTATTTCTGGGCGGGTTTCACTGTGACGCATGAAAGCACTGAGACGCTTGCAGCTCAGGTTCGTGTTCACAGACACAAACTATTTCCAACACCGCAGAGTGTTGGCTGATGCCTCCGGAAAGGTAGAACGAGGTCAGATAGATTATTATCCCGTAAGCCCAAAAAACGATGCTGTGTCTCTCCCTCCCTCCCTCCCTCCACCTCTCTCCCCCTCCCTCCCTCCCTCCCTCCCTCCCTCCCGGGCAAAATCGTCGCGAACAGATTAACAGGCGAGAAAGGCTCAAAGTTCAACCGATGACAGGCTGTGGGGAAGGGGAGGGGAGATGTACGCCAGGCAGGAATGCGTGCACGTGTGAGCTGTCTCCAGGAAGAGCGTGTCAGAACAGGGACAGGGACGGGCACAGGGGTGATGGAGGCGGCGGATAAGGGGTGACGGGGAGAGCTCGGGATGGAATTAAACACGCAGGATTCTAAACTCCACTGCTGCTGCCCCCCCTTAGGAGAGGTGTGTGTGTGTGTGTGTGTGTGTGTGTGTGTGTGTGTGTGTGTGTGTGTGTGTGTGTGTGTGTGTGTGTGTGTGTGTGTGTGTGCGAATACATGAGTATGTTTGTGCGAATACACGAGTATGTTTGTGCGAATACACGAGTATGTTTGTGCGAATACACGTGTGTGTGTGTGTGTGTGTGTGTGTGCGAATACACATGTGTGTGTGTGTGTGCGAATACACATGTGTGTGTGTGTGTGCGAATACACATGTGTGTGTATGTGTGTGCGAATACACCTGTGTGTGTGTGTTTGTGCGAATACACATGTGTGTGTGTGTGTTTGTGCGAATACACGTGTGTGTGTGTGTGTGTGTGTGTGCGAATACACATGTGTGTGTGTGCGAATACACACGTGCGCGCGGGCATCAAGCGACAGGAGAGAGCGACGCATGAACAACACTCATTCTTATCCTTATCCACCCTTATCTTGGTTTTCCGTGTGTCGCTGCGCTGCTTTGAACCCCCTATGGGAGAGACCCCCCCCCCCCTCCCTGTGTGACCGCTACTGCTCGCTGGAACCCATGACTCGTGTTCCCACACTGTGAGGTTTATCGGACCGCCGCCCCCCCCCCTGCCCCCCCCCCCCACCCCCATCCATCCATCCTATGAGCCACGCGGCGTTGCCGTGGCGACGGCCGCCGGTACCCGGATGCTGAGGTGTGTTGTGTGTCTGTTGTCCAGCTGCTGGACCTGCCTGGTGGACCTGGAGGGGCTGAACATGAGGCACCTGTGGCGGCCGGGGGTGAAGGCGCTGCTGAGGATCATCGAGGTGGTGGAGGCCAACTACCCCGAGACCCTGGGCCGCCTGCTCATCCTGAGGGCCCCCCGCGTGTTCCCCGTGCTCTGGACCCTGGTGAGACCCGCACGCAGACACACACACACACACGCAGACGCACACAGACACACAGACACACACAGACACACACAGACACACACAGACGCACGCAGACGCACGCAGACGAACGCTGACTCACACAGACACACACAAACACACACAAACACACACAGACACACACACGCACACACACGCACACACACACACAGACACACACAAACACACGTATAGACGTACGCAAGCGCGCACAAACTTATATACACACACACCTTTATGTACGCAAACATACTTGGATGCATACACACACACTTGTATACACACACTTTTATATACACACGCATACTTGGATGTATACACACACACACACACTTATATACACACTTTTATGTACACAAATATACTTGGATGTATATACATACACACACACTTATGCACGCATATGCCCTCATACAAATTCTTGCACACTCATACTTAACGCGCACACACATGCTTAACACGCACGCGTACTTAACACATACATACACACACATGCTGCACATACCTAAAACATACACACAAGCACACATACTTGACACATACATATACACACACAAACACTTACCACATACACACACACGTACATACTTAACGAATGCACACACACACACGCACATACTTTACACATGCACCCACAAATACATTTCACACACACACACACACACACACACACACACACACACACACACACACACACACACACACACACACACACACACACACACACACACACACACACACACACACACACTCTCCAGGTTCGGTGGTCCAGCTGGTGACCCCCGGTCTCTCTCCTCCACAGGTCAGCCCCTTCATCGACGAGAACACCCGCAAGAAGTTCCTGATCTACGCGGGCAACGACTACCAGGGCCCGGGCGGCCTGCTGGACTACATCGACAAGGACATCATCCCCGACTTCCTGGGGGGGGAGTGCATGGTGAGCGTGTGTGTGTGTCGGTCTGTGTGTGTGTGTGTGTGTGTGTGTGTGTGTGTGTGTGTGTGTGTGTGTTAAATATGTGTGTGTGTATGTGTCTGTCTTTGTGAGTGTGTTTCTCGGCTTGTCTGTGTGAGTGTGTCTGTGTTCCTGTCTGTGTGAGTGTGTGTGTGTGTGTGTGTGTGTTTTTGTGTGTGTGTCTGTGTTTCTGTGTGTGTGTGTGTGTGTGTGTGTGTGTGTGTGTGTTTTTGTGTGTGTGTCTGTGTTTCTGTCTGTGTGAGTGTGTCTATCTGAGTGTGTGATTTTTAGTGGACAAACATTCATTGTCACACCGGCACTTTATATTTAATATTTAATGTTTATATTCTTCACTTTCCATTCATACTCTCCCTTTGTCTGTCACCACAAAGATACATAAGCTATTCCCCATATTCTGAAGGACATTCTTATTTGTAGTATGATTCTATTTCCTGCTAGTTTTTTTTATTTGTACTATTTCTACCTTATGTGTGTGACCTTATGTGTCTGATGTCTCCCACGTATTTGTGGCGTGCCATGTCACGACACATTTCTCTGTTCAGAATGACCCTGGGTTATTCTATGAATATGACAGATAAAACACTTCTATATATAACACGGTTATACGGTAGCGCGTGTGTCACACACATCCTGTTATTGAGAAGCAGCAGAAGCCTCTTGGGGTGCCTTTTTAATAGTATAATAAAAAAGCTGAATAACAACAACACGCTGCAACTTTTACCTTGTATTCACCCATTTGTTTGTGTGCGTGTGTGTGTGTGTGTGTGCGCGCGCAGTGTGAGGTCCCAGAGGGGGGTCTGGTCCCCAAGTCCATGTACCGGACCACGGAGGACATGGAGAACGAGGGGGTGCGACTCTGGACGGAGACCATCTACCAGAGCGCCAGCATCTTCAAGGGTGCGCCGCACGAGGTGAGCCCGCCGCCGGCACCCCTTCGTCGGGCTGAGAGGCTGAGGATGAGCCCCCTCCAGGGACGGAGAGAGACTGGAGACGGATGGATGAGTCCGGAACTGGTTCATTCAGGACAGGATAAAGACGTTTTTATTACGACGAGTTTAGTATGCAGCGCCGACCACGTTGCCCGGTTTCAGTAGTTTCCATGTCTGTGTGCGTTTCCATGTGAGCGAAAAATGCTGCGGGGCTCTACTGCCACCCAGTGGATGTATATAGTACTGCACGCGATGTTTGCGGCGCAAAACATAATGCCAACACATTTGCCGTGGCTGTTTGTAATAACGGGCCCATCAGTTTTAAGGGGATATGTCTAATGCAGCGTTAGACATGAAGAGCCCCCTGCTGTATGAATGGTGCTGCCTGACTAAACATACGGACGTTCACCAACAGATGTTGTCGTTCTCCTGCCCCCCCCCCCACTGCGTTCCTCATTGTTCCGCCTCAGGGGGTAGTGCAGTGATGGAGATTTGATTCATTGCGTCGGTGCCATCACAAGCTGTATAATGCAGAGTTTAGAGGCCCCGGTTTTACAGCCAGACGAGTGGTTGAGATTTTGGGTCAAATCGTGTGTTTTGAGTTGAGTGATGGATGTGAGATGCAAACACTCGCTCTCAAACTGTTGAGATGTACTTTCACTAATACCACTTTTCTGCTCTTTGTCTCTTATAATCCAACCATCCTCCTTCTCCTCCTCTCCCTCCTCTTCTTACTCCTCCTCATCTTCATCCTCCTCTGCCAACTCCAACTCTTGCTCCCCCCTCTTCCTCCTTCTCCTCCTCCTCCTCCTCCTCTTCCCCACCCTCCTCTTCTTCCTCCTCCTCCTCTTCCCCACCCTCCTCTTCTTCCTCCTCCTCCTCCCCCTCCTCTTGCTCCTCCTCCTCCTCCTCTTGCTCCTCCCCCTCCTCTTCCCACTCCTCCTCCTCCTCCCCCTCTTCCTCCCCCTCCTCCTCCTCTTCCTCCTCTTCTCCTCCTCCTCCTCCCCCTCCTCTTCTTCCTCCTCCTCCTCCTCCCCCCCCCCTCCTCCTCCTCCTCCTCCCCCCCCCTCCTCCTCCTCCTCCTCTTCCCACTCCTCCTCCTCTTCCTCCTCCTCTTCCTCCTCCTCCTCCCCCTCCTCCTCCCCCTCCTCTTCTTCCTCCTCCTCCCCCTCCTCCTCCCCCTCCTCTTCTTCCTCCTCCCTCTCCTCTCCCCCTCCCCCTCTTCCTCCTCCTCCTCCTCCTCTTCCTCCTCCTCCTCCTCCTCCTCCCCCTCCTCTTCTTCCTCCTCCTCTTCCTCCTCCTCCTCCTCCTCCCCCTCCTCTTCTTCCTCCTCCTCTTCCTCCTCCCCCCTCCTCCTCTTCCTCCTCCCCTCATCTTCTTCCTCCTCCTCCTCCTCCTCCTCCTCCAGCTGCTGATCCAGATCATCGACGCCTCCTCCGTCATCACGTGGGACTTTGACGTGTGTAAGGGCGACGTGGTCTTCAACATCTTCCACTCCAAGCGGGCCCCGCAGCCCGCCCGCAAGGAGCCCCCGGGGCCCCACGGCGTCCCCCCCGCCCCCCGGGAACAACGTGCAGCTCATCGACAAGTCCTGGACCCTGGGCCAGGACTACAGCCGGGTGGAGTCCGCCCTCACCTGCAAGGAGGGCGAGAGCGTACAGGTGAGGGCCCGCACGGCGCGCTGGCCCCCAAGGCCAGCGCGCCGACCGCACTTTTTCGGAAATAATGCCGCGTCTTGATTACCGATTCTACGAACAAAGACCGAGGCGGCGGCTTACGTTCCGGAGCAGAGTAAAGGACGACTTTACTGCGAAAAACACGAAAAAACAATCGTGTGCCGTTTACTGTGTTCTCGTTCCGAGTGCTAAAACACAAAGTGTCCTTCTGACGTCACGACGTGAAGCCGATGGGGTCGTCGACAGTAGAGGTTCGCGAGTAAAAGATAACCGTGTAAAGAATTGATAAACATCGGCATCACTTCATAAGTGACAAAAGAAAAACAGGACGTCACGTTTTCCCCAACGTGCTCTGACTCCATGAACGACGACTCAAAGGCTCCGCGTCGGAATGAATCACAAAACACAAGATACGGAGCAGCTTCTTTGTGGTATTTTGAAACGTACGACCCCATTTTACTAGCCTGATCCTACCAGACTCTCGTACTTCATTTCATTTGCACAGAGAGTCTGGACCCACTCAATTGACAAACGTTAACTCACTTGGAGGCGGGTGTCTGTTGAAGTTTAAAACTATTGGATCTGCCCAGTGCCACTCTGGATCTGCCATAACCAATCGCTAACGTTTGGCCGGAAATCACGTTGCGCGCAGGCTGTAAACAAACCAAACACCGTGCGTGGAGATGTCCGTCAACGAGAACTGACTTTAACGTCATCGTTCTCAGCCACTCCCTCTGTTCGCTGATTGGACGCAGAACATTTAGACCGAGAAAACCCACTAACATACCGCAGACCCAGACCTAATTCTGAAGGGAAAGTCATATTGAGCGGAAGTACTTAGGTGGGCGGAGCCAGGCTACCATTTAACCGCTACTGCGGCTAATAGAAAATGCAGGTTTATTTTCAATAAAATATCCTAATGCTGCTAGTGATGGGTAGAATGCAGAGTCCTCATTTTTCTTCCGGATCAATAAGTACTTTATTTAAGTATTTGAAAGTAGTTATAATAGCAGTAAAGTCGCATTAAAATTAGTACTGTGAAGCGATTCAAATATTTAATCGTGATTAATCGCGTTAATGTCGCAGTTAACTCGCAATTAATCGCAAAGGTTTTTTCTATGCTAAATATCCCTTGATTTCTTTGTCCCATTAATTGTTCTCATTTTAATGCTCTTATCAACATGGAGAAGAAGTGCATCGGCTTGCCTTGTGCAAATGTTTTTTTATTGATAACAACATTGGCATATACTGATCAAAACAGGACGATACAAAAAAAAAAGCCTATAGTGCAATTAAACAATGAACATACAAACATACTACCTTGAACATAGCAGTCAGGCTTCTGCTTCTTTGTTTTGAGCCAAAGGAAAAAAATAAAAGAATTGCGTTAATCGTGCGATAAAAATATTAACGCTGTTACAATTGGTTTGCATTAACGCCGTTAATAACGCGTTTAATTGACAGCACTAATTAAAATGTAATCACGATGTGTCTGCGGCGCAGGGCTCCCACGTGACGCGCTGGCCGGGCTTCTACATCCTGCAGTGGCGCTTCCATAGCATGCCGGCCTGCGCGGCCACCAGCCTGCCGCGCGTGGACGACGTGCTCGCCTCGCTGCAGGTCTCCTCCCACAAGTGCAAGGTCATGTACTACACCGAGGTGCTGGGCTCCGAGGACTTCAGGTGGGGCCCCTGTGTGTGTGTGTGTGTGTGTGTGTGTGTGTGTGTGTGTGTGTGTGTGTGTGTGTGTGTGTGTGTGCATCTGTATTGGGTGCGTGTGCGCATGTGTGTGTGTTTGCATCTGTAAAGGGTAATGACGTTTGTATATGTCAGAGTGGGTGGCTGGGTGGGTGTCTGATGGTAAGTGTGTGTGTTTCTGTGTCTGATGGTAAGTGTGTGTGTCTGGTAAGTGTGTGTGTGTGTGTCTGATGGTAAGTGTGTTTGTTTGTGTGTGTGTGTGTGTGATGGTAAGTGTGTGTTTGTGTGTGTGTGTCTGATGGTGAGTGTTTGTGTGTGTCTGATGGTAAGTGTGTTTGTGTGTGTGTGTGTCTGTGTGTGTGTGTGTCTGATGGTGAGTGTTTGTGTGGGTCTGATGGTAAGTGTGTTTGTGTGTGTGTGTGTGTGTGTGTGTGTGTGTGTCTGTATTGGGTGCGTGTGCGCATGTGTGTGTGTTTGCATCTGTAAAGGGTAATGACGTTTGTATATGTCAGAGTGGGTGGCTGGGTGGGTGTCTGATGGTAAGTGTGTGTGTTTCTGTGTGTGTCTGGTAAGTGTGTGTGTGTGTCTGATGGTAAGTGTGTTTGTTTGTGTGTGTGTGTGTGTGTGATGGTAAGTGTGTGTTTGTGTGTGTGTGTGTCTGATGGTGAGTGTTTGTGTGTGTCTGATGGTAAGTGTGTTTGTGTGTGTGTCTGTGTGTGTGTGTGTGTGTCTGTGTGTGTGTGTGTGTCTGATGGTGAGTGTTTGTGTGGGTCTGATGGTAAGTGTGTTTGTGTGTGTGTGTGTGTGTGTGTGTGTGTGTGTGTGTCTGATGGTTTGTGTGTGTCGGTTGGGGTACAATGTGTTATTTTCCCCCACATCCCCACGGACTACCAATAGTCTGTGTCCAAGCACGTCTAATCACTGCTACCAGGGGAATCCTAATTACATTGTTTGAGTCTCCTTAAGGCGGGCTTACGTCAACGTATACAGTGATAGTATTTCTTTACACATATTTTAATTGGTTTAATTAGTACCTCAAGGTCACATCTGATGTCTTTGTAAAGATTCTGTCAAACTATCCCAGAGTGGGCATCTCTCCCTGGTAAGAGCAGGATCATGTGTTTATGTTCAAACGACCCCCGCCCACTACGCCCCCCCCCCGACACAGAGACGTACCCCTCTTTATTCCGATGCGCTGCGACCATTCGCTCACCGTCCCCTCTTCCTTCTCCCTCCCGCTCTCTTCCTGTGAAGAACGGCTTGCTATGACGTGCAGAGTTTGTAAGTGGCCAAGGGGTTTGAAACCCCTCCCCCTTTTATGTCTGTTAGCATTAGCTTAGCATCTTCCGCTGCTTCCCCCCCCCCAACCCCTCTGCCTGCTAATATAAATGCCCCCCCCCCCCCCCCCCCCCCTTTTGCTCCACATTGGGTCACACTTCCAATGTGAGCAACTGGATGCAAGCTTGGGCTTCCCTGCCTTTTTTAACACTTTTATTCTCTCTCGCTCACTCTTTCACTCACTCGCATATAAACTCACGTATACACTCACATATGCACACACACACACTCACTGACTCACTCTCTCACATACTCTCACACACAAAGTCTCTCACACACTCTCACTCACTCACTCACTCTGTCAGCTTGGGGCTAACGGGCTCGCCCCTTTTTTCCGATACACCTGTCCCGTATCGGAAATGTCTCTGCGCTGACATAAGCGGCCCAACTGCCTGCATGACTAACAGTGTCAGCGTCGCACTAGGTTTAACACATTAACCTGTGTGTTTGCCGTACACCGCGAGGCGACCTCTGACCTCTGACCTTCACCTCTGACCCTTGACCTTGTAGCTTGTGTTTTTAATTACAGTGGTCCGACCAGACCCGTCTCGCGCTCTGCCTTTTAACCTCAGCAATAAGCCACCAGCTAGCCCCTAGCTGTTCTGAAATCCCTGAATACAACACCTTAAGTGGCTTACTGCTCTTATGAAACGGTTTATAAAACGGTCACTGCAGACTAGCTAGTAAAAATTCACCAAATATGATTTTTTTGAAAACAAATCAACATTCTACCGCCAAGCAATGTGTTTAAACAGCAAAATAGTTGCCACGCAACACAGGCTAGCAAACTTTGAGATTGGCGACGCATTAATACTAAAACTACTAGAAATGACTTGTTATGAGTATTTCACAGATTCAAAGACCGGAACTACCCGTTTTATAAACCCTGTTTTACTACTGTCCCTGTGTCACTTCCCTCTTTAATATCTAACTGCAGTATTGTGAGAACAGAAGCATAAACACCGAACACCACATGATTATTAAAACATGTATCCAGGACGTACAGTTATGGCCGCATTGCATAACAGGATGAGAAACGGTGGGGGAAATGGCAGCCATGATGTATTTTGTTCTCAAAATGACAATTAATACTGATCTAAATCTAAAATATCCCCCACTTCCCTCTACCTCAAGCCCCTTCCTCCCTCACCTCCCTGCATTCCCATTGGCTGTTGCAGCCAAGGGGCGGAGCCTGATCACACCCTCCGTCTTTGAATGCTTCACAGGGTAAACCCTGTTTGAACTTGGTTTAAACCCGGCTG
The DNA here is from genome assembly GCF_031168955.1 of Gadus macrocephalus. Lineage (NCBI taxonomy): Eukaryota > Metazoa > Chordata > Actinopteri > Gadiformes > Gadidae > Gadus > Gadus macrocephalus. The sequence goes on from NC_082384.1 coordinate 23,489,770, forward strand.
CATGGGTGTACTTCTGCATCATGGATCGGTGTTGAACACAACGCACACTCACACAATGCATTCAGGCAGCTCACTGATGGGGGACTTCTGGCAGAAGCTGGTGTTGTGTTACAGGCATCGGGTGGGCTGATGCGCGTGTCTCATCGTGGCTCCGTCTGTCTCTCTTGCAGGGGCTCCATGACCAGCCTGGAGTCCAGTCACAGTGGCTTCTCCCAGCTGAGTGCCGCCACCACCTCCTCCAGCCAGTCCCAGTCCAGTTCCATGATTTCCAGGTAGAGGGGACTCCAACCTGGACTACAACTCCCAGCATGCCCCTCTTCTGCTCCCCTCTCCGGGGCTCCACTCCTTCCTGCTTCGTCCTCTGTGAAGCCCGCCACCCCTAGGACGGGGAGGTCTCTGAGTGGAAGCGAAGCATGCTTGCACAAACGAAAAGTCCAAAAAAAAAAAAAGACAAAAAAACGACAAAGAGAAATGGCAAACCGAAAATTGTGTGCACAAAATTTAAAGGGCTGTTTTTTCCACACAAAGGTCATGTATTTGTCGATTCCTCCTGCGCCTTGAGTGGGCCTACAGGTTGAATACCGTTATCATAGCGTTTCTTTTTGTGGACTTACAGGCCGACTTCTGGGAGATTTGACTGGAAGTTGGACCCAAGCAATATTAGAAACTAGGGAGCTTTTGGGACTTTGAAAATGGAGGTGTTGTTACATACTCGCGTATACTCTTGCACGCCAATACACCCACACATGCTCTCATTGAGAGGCCCACACACATACACACACTGAGACACAAACACACACGCTCACACACACACACTGAGACACACACACGCACTTTGAGGCGCACACCTTTGAACGGACACTGATAACAAGCAAAAAAAGAGAGTGGTGTTTGCCATATTACCAGGGGTGGTTTGTGTAACCTGGTAAGTTATTTTATAGGTCAAGTGTCGGTGGTGATGTTATGATGTGACGATATGTTCGACCTTGGTCAAGTATCATTTCCGATCGTCTATTTCAACGTGCAGTGAGCTCTCGATGGAAGGTGTTTCCTAAACGGAGGCGATGCAGAAGACACCGCTGACATCTGCATTGTCTCTCCGTAGCAAAGTCCGTCCATCCGGCTCATCAGGGCTAACTAATTAAATACAATATAAAATAAGAACTAAAACTACTACTAGCACATGCTATTGGAACTAGGTCCGCTAGAAGCAATAACATGAGTTTTGATTTGTACTGTGTGAACTATTTCTATTTATTATACAGATTTATACGGACTGAGAGACTCACGGGTGTAGATGAGCTTAGATGGAAACATCGCTTACGACTAACTGCTTGTTCTGTTACAGAAAGGTCCTTCCTTTGAGGTCAAACGTAGTGGTAGTCGGAGTAGTATTTAGTGGATGGACCGTTTGTGTTTTTCTTTACAAATTAATATATATATACATAGATCACTTTATGAGCGATGTCGATTTTAACAGGAGCCGCCACCAGCTTTATTCCTGTACACGGCGACAGCCAGCCCTGTGGAGGGAGCTGTCAGAAGATGCCTTGATGTTCATTTATGTGAATGTGCTTCTGATTGGCTCGTTCTAATCTAAACAATCGCATTTCCCTCAAAAGAAAATTCGTGGGTCATTCTTCTTCTTGTTTTCTTTCATTGGGACGGATGGGAAACTGCCATTTGAGATGATTATTCTAATGACCTTCTGCTGTGGTGAAGGTTGTGCGTGCTTGACGGATGAATGTTTCATTGTGATGTACACCCATATCATGCGGTGACTGCTCGGGTTCGGTGTGTTTTTTTTTCGTGTTCTGCTCGCTCCATGCAGTGATGGGTTTACGGTGGATGCGTTTATCTGGACTTGTGAAACACTGCTAGCCATTTGAGAGCCATGTGTCAAGACCATTTGAGCCTTTTTTGTTTTTTTCCCCCTCCTTTTTATCGAAGCAACGGTTTGCGTATGTGCGTGGTTTACTGTGACACTAGCTTCAACTCTACGTTGGAGTGGGGATGACGTTTTGGAATGCAATAGTTTGGGGGTTTTCAGCAACTGTGCGCTTGGTTCAACCCTTTCTAATCAATTCCCAGGAGGGGCTTTTTCTTTGACGTCTTTACTTGGTGTGTCGGGGCTGGTGTGGCATCACCCTGAAATATCAAGATACTTAATCCCTCTGCAGTGTTCAGGGAGGAGGAAGACATCACAAATCTGTTCACATGTTCTAAAATGTCCAATAATCTGATACTTACCGCTTAGGTGCTCAGAAGTCATGGCAGTTCTCAGGACAATGAGAAGGGTGCGTTGTTGTCAGGCAACAGCCAACCCAGCTCAGTCTAGGCCAGCTTGGTCCTTAGCCAGCTAGTTCTGAAACAGCTCGTTCTGAACCAGTTCGGTCTAAGCCAGCTTGGTCTAAACCAGCTTGGGTTAAACCATCTTGGTCTAAAACAGCTCGGTCTGAACCCGCTCGGTCTAATCCAGCTCAGCTCGGTCTAAACCAGCTCAGCTCGGTCTAAACCAGGTTAGTCTGAGCCAGGTTAGTCTAAACCAGGTTAGACTAAGCCGGGTTAGTCTAAGCCAGGTTCGTCTAAACCAGGTTAGTCTAAACCAGCTTGGTCTAAGCCAGCTTGGTCTAAGGCAGCTTGGTCTAAACCAGCTTGGTCTAAGCCAGCATGGTCTAAACCAGTGTATCCAATACAATGTCCCAATGACCAAGGCCATTGAGACTGCTCACTGCCACCAAGACTCACCTCGAGGCTCTGAGCCTCATCTGACCCGTCCTCAAGACTATTCCAGAAGGCCGCTGTTATCCTACTTTTAAACATGAACTTTTTTTTTTTCTCGCGCAAAACGACTTTGAAGCAAAGGTCACGGTTGAAAGTTGTGATACCCACATGTCCCTGGCTCCTCCATCCCCACACATGATCGGTGATGACCGTGTGTACCTGTGTATATACTTTGTTATGCTCTGTCTAAACCCCCCCCCCTTAGGGAAGCATGTTGAGGACGCTGTCCCGCCATATATAAACGAATGGCCACGACGTCTCCCCCTGCGGTGCGAACCGCATTTTAGCGTAGTTAGCCACGTCACTTCGGACACGCGCATGGTCATGTGGACTAGGGGGGGGGAAACCAAGCTCGAGTCTACTGGAGCGTTGACGCCATACACGGTCCACATCCGATGAGTGATCTCCTTTTTCATGATAGGGTGTTAATCTGAGTTTAGTATCGCTGGGATTAGCCGAAACCGATGCCTCTCCCGTTCCCTCCCAGCACTGCTCCTACCTGCCTCATGACTTTACCGATGCAACGCGAACACTTTATTTAGAGGTTTCCTGGACAAAGTGGGGGGGCTACATACGTGATGGTTCCCCCATTGTAATCCGTATTCATCTCGCTCTGTTTAGTCTTTTTCGAAATTGTTGTTGCATATCTCCGATCTTGTCACGTTGACGTGAATAATCATGTGTAAGAAATAAAAAGGACCTGTTTGGATTTATTTAAAACGAGTTACATAAATACATGAATAATGCCTTTAAACTTTTTTGGGGGGGGGGGGAGAATTAAAGTTTTATTCCAAGTATAATCTGTGTAATCGTCATGATTAACAAACTACTGTCTGCATTTTGAGTGTATGTGGTTTTCTAATTTTATAGAATGGAAGACATACAAAACCCAGTTGGACACCAGGAATGGCTTCCTCCGGATTCATAGTGGTTAGGTAACCCTACACACTTTACCATAATCTGTTCTCATCATACTCAAAGCTATACATCACGTTTAGAGTTTCTATATCGTGGTCGACCGGTTTCTATTCCAGTCAATGCTAGAATGGCCCGATCAGCCCATTTATAGCTCTGCCTTCTATTGCAGCCGGGTATTATGTGTATCAATAGGCACAGCCTTAATGGTGGAATATGTTGAATCTAACGTATGTGGGATAAGAGTGTATGCTAACACCTCACTATATAGAACTGATAGCAGTTTGCTTACTAATGCTATCAGTTCTATGTAGATCTTGTTAACACTTATGCAACTCAAAATTCAAAATCCCTGATTTAAACGTGTAATCTGGAATTTAGATGGAAGATTAAATCACTTCAATACTATAGACTAGAATAACTATGAGGCTCCAGAGATCCACATGTTTGTCACTATGGCTGCTGTCACATCAGTGGGCCTAGCTGTTGCACGTAGAACATCTTGTTCCAGAGAAACATCCTTCCTACAGCACAACATAAGGAGGAACGGACCGTGCTCTGCCGCAGGTATGAACACTGTTGAGCGGTGTAGTTTGAGAGACGTCCGCTAGATGGCGCCCGTAACCCGCCAAACACGCGTTGGAAACGTGAAACTCCGCCCTCATTCACACGTAATCAAAATCAAATAAACACGGAAGCCAACCTTCGACCACCTGGCATGTTGATGTTAAATGTTTGCCTGGGTTTTTAAACATCATAAATGTCAGTAGTTTGTGATGACGAGGTGGTCAAGCGGTGGGAAAGGTCAGAACACCATTCAATGTTATTAGATATTGTAAAGTCATACTAATCACGGGTCGCTCTGCAGTCTGCAGCCGACCATATACATGCGAGGCTTGTACCTGTCAGAAGCGAGCGATGACAGCCTTTATTAAAGGGAGTGATTCTTCTCTAATGTTTGTGAGATTGTCTGAGTCGCATACTTTAACCAGTAATAAAAGGCAAAGAAACGGAGCAACACTTTAATGATTTAGCTCAGTTCACGACATAATTGTAATTGCCTTCATATAAATGGGCAATGATTACAGATTAAAGCAATAGTATTAAAGAAAGCAGCCCCATAAAACACTCGTGGATCGTATTCTCTGTTGCTTTCTCTTGTCGCTTTCCCAGACCGTTATTTGTTAGTGAGTTATGTGATTATGTGAGTTGGCCAGAGATAGTTGCACGTATTTCTATTTTCTATTATGTTTTTCTATTTCTCAGAAAAAGTATACAATATGCAAAATGCATCCATTTACACACACAGACGTACTGTGTAGGCCTATTAAATCCTTCTCAGCATGCATACAAAGTAAACTCATCCCACAGTCAAACAGAAATCTTTTTTTAACAGGTGGTTTTAGTGGATGCACTTTTGTAGTGGAAGTTATTGACCACAAAACGTCCTAATTCGTTATCCATTACTGCGGGGGGATTACTTGGTGGCCCTCAGGGGCCTGGGGCACCCAGAACTACCCCCAGGCCTGGGTGTAGGGTCTTACAATGAAGATGTGTAAATTATTTTCCGACATTTTGCCGTTGTCGAATTGTCTTGGGCCTACGACGATCGGGGGTCCTATCATGAGCCAGTATTTAAAAATAAATAATAACATTCACTGCAGCTCATGATAGGCCCCTGATCGCCGTAGGCCCCGGGGCTCCAGCCCAGGTACGCCCGTGCGTTAAGGCGGCCCTTGCCTACACCCACCTGAGCTGTGCCTGTGTGTGGGTGGGAGCAGGGAGCAGGCCAGCCTGAGGCAGCGGGTGGTGGAGGAGGACACCGAGGCGTGGCAGCGATGCCCCCGCTTCTCCACCCTGGAGCGGGTGGGCGGAGTCGACCTGTCCTTCATCAAGGGGGACGAGGTCAACGCCTGCGCCCAGCTGGTGGTTCTCAGCTACCCCGACCTGGAGGTGAGTGCTGATTGGCTGAGGCCGTGCTCGCAGTTATATAACGCTTTTCTAACCAGTGGCCACTCAAAGTGCTTTACAATATTGCCTAACATCCACCCATTCATGCGTACATTCGCACACCGATGGCGGGGTCAACAATGCGAGGCGACAGCCAGCTCGTTGGGAGCAGTTAGGGTGAGCTGTCTTAGTCTGGGAGACAGCTCGACGGTCAGCTAGGAGGAGCTCGGGGATCGAACTAGCAACCTTCGGGTTACCAGCCAACCGGCTCTAGTTCCTTAGCCACATGCCGCCGCCCGATACAATTATGGTCACTCCTCAACAGGAGGGCTTTATCCGGTCAGTCAACCGATACCGTGGTCTAACTGCTATTCAGGCGGAACTGACAAAAATGGGCACACTTTCTGAATAATGTAATTATTGTAAGTCGCTTTGGATAAAGCATCTGCTTGAATGCCCTCAATGTAAATTAGATGCCGCCATGGTTTTTGAGCGTGCGTACTGTAAACAATTAAAAAAGGAGCACGAAAGCCAAGTCATTTGTAAGGTGCAGCCTCTGCCCTATCATGTTTCATTAGGGCTTGGGTTTCGTCCAAGCAGTGTTGATATTTTCTCATTTAATTTCAGCACTGACCTTTCGTTCCTACCCTTCCCTTCTCACACTTTTACCTTGATATCGTATGCCAGCGCATGGACGTACCAAACTTAATGTGATTTCACAAATTTGTAATTTGTCAGATAATCAAACCAATTTCATGGCACTAAACCAGGCCAGTAATGACATTCGAGGAAGGATCTTTCTATAGGAGCAAGTTCACAGGTTCCTTTTCCAATCCATCCAATCATGGCCGTCTCAACCTGCCTGTAACTCTCATACTGCCAGTGTGCTGCGGCAGGGACAATCTGACTGAATATCTTACTAAAATAAGGACGATGTTTTCAAAAATAATAAGAAAAATATAACCCCTGGTGATATTATTCACTTTGATGGTATTGATGTGGTTATGATAGTGATGTGGTTAACTCTGATGGTCATGATATACCTTTGACGTAGTGTGATTAATTGTGATAGTAACGATGTTGTTCACTGTGACGGACCGTAGTGACATGGTTAACAGTGATGAGGTATCTGTGTTATGTGAAATGATGTGGTGGTAGTGATGTGGTCAACTGTGTTGTAGTAGTGATGTGATCATCTCTGATGGTTGTGATGGTAGTGACGGGGTTGTGATGGGGTAGTGACGGGGTAGTGACGGGGTTGTGACGGTAGTGACGGGGTTGTGACGGTAGTGACGGGGTTGTGATGGTAGTGACGGGGTTGTGACGGTAGTGACGGGGTAGTGCCGTGGTTGTGACGGGGTAGTGACGGGGTTGTGACGGTAGTGACGGGGTTGTGACGGTAGTGCCGTGGTTGTGACGGTAGTGCCGTGGTTGTGACGGGGTTGTGACGGTAGTGACGGGGTTGTGACGGTAGTGACGGGGTTATGATGGTAGTGACGGGGTTGTGACGGGGTAGTGACGGTAGTGGCGTGGTTGTGACGGTAGTGGCGTGGTTGTGACGGTAGTGACGGGGTAGTGACGGGGTTGTGACGGTAGTGACGGAGTTGTGACGGTAGTGACGGGGTTGTGACGGTAGTGGCGTGGTTGTGACGGTAGTGGCGGGGTTGTGACGGTAGTGACGGGGTAGTGACGGAGTTGTGACGGTAGTGACCGGGTAGTGACGGGGTTGTGACGGTAGTGGCGTGGTTGTGACGGGGTTGTGATGGGGTTGTGACGGTAGTGACGGGGTTGTGGCGGGGTTGTGACGGTAGTGACGGGGTTATGACGGTAGTGACGGGGTTGTGACGGTAGTGACGGGGTTGTGACGGTAGTGGCGGGGTTGTGACGGTAGTGACGGGGTTGTGACGGTAGTGACGGGGTTGTGACGGTAGTGACGGGGTTGTGACGGTAGTGACGGGGTTGTGACGGTAGTGGCGGGGTTGTGACGGTAGTGACGGGGTTGTGACGGTAGTGGCGTGGTTGTGACGGTAGTGACGGGGTTGTGACGGTAGTGATGGGGTTGTGACGGTAGTGGCGTGGTTGTGACGGTAGTGGCGAGGTTGTGACGGTAGTGACGGGGTTGTGACGGTAGTGACGGGGTAGTGACGGGGTAGTGGCGGGGTTGTGACGGTAGTGACGGGGTTGTGACGGTAGTGACCGGGTTACCTGTGGTGATGAGACCGTGCTGCCCGCCAGGTGCTCTACGAGGACAGTCAGATGGTGAGGCTGACCGCCCCCTACGTGGCGGGCTTCCTGGCCTTCCGCGAGACGCCCTTCCTGCTGGAGGCGCTGCGACGCCTGGAGAGGAACCGGCCCCAGCTGCTGCCTCAGGTCAGGGCTCGGCTGCAGACACACACACATGGAAACACACGCATGCTGATACACACGTGTTCAAACACACACACATGCATGCAAATGCACACGCGCATGCAAATACACACCCCTGCAAATACGCACGCATGCAAATACACACGTGTTCAAACACACACACACATGCAAATAAACAATCATGCGACTCACTCACTCCCCACACTTGCACTCACTCACTCACTCACTCACTCACTCACTCACTCACTCACTCACTCACTCACTCACTCACTCACACTCACACTCACACTCACACACTCACTAATTCATCTGCACACACTCACTCCCCAGCACACTCTCACTCTGCCCGCACTCACTCACTCACTCACACACACACACACTCACTCACTCACTACCACATGAACATTCACCCACACCCACATATGTACGTAGATCACACAGTATGAATCTCCTGTATCTGCATGATAGGTTGACGCTGGGCAAGAAATCCTTCCCTTTGTGTTAGTTCAGTGGAGCATGAGGAGAATAACATGTCACGTGTGTCCTTGCAAACTCCTCAAACTTTGTTCACTCGAGTCTCACTCATAAGAAAACCTCTTTGTAGGTGACAGCGTGTATAGTTGTGTGAGACATGACTCAGGTCTGCGTATAGCTGCCTCCTCACTGTGTGTGTGTGTGTGTGTGTGTGTGTGTGTGTGTGTGTGTGTGTGTGTGTGTGTGTGTGTGTGTGTGTGTGTGTGTGTGTGTGTGTGTGTGTGTGTGTGTGTGTCAGGTTTGATCTCCCACACATCTACACACATTACTGGCCACACACGCACACACACACACACCTTCAAACTGCTGTCCTTTTATAGTCAACATTCACACATGCATGCATGCACTCACTCACTCATTCTTACACCAATTGGTCGGCTTAGCTCAGGAGGTAGAGCAGTTGTCTTGTAACCGAAAGGCTGCTAGTTCGCTAGAGTGTCGAGGTGTCCCTGAGCGAGACGCTTAACCCTAACTGCTCCTGACGAGCTGGCTGTCGCCTTGCATGGTTGACTCTGCCGTCGGTGTGTCAATGTGTGTATTAACCGATGTAAGTCGCTTTGGATAAAAGCGTCTGCTACTAAAGGCCCTAATTGTAATTATAAGACAGACACTCACTCTACATACTACATACAGCATACTACCATCACTACGTGGTACACACACACATTCACACACACACACACACACACACACACACACACACACACACACACACACACACACACACACACACACACACACACACACACACACACACACACACACACACACACACACACACACACACACACACACACACACACGCACGCACGCCTACTCACTCAACACACGCCTGCACACTACCACCTGGGTGCTGCGCTAACGAGCAGCTTCTGCAGAGACCAGAGGTTCACTGGACACATGAGGACACACGGCTCCTCCATCACCTCCATCACCCCTTAGTGCTACAAACCGCCGGGCGGAGGTGGGGGAGACCCGCCTTAATGCCACGATGAGGTGCCCGCTATTAACACCGGCAATGGGGGTTGCTTTGTTTGTCATCGCCCGAGTGCACGCACACGCACACACCTGTTGTTGAGACGGAGCCGTTTGTAAGTTCTTTGTGCGTTTGTTCAGGTCGTCCTGGTGGACGGGAACGGCCTCTTCCACTACAGAGGCAAGTCCGGCAGCGTGGTGAAACGCACTCGCATTAACACACTCTGTCCGCACACGCACACGCACACACACATACATATACATACACACTCGGTGCACGCACACATGCAATCAATCACACTCAATCCCTTATTTAATTGAGCTGGGTCACATATATTACATATAACCTGCTTACTGTACAGATCGAGTAAGTGTGAGTGTTGTATCACTACGTTTTTAAATTTGGTTCAAAAAGCGGTTGCTCATTTGCAGAGTTTGGCCTGGCCTGCCACCTTGGGGTGCTGTCTGGGATTCCCTCTGTGGGCGTGGCCAAGAACCTGCTGCAGGTGCAGGGCGTGACCAAGAGCGAAGAGCACCAATCACAGGTGAGAGCGTCACCCTTCAGCATGCCCCACGCCTTCTTACTACTGGTGGAGACAGAACGTGTCAATCCTCACTAATAGATCCAATTATATGTTAAGAAAACCTTTCTAACTAATTGAAACCTTAAACTATTAATTATTTCCTACTGGAATTGACCTGATCCCTGGCTATTTTGTAAGATGAATAACCAGTGCCGTTATTATCATGGATAACATTTCATCAGCTCTTTCCCATGCCAAGATTAAACTAGACTGTGTTTTTAGACATAGTTTTCTTTTTGTAGATGGGGTGACCTTTATGAGTGCTGCTTCAATGGATGAACAATGAGAAAGTTTAAGTGTGGGTGTGTGTGTGCGCGTTTGCGTGTGCGTGTGTGGTTCATCTGACATTAGTTTCAAGCCAACAGGCTCAGTGTGACTGCTTGCATACTGATCAAGCTACAACAAGTTCCTATTAGTCCATGAATACCGATGGGGGAGTCTGCCGGGCTCTGTGACCTGTGTTGGGAAGGGGAACCAAAGCACTTTAATGTTTGTGCTGTCCCAGTTCTGTCCAGACTGTCTAGCTTTAACAACAGAGGTGGTGACCTAAAGGAAACCCCAGCCCTCCCTCTGCTGCTGAGAGATGTGATGGAGTCCATCTTACTTCCAGGCCCTGTTCTTATTTCAATTTATTGGATGTTTCCTTAAAAATAATACTGGTCTGTGTATATACTATGTGGTACTAACCAAACCCAACACTGCCTTCTGCACATGGCCCTAATACACCTTTGTGTTATTCAAGGTCTTAGTTTGTCTACACGGACACAAAAATGATTGGTCATCAATGAAAACCTTCAAAGTTATTATAGTTTCTGCTTTTATTAGTGACAACTGTGTAGTTATAAGTTGAACTGTTATGTTAATATTGGTTAAACATAACATTATTCCCCTCATGGTTTTCTAACACTGAGTTCCATCGACTCAATCATACAAAGCTTTGTTTGCGGTTCGCCTTTACCCAAGCTGCTTTCAACTTTGACCCCTCATGCTTCACGTAAGTGGTGATGCAATGTCTGGTTGTCGTGGAGAAAGCCGGGGGCTGACGGGGGTCATGGCTCGTCACGTTGTTCACAAGGGTTTGTTGGGAATGTTTCTTCCTTTATTGTCGCCGCGTTCTGAGAATTATTAATGAATAAGATAAGGACGCCCGGGACGCTCAAGCCGAGCCGTAGGCCCCGTGGAACAAGGTCCGCGCTTCACGTCAGCGAAACGGCTGCTACACTTGGTACTGGGCTCCTCCAGACGAGGCCGCCGCGTGGTTGGGTTTGAAGTCTGGTTTATTGTAAAGGTTTGCAGACAATGATGCATGTCCTGGGGCTCCCTGTTGCCATGCAGGATATCTCCTTTAGTGTGTGTTAGTGATCGACCGATATATCGGCATATAAAGAAATTAAGATTTATTTATATGTGATTTTTCCGGCATGATTTACAGACAGTTCAATAAATGTTAATTTTGTTCAATTGAGACATTGTAACATTTGTTATCATCATGGTGTCATTTTTATGATCTAAATTGAGGGAGGCTTAGCCTGGAAATCCCGACCAAAATCTATCTCGCGAGAACTCTACTATTTCGGCTCAAGAAAATCGGTATCGGCGGATCGGCTAAGGCCGATGAAAACAAATCGGTATCGGTATCGGCCCTAAAAAAATCCATATCGGTCGATCCCTAGTGTGTGTGTCTGTGTGGTGATGGATGGTTCAACCTGTTGCACATTGACTGCTCAATGTTGATTGCTCAATGAGCAACAGGGCTGCAGCCTCACCGAGCTGCCCAATCAGTCTGGGCCTTTCTCAAGCTACGTTTTTTTTCCGTATTTTTGTCCTTGTTTCCTAGAAACGTCACCTCTTGCGGAGCGAGTAATATCCCAATGCACAAGTTTGCATTTCGCCCGATTAAAAATCAACACTTTCTTCATGTTAAATAATATTGGCAATTTTATGGGAATTGATGGCAAAATCGAAGATGTGCGTCAATGTTTTCGGGGAGTCAGGCAGCTCCATCAGTGACTGCTGGTCAAGCTAGCCAGCCGGCCAGTGGCGCTCACAGACCCCCCCCCCCCCCCCGTACCCCTCAGACCACTGCAGCTTACGGGGCAGGCGCTGGGGGAGACGCGGGCCATCAACTGTACAAAATATTTCATAAAATAAACAACCGACGCAGCATGAAAAGGGACTGTCGTTATGTTTTATTATGAACAGACATTACGTTTTTAGTGTACAGTGGAGGAGTAATCAGCGCAGCTTAAATATTTGATGAGAAAGCTTGCTTTCTATTTTGGAGGACTGCAGGCGGCCTCTGTTTTGTGCGCAATATACCAGCAAGAACTCATCGACTCAAACCGTCACACAGCGTTCTACGGGCTCGTGACCACGCAAGTACATGCTCCCAAGTACGACGAGCAAGAACGTTCTACCCAAGAGCACAAATTGGTTCTCCCCAAGAACACAAGTCGGTTCCCCCCAAGAACACAAGTCGGTTCTCCCCAAGAACACAAGTCTGTTCTCCCTAGAACACAAGTCTGTTCTCCTCTAGAACAAAAGTCTGTTCTCCTCTAGAACACAAGTCTGTTCTCTAGAACACAAGTCTGTTCTCTTCTAGAACACAAGTCTGTTCCCCCTAGAACACAAGTCTGTTCTCCTCTAGAACACAAGTCTGTTCTCCCCAAGAACAAAAGTCTGTTCTCCTCTAAAACAGAAGTATGTTCTCCTCTAGAACCCAAGTCTGTTCTCCTCTATAACACAAGTCTGTTCTCCTCTAGAACACAAGTCTGTTCCCCCTAGAACACAAGTCTGTTCTCCTCTAGAACACAAGTCTGTTCTCCTCTAAAACAGAAGTCTGTTCTCTTCTAGAACACAAGTCTGTTCTCCTCTAGAACACAAGTCTGTTCTCCCCAAGAACAAAAGTCTGTTCTCCTCTAGAACACAAGTCTGTTCTCCCCAAGAACACAAGTCCGTTCTTTCATTCTTGGTTTTGAGAAGGGCCCCGTGACTCAGGTTTTGGGGATAATCCTCCAGACTTCGTTTCCTGTGTTCTAGTGAATGTTTAAGGGTGTTAATCACAAAATAAGAAGATGACCGGAAATCGGTTCGATTTCCTTTTTATAATAATTCTACAAATTATATTTGCAGAAATAGATTTGCTTGAACTCAATTCTCTTCTGAAGTGTGGAGCTGACCCTAGCAGCATTCACAGCTGACACAGCCCTGCTTGACGGACGGCCAATCACAACATGCTGGCGTCTCACCGCGTTGCGTTATGATTGGATTAGTAAACTCTTCGACTTATCAGAAGATGACCTGCGACGCCGAGCCCTATACTGTAAATCAGTAAGCTGATGTAAACCTTTGCAATTTCTTTATTGATTGCAAATCATACACCAGCTCGTGCAGCCTCCATCTTGAGATCCTTCTGGGCTCCATCTTCCAAGCAGTCTCCAACACGTACCTGTGTGTTTTAACACGGGCTCTAGTCATGGGAGTTATTTCACCAGAGGACGAAGCTTCTGAGTTCACTACAGTCAGTGGATGCCATGTGGTTGATTGCCTCCAGGGTTGCAGCATGCTGGGTTTGTCTGCCAATCTGTTTCATATCTGGCAACCCGGGGTACTCGGAGAATAGGGAATCTAACCCACAGGGCAAAAAAAAAAAAAATAATGAAAATTTCAAAGGAAAAAGTACTGGCTGTAGCATTGTTGTCGGAATAGACAGTCTTTCGACATGGCATGTTTCCTTAATATCTGATGACAGATCACGGCCAATTTATGAGTTAGTTCACTGCATTTATTACGTATAGCTCCTGCCTGTGACCCCCCCACTCTTGTTTGTTTCCTCGTCTTCGTGTGTGATTTTGGATTAGTTACTTTGTTTTCTATGTTCCTGCCCACTTTGTAAAGGGTCCTTGAGTTTGAAAGGCGCTATATAAATCACATTTATTATTATTATTATTATTATTATTAAACACAACAACAAATGGACAGATTTTTCTTATTCAACCGGTGCTGAAGTGCATGTTGCGTGCATTGGGGAGAGGTCACCCCCCACTGTCCTTACGCTGCCCCCCAGAGTGCAGTAGCTAGAACAGGGTGTGAGCAGGGTGAGACAGGTCTGCTATGGGTTGGATCGCCCAGTTGGTTGTGCGTTCGATTTAAAGCGCTTCGGTGGATGGGAGGGTGGTGTCAATGATTTTGTGTGATTTATCTCCAGTTTCCTCTTGTTTTTCTGTCGCCGGTGTGACTGTTACGGATGAGTTGAGGTGATGATGATGGATGTGAAGAACTTAAGGAGCATATGTTGTTTTGACTCTACGTTCCTTGCGCTGTCTGAGGAAGAATAGTGTTTGCTCGGCTTTGTTGGCGATGCGTTCTCCGTTGCTTGTCCACCGAGGGTACGAAGGAACCTGAACCGCTCTACGGCGGTGAGGTGTCCTCCTGGGATGTGTACGGGCTGCGTTTCAGAACGATGACGTGTTCTTGTGTCGTGGAAGTGTCCACCTTTGCACTGGTTCTCTGTACCGCGTACGGAAACCGGAACCCGGCTGTTTATTCGCACCGGTTTGTTTCTGATGAGTCCAAAGATAGTGGTGTCATCGTCGTCATGGTGACCAACCTGTGATGGTATGAGCGGTGATCTGTGAAGAGGAAGGAAGTACAGAGTCTAGGCGAGGGCGCAGGTGCTGAGAGTTTATTGCTGTGGCTCTTTGTAGATTCAAAATGTACAGATACATTTAGCAGACGCGCTAATCCGAAGCTTACACACATTCACACCCCCCCCACGGTGTAATGAACCATGCAGGACGACAGCCAGCTCGACGGGAGCAATTAGGGTGAGGTGTCTTGCTCAGGGACAATGAGCCGGTAATCGAACTAGCAACCTTCCGGCTACAATTCAAACCCTACCTCCTGATCTACCGCTGCCCCCTAAATGTTATCTAATCAGCCCCTCCCTATCCGTCCTTACTGTGTCCGTGTATGAGGGCAGGATATGGAATCTGTTTTAAATATCCAATAGCTTCGGCATCACGGTCACACACCGCCGTGCGTTCAGTATTCCCCGCCGCTATTTCCACTGGAAACTTTAGAAGTAGTTCGATGTGTTAGCTTCCTGAGAGATTCCTCCATCCAATCAGTCCGCACGCGTGACCCTCACCGCTAACGTCACGGCTAGCCGGGGCCAGCGGGGAAATCAGCCCGGATTTAATCACATGTACAACCAACCGAACACTTTCTCCTCCCAAAATAGGAAAATGGAAAAATGAGATCAGTGCTAATAACTGGAACGCAGGGGCTCGTAAACAACCTAATACACACACGCACGCGCGCACACACAAGTCGCACCCCTCCCCTCACACACATCGCACCCCTTCCACACACAAACACATACATTGCATCACAAACACACACATACATCGCACCACACACACACACGCACATCGCACCTCTTCAACACACACACACTTACACACATCGCATCACAAACACACACATACATTGCACCCCCCCACACACACACACACACACACACACACGTCGCACCTCTTTCACACACACACACACACACACATCGCACGTCTTACACACACACACACACACACACACACACATACACACACACACACACACACACACACACACACACACACACACACACACACACACACACATCGCACGTCTTACACACACACACACACACACACACACACACACACACACACACACACACACACACACACATCTCTGATGCGCCCACACACACAAAACACAAACACGCAGGTATGTGAGGTGCTCACTGTGATGCCCAGACGCGTTGGCTGAACTGGCGGAGCTCGGAGCTCGGGAGTCGACGGGGAGAAGAAGTTTGCGGCCGCGGTCTAGCGAAGGTGTCTGGGAAAGGTGTTGCCATGGTAACGCTGAGAACACCGAGCCGAGTTTTGAACAAATGCCAGGAGGACACCTCTACGACCTCTGCGAATGTTTCTCCTCCTCCATCACAGAGAGAGAGAGAGAGAGAGAAGAGAGAGAGAGAGAGAGAGGAGAGAGAGAGAGAGAGAGAGAGAGAGAGAGAGAGAGAGAGAGAGAGAGAGAGAGAGAGAGAGGAGAGAGAGAGAGAGAGAGAGAGAGAGAGAGACTCACTCCCCTCCC